>NW_016814470.1:4628492-4751287 GCF_001698545.2 Rhinopithecus bieti | reverse complement strand
GCGGCCCCGGGCTCCGCGGGGGACGCACGGCGAGGGCGCGGGGCTCTCGGCACCCCTCTCCCGTGGCGGGGCCCTGCCCCGGCTCTTAGAAAGAGCACTGGGCTCGGAGCCAGAGCGCCGTGGGGCCAGCGCCCCAGCCCTTAGTGGATTGCTTCATCTGCCACTCATGTCCTGCGCCCTGGAAGCTGCAGAGACAGCCTCGGCTCCGCGTGCAAGCGCTGGGCTGACAACTGACAGCGGCGACGCTTGGAATGAGATGTCTAAGGGTCCAAGGGTCAACTCTTTCCTCCAGGCCTGGCAGATCACAGATACTCCTTTTTCTTAACCTTATTAAGGAAAAAGGCAGTCACTCATGCCTTCTGCCAACAAATATTCATTGAGCACCTACTATGTGCTAGACACTATGTTAGGCCTTGAAGATGGAGGGGTGAATGAGACAAAGCCTCATGTTTTTTTGGTGGAGACAAGCAATAAACACTTGAATACGCATCTGAGACAAGATAGTGCTGCAGATGGTGATGAGTGTCAGGGAGACCCATCACCTGAGGCCAGGGGAAAAGGCTTTGTGGGAGACAGAGGAGTTGCTCTATATAAGACTCAGTGGCCCCAGAGGAAGGCCTTCCTGGGACAATGCCCCTTAAGCTGAGACCAGAGCAAAGTGTGGGATTCAGCAAGGCAATTTTCTAAGGGAAGGGTTTTTAGCTAAAGCAGACAGCAGGTGCAAAGGTCCCAGTCCTCTCCCCAGCCCTTGCTGGTAGAATGATCTCTCAGGCTCCTGGACCCCCAGAGCACAAGGTCGCACCCCTTCTTCTGACAAGGGAGGAAGCGTGAAGCCGAGATCTGGAGTCAGACAGATCTGGCTTTACATTCTGGCCCTGCTACCCACTAGCTGTGTGACCTCGCACACGTCACTTAGCCTCTCTGAGTGGTAGTTCCTGCATCTGTCACATGGGGGGAATGATGCTCTGTTCTTTACAGGTTTGTGTGAGGATTCAATGAAGTAACACCAAAATGTTGCAAGCCCAGACTTGGGCATCCTTATGCGCTCAAACGAATGATCTCTGGGATTCCTAAGAACTCAGCTTCTGCTTCTGAAAACTAGGTCTCTCTCTGACTTGGACTGAAAAGCGAATTTACCTTTCCCCATCCTGGTGGCAACGAGGGGTCCCATGGTAGAACTGTGTGCAACTTGCACAAACTCTGGGAGAGGCGTCCCAGCTGGGGTCTCCTGTTGGATGCCCTTTGGAACTCAGAGCCCCGTTTATAGGAGGAGAGAGGAGCAGTTGATTGGACAGCTCCCCACCCAGTCAGCCACACTATTCGAGTCTCAGCCAGGCATTTGGTGGAGTTCAGAGAGGAGGCCTCCAGCAAGCCCAGGTCAGGGCCAAGCTGTCGCACTGGTGAGGTTCATACTTCACATTCTCACCCTCTTCCCTAGGCTTCCCCTCCCTGCCTCCTTTGCTAAACTTGCCCTTCCTTGAGAAAGGACAGGAGGTCAGTCGCTTTACAGTGACTAAGAGAGGACATCAGTCTTTGGAGATACTCCCTCATTTGACATGTGGGGAATCTGAAACCCAGAGATGGCAGGGCTTTGCCAGAGGCTACACAGCAGTCCTGAGGATGAGAATTTATGCCAGAGACCCTTGATCTAGGGCTGTTTCTCTATGGTGCTTCATGGCTTAGTTCTACCCATTTTACACATGGAACAAACTGGGGCCCAGAACTGTAACATAAGCCAACAAAGGCTTCCCAGGCCAACACTAGCAATGAGGAATGAGGAATGTACTTTAGGCGGGGTTTGGGGAAAATGGGATCCCTCCAGGACCCCTCCAATTATTCCTAGACCCACCTGCTTTGACGATGATCTCTGCCCTCATCCGCCAGCTGGCCCCGCACCAGGGAAAAGACACCTGGAGGGATCTATAGCTATCAGCTCTCCCTCATCACCCAGGAATCCTAAATCTCCCCATCTTGACAGATCAGCCCAGTTGGGGCGCAGATCCACATTGGTGTCCTTGTCTGTCTGGCTCCCGTGAGAGCTGGCTGTGATGGTTGAGCACCTGGAGGCCACTAAGGTCAGGCTGGGCACCACCTCACTCTACCCCAGGGCTCTAGACCAATGCCCAGGTGGGAGCTTTTTCTCAAGACTTGGACATCAACAGCCAGGCCTGGCACCAAAAGCCTCTCCTCACCTGTAATGTTTGCTGCCGGCTGCTCTGAGGGGTTGCGTTTTATTTGTTCATTAGCTCATTCATTCATTCTTTCTTGCATTCAATATCTCTAGAGAACCTGCAAGGTGCCAGGCACTGCCCCACACATTGAGGGTGGAGCAGCAAGCAAGACGGTGAGGCCCTGCCTTCTGGAGCTCACTTTCTGGGGTGGGGAGACAGGCAGTAAATCAATATACAAAAGACAGAAGATCAGACAGAGATAGCACGGTGAGGGGTGGTGCATGATGGGGTGTTCTTTTAGACCAGGTTGTTGAGCAGCGGCCATGAAAAGTGTGGGTGGTGGGTCGGGGGTGCCTTGCCGATGTCTGGGGGAGAAATTTAGAAAGCGGTGCCTGCAGATGTCAAGGCTGTGAGGCAGAAACATGCCTGGTGTTTGGGGGGATAGCAAGAAAGGCAGTGTGGCTGGAGTGAGGGGGACAGATGAGTGCATGGGCAAGGATGAGACTGGAGAAGGGAGGGGCCGCACAGTGTGGGGGTGGGCGGACAGGGGACCCTCAAGGCACCGAGCTGCCCCACTTATTCCATGTCAGCCTCTGTCCAGCCCCTGCCTTGGGTGCACTGTGCCGTCCCGGGCAGTGTGGACATACCCCAGGAGCTCGTTATAAAGCAGGCTGTCTGAGGGGCTTCTCTGCTTCCCCCGCATCCTCACACCCCTTTCACCTGTCCTAAAAGGCAGGATTAAAAGGATGGGAGAGGAAGCTGGCCTCCCCTGGGAAGATGCTGGACTCAGAAATCTCTGAATTCTAGGCTTCACCTCTGAGTAACTGCATGAACTTGGATGAGCTACTTAAACGCTCTGAACTTCCGTTTCCATATCTGACTAAATATACCGACTGTAAAAATAGCTACGAAAGCTAAGCATCCACCAGCCCCTAACCCAGCAGGTACGCTCCTAGCTACAGACCCAAGAGAAATGAGCACGTGTGTCCAAAAGGCATGGACAGGGTGTTCTTGGGGATAGTTCACAATGACCCCAAATGAGTCAACCCTGAGGCTCATCATCAGAAGAATGGCTGAAGCCATGTGGGATAGTTGTACAGTGGAATATTGCACAGTGACAACATAAAGAAACTACTGATAGATGCAGCAACATGGAAGAATCTGACATTTTGTTGAGTGAAAGAGGCCAGACACACAAGAATAGGAGCTGTGTGATTCCATTAAGCCGAATTCAATAATAGGTGAGGCTAGTCTGTGGTGAGAAAGGTCAGGATAGTGGCTACCTTTGGGGGTGCTGACTTGGAGGGGGACTGAGGGAAACTTCTGGCATGTTGGAAGTGGTTTATAGCTTTTTTTTTTTTTCAGATGGAGTCTCGCTCTGTTGCCCAGGCTGGAGGGCAGTGACACCATCTCAGCTCACTGCAAGCTCCACCTCCCAGGTTCAAGCAATTCTCCTGACTCAGCCTCCCGAGTAGCTGGGACTACAGGTGCCCAGCACCATGCCCGGATAATATTTGTATTTTTAGTAGAGACGGGGTTTCACCATATTGGTCAAGCTGGTCTCAAACTCCTGATCTCAGGTAATCCACCCACCTCAGCCATCTAAAGTTCTGGGATTACAGGCGTGAGCCACCACGGCTGGCCGGAAGTGGTTTATATCTTGATCTGGTTGGTATCACATGAGTTTATACCTATGTGAAAATTCATTAAGCTTGAGCTCATCAAACAATTTGAGATTCATGCAAGTTGTACCGTACATATGTTATATTTCAATAAAAAGGTGTTTCAAAATGCCTAGCTAGCTGGTGAAGGTTAAATGGGATTGAGAATGTAGCTATGCCTGCCTCAAAATAGGGCCTTGTGAATGTTCCTGGCTCCCTAGAGCCACTCTGAGGGACAAGGGGTGCCCTCCAGCAGCCAGGCTTTGTCTAGACTGTTTTGACATCAACGGCCGTCGACTGCTGTGACTGCGGTGACAGAGCATCAGCCAGGGTCAGGTGATATTGTGCTGTGCTGTTGGGTTTTGTTTCGTTTTGTATTTTTTTGTTTTTGCTTTATTTTTTCGTTGCTTTGCTTTGTGATGAGAAAATTATTGTGCTTATCATCATTTATTTTATTTACTTATTTTTGAGACTACAGTCTCACTCCATTGCCCAGGCTGGAGTACTGTGGCACGATCTCAGCTCACTGCAACCTCCGCCTACCAGATTCAAGCAATTCTCCTGTCTCAGCCTCCCAAGTAACTGGGATTACAGATGTGCACCGCCATGCCCAGCTAATGTGTGTGTGTGTGTATTTTTTTTTTTTTTTTTTTTTTTTTGAGACAGAGTCTCGCTCAGTCGCCCAGGCTGGAGTGCAGTGGCCGGATCTCGGCTCACTGCAAGCTCCGCCTCCCAGGTTTACGCCATTCTCCTGCCTCAGCCTCCCAAGTAGCTGGGACTACAGGCGTCCGCCACCTCGTCCGGCTAGTTTTTTTGTATTTTTTAGTAGAGACGGGGTTTCACCATGTTAGCCAGGATGATCTCGATCTCCTGACCTCGTGATCCACCCATCTTGGCCTCCCAAAGTGGTGTGTGTATTTTTAATAGAGATAGGGTTTCGCCATGTTGGTCAGTCTGGTCTCGAACTTCTGATCTCAAGTGATCCACCTGCTTTGGCCTCCCAAAATGCTGAGATTGCAGGTGTGAGCCACCACGCCCAGCTGCTGCTTATCATTATTCAATAAGGCAACTTGCTGGCGTTCAGGTCCCCAGGCCTGGTGTGTGCAGCAGAGACCCTGGAGTGGGGAGCCATCCCCTCCCTTTGCAGAGGGGCAGGGTTCCCCAGAGATGGGCTTGGGAGCCTTGGGTTCGCCCAGCAATGGAGTGGCAACCCCCACCCCCAGCATTCCTTGGCGCACATCCCCAGTGCCCCCAAGATCGACTGGCTGGAGACAGCTGCACCACTTGTGCCTTTCCACCCTGTCCCAAAGTCACTGCCCCAGGCCCAGAGTGGGGAGTGATGCCCCCAAGGCAATACAGGAAGTCTGCAACAGAGCCAGACTAGGCCAGGGGAGGCGGGGAGAGTGAGAGGCTGAAAGGCCTGGGCCAGCTAGGGCACCAGCCAAGTTTCCTCCTCCAGCCTAGGTGGGGAGGCCCTTCCTGAGCAAAGGCTAGGGGTCTGTGTCCTCTCCCTGCTCTGAAGAAGGGGAACAGTTATAGGATTAACGAGGGAAGTACTTTTATCATCAGCTCAGTATCGGGGTGGGCATCGTTCCTTCTTCGCCGCCTTGATCACTCCCTGTGGCCTTCTAGTCATTGGCCTGATTCTTGGGCTACAGTCCACTCCCCTGCATGAGACTGGAAGCTCCTTGAAGGCAGGAGATGTGTCTATCTTATTCCCCGCTGGGTTTCCAACGGCTGTGTGAGAGATGAAGGCATGGATGCTGAAGAATCACTCTGAAAGGGATGCCGACACTGAGGGAAGCCAGTGCCAGAGAAGGAAAGGAAGGGTTACTTCTAGGGTGCGTGGTGTTTGGGGCTGAGCCTTTATGGTTGTGGAGGTTTCAGGGAAAGCTGGCTGGGATGGGGTTTACAGGAGAGGGCGGGAGGCCCTGCAAGAGTGAAACCTGGACACCTGGAGATGCCAGGCCCTTCCTCTATGAGCTGATGGTCCCTGATACTGGTGAGAGGCCCAGCTGAAACCTTTGACCAGGGGTCAGGTGTAGGGGAAGGCAGTTCCTGGGTCCACAGGTATTGGAAGCCTGGGTGCCTACTCTCTGCTGTCCATAGGACTCCCAGTCCAGCCGGGAGAGGTGCTCCTTCTCCCTGGGGAGGGTAGGCGGCCCAGGCCTTTTCCACCAGTCACACTGGCCCTCCCATTATGGCTCTCCCTTGGAGCTTCTATTTCTAGGAGTTCCCTGTGAGCCTCCAGCCCTCTCCCTCGCTGTGTGACCCAGAGAAACCCTCCAGCCCTCAGAGAGGGTCACACAGAGAGGAAGAGGCAGAGCTGGGTCTAACTCCAGGCCAGGACCTCTAGCTCCACCTCCACCAGGTGCAAGGTCCTTATTCAGGCTGGTTGCCACGGGGTGGCCCCAGCATCAGGTCCCACGTTCTCACTGTGGTTCAGCCAGGAGCCCAGCATTCCCACACTGCCCAGGGGGGACTTCTGTTGTCAGGGGCATCTTCCCTGGCAGTGCCCACAGCCCTACACCTGAACCTGAGTTCAGGGCGCTGAGAGTGCTGGCTTCAGGAAAGCCTGTTCTCTAGGTCTCTGCGAGGGTCTCTTCTGACACCCCAATGAGACTGGGTCTTCCCCAGGGCAGGGCCTGTGCCTCCTCCATCAGACTGAAGACTCCTTGTTCACAGGCCCCTCAAGCTTCAACTCTCCAGTCCTGTGGCACTGAATCTCACTCCAGGATCCCCCGACACCCTCAAGGCTGGCGAGATACACCCTCATGCACCTCCTACTCCAGGCCAGGCCTCTCCGCAAGCTGGGCGTGGAGGCCTGGCCTGGGTCAGGTAGGGGTGTGGGGGACAGATCTTCCAGCCCCCTCTCCCTGGAAGGCCCTTGTGGTCATGGACCACATCTTGTTTTTTCCCACATCGCCCGTGCCAATTGCAGAGACTGGCCTAGAGTGGGCTCTGGTGACATGAACAGGGAGGATGTATAGAAGGTGACTTGGGATGTTCTCTGAGGGCATCCAGAAAGAAGTTCCAGGCCTCCAGATCCCCATCCCCGCCAGCTCCCCAAGAGCCACAGTCTGGAATTCCACTGAGGGAGACATGTCTTTGACATTCTCTTCCTGGGAATAATTCAGAGGGTTCATTTACTGTGCTCAGGCCCGGAGGCTTTAGGGACTTTTGAGTCAAGAAACTGGGGTAGAAACCTGGGTACTGGGAGATCTGGGCAGGGGTGGGTCTGCCAGCCTGCTCCTCAGCCTCCAGCGGGGAAGGGGTGAGCCCCCAGAGCGGGACTGACCTCCAGACAGGCTTGTGCTCCTGGAGCCCTTGGGGCCTGTGGGAATAGTGGGGCCTCTGACAGACGCTTTATCAGGCCCTGTCGCCAGCGTTATCTGCGGCTTCTCAGCAAAGAAGGAGCTACAGTCACTCAGACCACTCCAGGCTGGGAACAAAGCAGCCGAGTCAGCTGGCGTCCCATGGCTCTACTGCCAGACCCGTAGGCTCGGCAGCCTGCGCCCCGAGCTGGGTGTTCAAGGAGGTGGCTGGCCCAGCCAGGCGACGGCCCGTCTGCTAGGACTCCCCCACTCAGAGCCTGCCGTCACTGGGACCACCTCCCTTGAGCCTGTCTTCAGAAGGGGGATGGGGCATGGGGTCACTCCAGTCCTTCCAGGGCCCTGCTGAAATGTCAGCCACAAAGGATGGGACACAGAGGGGCCTGTCCAGGAACAATGGCCAAGTGTCGGCGTGGGATGAGGGCTGGGGCAGGACTGGTCAAATGTTTACTTGGAATGATTTGAGTGGGCACCCTCAGGCCATGGGGGCAGCTGGCGCCTGGCACAGAGCCCCTCTACCCACTCTCATGGGGCACTGCAAGGATTCAGGCCCACCCCAGATGGGGCCTGAATGAGAAAGCACCCAGAGAGGGCAGCCAGCCAAGGCCTGGGCATGATCCTTCTCTGTCAGTCTCTGCCCTCTGTTGGGGAGAAGCGGGAGCTGGGAGGGCCAGCTCCTCTCATTCAGGAAGCACCTGCTTCTCTGGTCTCCTGCAGGGCTGCCAGGAATGGTTGGGCAGATCAAGCACTGCAAAAGGGCACCTTGTCGCTGAAATAAGTGGATCTGAAATTCGTGCAATGCGGTAAGGGGCTGATTTAGTCCAGAGGCTGCTTTTTGGCAATTTTCTGCTAGGAGAGGGTGCCATTGTATACGGGGCACTGGGGATGACAACATGGTTCTTCTGGTAGGAGCTCACAGGGTATTCGGGGGAGGGTTGCCAGATGTAATACAGGATGCCTAGTTGGATTTGGGTTTCAGATAAACATCAAATATACATATAAAAATATAGGATATAAACATTATATATGTAATGCTTTTAGTATAAGTCCCATGCATTATTGCAATGTCCGAAGTGTCATAAGGGACACCTCCCCCAAGCACGTAGGGTTAGGGCCCTGGGGCCATGCGGGAGGCTTAGCAGCCGGGCAGTGTGGCTGCAGAGGAGCCCGAGAGGCAACAGGGACAAGATGGAGTGTGGCCTTGAAGTGCCGGGAGTGAGCGGGGCCAGGTGGGATTGTGAGTGGGGCGCGTACTGTGGCAGGCTCCCTCTGGCGGCCGTGTGGAGAACAGGCTGCAGGGCGCCGCGGAAGAGGCCACTCCGTGAGGAGCCCCGGGCAGGGAGCGTGGAGCTGGAGAGAAACGGCTGACTCTGGACGTCTGAACTTTTTATGATGGAGAACGGTAAACGTATACAAAAGTAGGGAGACGAGGCTCGCCCATGTCCTCATGACCCGCGTCAACCATCATCAGATCATGGCCAATTATGTTTCATGTAAACCTCTCACCCCTCCCAGCAACGGGATTATTTTGAAGCAAATCCCAGACTTCATATTATTTCATCCATAAAAATGTCAGTATATATCACTAAAAGATAAGGCCTGGATGTATTTTGAAGCTGGAGCCACCAGGAATTTGCCCGGAGCCTTCAAGCCGCTATTAAGAGGGAGGGGCCCCTACCCCAGGAAGCTTCACACTGTGCAGTTAGTTCTCCGCTCTTGTCACCACCTCTCCTAGAACTTTCTAGTTTTTTCTGCCCTAAGACAAGTCTTCCTAGGCCTGAGCCTCTTCTCTCCCCTCTCCTGACTGTGCACCCTCCTTGAGGATGCCCCTTGGGCTGTGGTCTTGGGCTCTCCAGAGCCTCCTCCCCAGAGTTCAGAGTGCCCACAGCCCTTTCCTCTCCGTAGTCCCTAGATGACGGGATTGCCTAATGTCTAGGCGTTCAAAGATGACCCCTCCTGGGAATTCAGAACAGTAAGGCACCCTGGTGAATGACAGGAGAGCTCACAGGAAGTCACAGAACGAGGGTCAGGGACACAGATTCGAACATGAAGATACTACTAAGTGAAGAGGAGGCTCTTGGCTCTCCAGAAGGCCACCTCCTCCAGGAAGCCGTCTGGCTCTGCCTCCCTGGGAGATTTTGGGTAGGTCAATTCCCCTCTCCGGGCCTGAGACAGGAACCAGTTCCTTACATGGAGCTGCTCCTTTCTCTCCCTTCTCTCAGATTCTGCACCTGCAAAGTCCCCTGGCCGGGAGGAGCTGAGGGGCAAACTGGACTCGGAGGGAGACTGCCAGGACTTTAACTTCCGACAGGCATAGTAACCGCTCTTTACAGGAGAGGAAGGTGACGTGGGAGAGGTAAAGCGACTTGACGGGTCCGCCAGTGTGCAGGGCGCACAACCCAGGGCACAAACCCTCAGCCCTGGGCCCCAGGTGCCAGCCGGCTTTCAAGGGCCCACACTTCTGGGCAGAATCCGGCTCAGCGGTCCAAATCCCGCAATCCCGCTACCTCCCAGCCTCCCCCAGCAGCTCTGGGAGGCCAGAGCCTCCCTCCCCACTTCATTTTACTCTGGCCCCCTTCTGTGGGCTGGGCACAGTGGGCACCAGGCACACCATGCTTTTCTCTCATTCAGTCCTCGTGGCAGCTCAGTGAGGGACTGTCCCCATTTCACAGAAGGGGAAACGGACACTCCGAGAGGCACTAGGAGCTGCCCAGGGCCACACAGCTCTGCAGTGGGGAAGAGAGGATGGAGACCCGGTCCTTTGACGGCAGGTGCTCCTTCCACTGCATGGCAAGAACCGGCTTAGAACAGTTACCTATCTGAGGACCCAAGATCGCATGCTCCTCCTGGCTTTAGGAAGCCTTTCTTGTTTTTAGTTTTCTTTTCTTTTTTTGAGATGGAGTCTCACTCTGTTGCCCAGACTGGAGTGTAGTGAGGCAATCTTCGCGCACTGCAACCTCCGCCTCTCCGGTTCAAGCGATTCTCCTGCCTCCCTAGTAGCTGGGATTAGAGGCACCCGCCACCCTACGCAGCTAATTTTTGTATTTTTAGTAAAGACGGGGTTTCACTATGTTGGCCAGGATGGTCTCGATCTCCTGACCTTGTGATCCGCCCGCCTCGGCCTCCCAAAGTGCTGGGATTGCAGGCGTGAGCCACCGCTCCCGGCCTTCTTGTTTTTTTTTTTACCAATAACTCCTTTATCATGTTTCAACCACATGCTCACACTTGATCTTCCTGAAACCCCAGCGAGACAGATCTGATGATAGTTCGACTTTTATGGGCGAAGTGTCACAAGAGACCAGCCAGGGTCGGGGACCTTGTTCTGAAACTTTCCAGATTGTCCCCAGGCTCGCGTCGCTCCCGGGAACGGCCAATGGTCGCTTGTGTTCTTCCGGCGCCCCCTACAGCCTTGCAATGGCATTAAATCACCCTGCCGGGCCAGTTAATTCTGCTTGAAAAATTTTCTTTCTTCTCAATACTTCGCTGCTGAATCTGGGATTTTCCCTTACGAGTTTGGTTTATTATTTATTTATTTATTTATTTATTTATTTATTTATTTATTTTGAGATGGAGTCTCACTCTGTCGCCTAGGCTGGAGTGCAGTGGCACGATCATAGCTCGCTGCAGCTCAACCTCCCGGGCTCAGGCGATCCTCCTGTCCCAGCCTCCCAAGCAGCTGGGACTGCAGCCCGTGCCACCATGCCAGGCTTCCCCTCACAAATTTGGATCCACCTCATGGTTCCCTACTCAACATATTTAGCAATAGTTAAAGCATGTTTATTTTCTGAAACTTTGTCTTCAGGAAAGTAAGATATAATAAAGGCTCAACCAATTGGGGAGGTCGTCAGGCTTGAGAATCACAAAGAGTGTGGATCGCCACCAGCCTGGGAAATTTTAAGGGTGAGGTCTGTGTTCCCCCATCGTCCTAGACCAAGGCTCTCCCAGGAAAGGGACTGTGTCTCCCTCAGGATCCCTTGCCCCCCACATCTCGATGAGGCTCTTCAAAGCAATGACAGGGGCAGTGAGTGGGGAAGAGGTGGCCTCTGGCCTCTGCTTACACCTTGCGGTGGTTGACACCCTGTGCCTGCAACAGAGGAGGGGAGTTCTGTGTTCCCTGAGGCTCCAGCAGAGATTAGAAAGAGCCAGAAAGACCTGGCAGGTGCAGCCTGGGGCTCTCTCTGCGCATACAGGTCTTTCTCAGAGCCCAGAGGAACTTGAACATGGGCAGCCATGTGAGTGAATCTTTCTGACGGGGGCATATTTGAGTGGAAGACTGCTGTTCCAGGAGGCAGGAGCCTGGCATGACACTCACTGGAGAAGGGGGAGGGGCCAGGAGAGGAGACCGGGAAAGGCCAGCCTGTGTCAAAGGCCCCATGGTACCCAGGTCTCCACTCTGAATGTTCTGCCACCCACTGGTCACCCCAACTCTGAGGTCCTGCAGGTTCCTCAACTCCCATCTCGAACATTCCCGCCCACACCTACCCCTCCTTCTGGGTTACTCCTCTTGGTTCATTCATTCATCAGGCATTCCACCAACACGTAGTTGATCATTTATCAAGTGCCAGGTGTATTTTGCTTGTTTGTTTGGTGGGAGTTTATTGAGGTATAATTTACATATTGTAAAATTCACCCTCTTTTAACATACAGTTATATGGGATCTGACAAATGTATAACAGATGTGTAAACACTGCCACAATCAAGATATAGACTATTTCCATCAACCCAGAAAATTCTTTCCTGCTCCTTGTAGTCAACCCCTCCCACCTCCAGCCTCAGACAACCTCTGATCTGTTTTCTGTCCCTCTAGTTTTGCCTTTTCCAGAATGCCATGTACATGAAATCATACAGTACATAAACTTTTGAATCCGACTTCTTTTGCTGGCCATCAATGCTTTTAAGAGTCATCTATGAGGCCGGGCGCGGTGGCTCAAGCCTGTAATCCCAGCACTTTGGGAGGCCGAGGCGGGTGGATCACGAGGTCAGGAGATCGAGACCCTCCTGGCTAACACGGTGAAACCCCGTCTCTACTAAAAATACAAAAAACTAGCCGGGCGCGGTGCCAGCCTGGGCGACACAGCGAGACTCTGTCTCAAAAAAAAAAAAAAAAAAAGAGTCATCTATGAATACATTGCATGTATTCATAGTTGTTCCTTTTCATTGGTGAGATGGATTGAAGTGTATAGGTATACTACAATATATTTTTCTATTCACCAGATGATAAGCATTGAGTTGTTTCCAATTTTTGGCAATTATTAATAATGCCACAGTAAATGTTCATGTGTAGGTTTTTGTGCAAACATAAATGTTCATTTTTCTGGGATAGATGCCTAGAAGTGGAATTGTGGGTTCTCATGTAAATGTATGTTTCACTTGATAGAAATCTGCCAAATTCTGGCTAGGCTCGGTGGCTCACGCCTGTAATCCCAGCACTTTGGGAGGCTGAGGTGGTTGGGTCACTTGAGATCAGGAGTTCGAGACCAGCGTTGCCAACATGGTGAAACCTTGTGTCTACTAAAAATACAAAAATTAGCTGGGTGGTAGTGGCCCGTGCCTGTAATCCCAGCTACTTGGGTGGCTGAGGCAGGAGAATCCTTGAACCCGGCAGGGCGGTGGCGGGGGCGGAGGTTACAGTAAGCTGAGACTGTGCCACTGCACTCCAGCCTGGATGACAGAGTAAGACTCTGCAGAGGAAAGAAAGAAAGAAAAAAGAAAAGAGAAAGAAAGAAAGAAAGAAAGAAAGAAAGAAAGAAAGAAAGAAAGAAAGAAAGAGAAAGAAATAAAGAAATAAAGAAATCTGCCAAATTCTTATTCAGAATGACTGTACCATCTCCAAAGCCATTATAACCTCTGAAGTTTAAACTTTAACTTGAGTATCTTGAAAAATACCAGGAAGAATCTTATTCCTAACTGGAAGGATCACTTTTTTTGGCAAATGAAAGTTTTCATTTCTCCAGGGTAGATGGGTGTGGAATTGGTGGCTTGTATATTAAGCATATTCTATAAAAACTGCCAAACTGTTTTCCAAAGTGACTGTAGCGTTTTGCATTCCTCTAGTAATGTTTGTATTTTGATTTTTCCACATCTTTATCAGGTGCTAGTCTTTAAAATGTTTTATTATAAAAATTGGTAACATCTACAAAAGTAGAAAGAATAGTATTAATATAATGGGTCTCCGTGTGCTCATCACCAGTTTCATCAATTACCCTTTCATGGTTTATCTTTTTTTTTTTTTAATGAAGTTTTGCTCTTGTTGCCCAAGCTGGAGTACAGTGGTGCAGTCTCAGCTCACCGCAACCTCCACCTCCCAGGTTCGAGCAATTCTCCTGCCTCAGTCTCCTGAGTAGCTGGGATTACAAGCATGCACCACCATGCCTAGCTAATTTTGTATTTTTAATAGAGATGGGGTTTCTCCATGTTGGTCAGGCTAGTCTTAAACTCCCGACCTCAGATGATCCTCCGTCCGCCTCAGCCACCCAAAGTGCTGAGTGCTGAGATTACAAGCATGAGCCACCGCACCTGGCATTTTTTATTTTATTTTATTTTATTATTATTTTTTAGACAGGGTCTCACTCTCACCCAGGGTGGAGTGCAGAGGCATGATATCAGCTCACTGTGTCCTCAACCTCCCAGGCTGAAAGGATCCTTCTGCCTCAGCCTCCCAAGTAGCTGGGACTACAGGTGCACCACCACACCTGGCTTTTCATGGCTTATCTTGTTTCATCCCCTGCTCTCCCACAATGACCAAGTTACTTCTGAAGCAAATCCTAGATGTTGTATCATTTCATTCCTATTCAGTATTATATCTAAAAGACATGGATTCCGTTGGTTTGTTTGTTTGTTTTTGAGATGGAGTTTCACTCATATTGCCCAGGCTGGAATGCAATGGTGAGATCTCGGTTCACTGCAACCTCCACCTCCCGGGTTCAAGCCATTCTCCTGCCTCAGTCTCCTGAGTAGCTGGGATTACAGGCATGCGCCTCCATGTCTGGTAATTTTGTATTTTTAGTAGAGACGGGGTTTCTCCATGTTGGTCAGGCTGGTCTCAAATTCCCGACCTCAGGTGATCCACTTGCCTCAGCCTCCCAAAGTGCTGGGATTACAAGCGTGATCCACCATGCCTGACCATGGATTCTTTTTTTAAAGAGTGCCCAGATGAGGGTGCAATGACACTTCCCTGCCTCTTGCTGTATTCGCTGTCCATCCCACTCCAGCTGTCTCTCCCCAGTAGTTGGTCAAGATTGTTCTCACTCCCCTTCACAGCCACAGAGTCCTGCATTGTACTGATAACCACAGGTCTCTGCTGGTGGACATTTTCCTTGCTGCCATTCTTTAGCGATTACAGATTGAATTGCAATAAAACGCCTGTGCTTACATCTTTTGGTATTTTTGCTAGTGTCTCTCTAGGGTAGATTCCCAGCAATGGGATTCTGGAGTCAAAGGTTGAACATACACGCAATTTTGCTACAGCTACTGCCAATTCCCCCACAGAGGGGCTGCATCATTTTGCATTCCCGTCAGCTCTGGCTAGGAGTGCCAGTAGAACGCATTGCCAAACTTCTGGATTTTTGCCAATCTGATAGGTAGGAAATGGTATCTCTGAGTAGTTTTAATTTGCATTTCTTTTGTTTGAGCAACGTTGATCGCATTTTCACAGGGTTATAAGCCATTTGCATTTCTTTGTGAATTGTCTGCTAATATTTTCAGCCCATTTTTCTAGGAAGTTGTTCGTTTTTTCCTTCTCTACTTTTAGAAGCCATTCACTACATTCATGCTTTGCCTGTGATACAGGTTGCGAGTGTTTTCTGCCATGTGTCATTTGTCTTCTTTCTTTTGTTTGTTCGCTTATTTATTCATTTATTCTGGGGATGTAGCCATGAACAGGGTGACCCCGAGGAGCTCCACTGACGTGCACAGCCCAAGTCAGAACCTTGGATGGTCCTGGATGCGCCTCCTCCCAGACCTTCCCTGTGCTGTCCTTTCTGCCTCTGACCCCTCTCCTGCCGCCCAGTGACCACCCTGCCCCTGTCCTTCCCTGCCCGGGCCCTCAGCATCACCCAGTCTGAGTTCAGAGAGGACTGGAAACAAGCCTGGTTGTCTCTGTATCCCCCACGACGTGCCGGGCAACTGATCAGTGAGTGAGTGAATGAATGAATGAATGAATGAATGAATGAATGAATGAATCCTGTGTAGCTAAAACAGCCTCTCAGTCCAGGAAGCCAAGTCAGAGAGGAGCTTGGAAGAGCACCTTCAAGATCAAGGTTTCTTCACCCCTTGCACTCTCTTCAGACCTAACTCGGGTCTGAGTTTCCACTCCCAAATGCCTCCCAGGCAATATATGATGCCTGCTTCTTTTCATCATTTAAAAGAACACCTGCTTATTGTAGAAAATGTGGAAAATACAGAGCAGTACAAAAAAAGAATTAGAAATTCTCCATTAACTCATTGCCCAGAGGAAACGGCCATGGACATTTTGGTGTATTTTATTCAACTTTTAAAACATATTTTATTTTACATATTTTATTTTATACAGTGTAGACAGACATATGCATACATGCCTCCTAAACATTATAACACACATATTTCCTCATGACATTAAACTTTTGCACAACATCATAATTGTAAATGATCACAGAAAAATGCCTCAAAACGAATGTATCATAGCCTAGCCCCACCACTTAACCTCTCTGTGCCTCAGTTTTCTCCTCTGTAAAACAGGGATAGTAATAGTACCTCCTTGATAAGTTGCTTGTAAGGGTTCAATGTGATTATGGTGTGAGTGTGGGAAGCGCTCGGAAAGTGTCATTGTCATCATTATTAGAACTATTATTCCCTAATTGCAAACATTTAAATTCTAATTTTATTCTATTGCAAATGACACTGTAATGAATCTCTCTGCTCGGGAGGGTTGTGTGGGAACCTCAGAGAGCTTGTTTCACTCCATGCCCCCCAAATTAAGCACAACAGGGACAGAGAGAGCGAGGTGCACTGGGAGGCCCCGTGGCTGAAAGTTAGGAGAGCAGATCTTGGCACTGGCAGCCTGCAGAAGGAGGGCAGAGGGGTGGGGGTGTGGGGAACGGCATCTGTGAAAGCTCAGAAGCTTCTGGAAGAGTATGAGAAGTTCTGATGTGGTTGCTGGGGTGGCAGTTCTTGTCCCTATTTGACCAATGGGTAATTGAGGGCCAGGAAAGGGGTGACTTGTCTGATGACGTGGGTGGGCACCAAGTCGGAGCTTCCTGGCTCCCCACGTGCCTGAAAAACATCTGTGTTTTATGGGAGAAGGAGATGAAGAAGAGGAGGAGGAAGAATTTGGGGCTTTCGAAGCGTGCGTGCCTGTGAGCCCCTGCCCAATCAAGGTTCAGCTGTCCTCCAAAGCAACCCAGCGGGTCCTGTGAGCTGGAGGCCAGTTTGCTATGTTTGTCTTCATGGGTCTTTTCCCTGATGTCTCCCAAACACAGACACCTGGGCTGGCAGCTGGCAGGTCTCCTGAGCTCCACCCTCACCTCCCATCCCTTCAACCCAGTGCACTGGCATGCGTGCAGGGGTGCCTCTTCCTTGGTCTCAATTCTGTTGACTTTCAAACGCAGTTTAAGAGCCATCTTCCCATGTCCAGCTGTTAAGGTGGCCACTACCCCCTCCCTCTCCTGGATCATGCCATCCCCCACTCTGAGCCTCAGTTTCTCCACATGTAAAATGAGGCAGGTGGACTTGCTTGTCTTAAAGACCCCTTCTGCCTGGGGCTGGTTCTTTAGCCCAGTCTTTGCTTCTCCCTCTGCGGGGATGTCAGAGGCGCCCTCTCGTGGTCAATATTGGCCATGCATCCTTGGACTGGGCGCAGGTTATCGCTTGGCCTCTGAGGGTGTGTGCTTGTGTGTGCATGTGCGTGTGAGCGGGCCTGTGTACTGGGAGTGGTTACACAGCGGTTGCGTGACAGGCTCATGACACATAGAATGCAGAACTTCGCTAACTCTCAGACCCTGATGAAAACACAGATAAGGAGGTGGGGGTCATTTAAAATAAGGGCAAAAGCTGCTAAAAGCTTCCTGGGGTCTTTGCCTGGGACACCTATGGTTCCAAAATGCCCTGGGCCACCCATCTTGCTAATATACTTTGAGAGCATCACTCCTCTGCTCAGTATCTCATCCTGCCACCCATCTGCTGAACAGAGTAAACATCAAACTCCCAGCCCTCCAGAAAACCCGTGTCCTCACTTCTCACTCTTCTTCTTTCCTATACCACTCCAGATGAACTACTCCCTCCTTCCCATCCCCTGCCCTCTGCTTATGCTGGGATTTTTTTTCCCAGAGCGTCCTACCCTATCCTTTAGTCCCCCATAGCACCTTTCAAGATGTGGCTAAAATGCCACCTCCTTCAGGAAGACTCCCTGAATTTTCCCACTTGGATCTGTGCTCTCCTTCCTCTGAACCTGCAGGCAACTTTGTCTCAAACTGTCTGCTGGGATGTAGACAGTTTTAGAGTTTACCCAGGTAATTTAAGTCGAAGATGTCCTGCTTCGTTCCCACTACTCAAACACTGGCTTCATGTCTGCTTTATATCTGGGTCCTTCTAAATACTGAGCCTTCCCCATGGCATCCAAGCATCCCTCTGCAAGGCCCTGATTCCCACTCCTTCCCTCTGCCTCCTCCTTCAGTAGGGGCTGCTGTCATGGAAGGAGGCCTGGCAGTGGAGGAAGAAGACATGAGCCTTGGGCCAGACTCTTACTGGATCCCCAACCCACCTGCCCCGTCTTCAGCAGACAAGTGGCTACCCGGCACAATGGCTCCATTTGCTGAACTGTATGTGGGAGCCTGGTCTCTGGGTGCCCAGAATGAAGAGTCAGACCCAGGTCACTGCCTGACTCACTCTTTCAAGGACAGAAGTAAGAACTACAGGCCTAACAATAATATCCCTGGCTATTTGTAGAAGTCCACTTGGTCAGCCCATGCTGACCAACATGAATTTCTCATACAACCCATTTTTAGATGGGGAAACAAGAGCTCAGAGAAGCTAGATAACTTGTTCAAGATCACACAGCTCTGAGCGCAACTGTTCAAACATAGTCCACACTTCCCATCTGTCTCCAAATCCTGTGCAGTTTCTGGAATATTTTGCTGTCACTGTGCCTTGCACAAATCCAGGATTTGATAAATTCCTGGATAATAAAAGGCAGGCTTGAATGAATATATAACCAGCCCTTTCTGTTTGACTTCCGCACTGCCCCAGGCCCACACGCGCACGTCTGCAAGGGAAGAGTGACAGAATTGGGTTTGTCTAAGAGGGTGATGGCTCGAGGGGCCAAAGGGAGAGGTGAACCCTGCATCCCAGAGGGGTGAATTCTCTGATGTGAATCCTCTGGGTAGTAGGGAGTAATGCATCCTGGGCATGACGGGGACTGGCACCCCCTGATGCACTGTCCCAGTTAGGTTGTATCTGGTGCTGTGGCCCATGAACGTCCCACAGCCAGGGCTGGCCTGCAGGCTCAGGACTTGCAATGAATCCAAATTCTCTGAGAAGCAGGTGCCAAGTCAGGATTAGATGTGCAAGAAATGTATTAGGGAACATGGCTATGGGGGAAGATGGGGAGGCTGGGAGGACCAACCGACCACGATGCAGGTCTGTTGTGGACCTCAAGGAGCCTGCAGGGAGTGCAGCCACCTCAGGCACACACCTTGGTGATAGATTTTACAGCTCAGCTGCTGAAGCCATTGGTCAATGACGCTCCTCACAGTCAGAGATCTGAGAGGGGCATTTTCACAGCCACCACAGACCTGCCTCCCAGGGCCTCCTCACCGGCCTGGCCTGAAGGACTGCCACTAGCACCCACAGTTAGAGGGAAGGAAGTTTCAGGCCTCTATAAGCCAGGAGAGAAGTTCACTTCTCCAGTCCGGGCCAGGTGTCCGGCTCTGGTGGGTGGAACCATTTGCCCAGCTGTCCTTCAGCAGAGGGTTGGGGCCTGACCTCTGAAGTGAAGGCACCCACAGAGCTGGCCATTGAGACAAACGACCAGCATCCTGGGGCATGGGCACTGGCAGGGGAGATGAGGTCTTGTGAGATATAGGTGCCATTCTCATGCAGAACCCACCCTTGCACCGCGGCACACAGCAGCTCCATGAGGCCAGGAGCTGGTCTCTTGTTTATCTGGGTGCAGGGTGTGCACACCACCTGGCACTGACAGTGTCAGGGACTTCTGCTGGCCAGGACAGACCCCATGCCTATTCAATGGCCACCACCCGTAGGGCAGCAACATCAGGACCTGTCTTCCCCGTTGGTCAAGGGTTTTGAAGCTGTGGGGAAGCAGTCCAGGCTCTAGTGCTGGTTTTGGGTCTGACTCTCTCACTAACTTGAGCAAGTCCCTTCCATCCCCAGGCCTCAGTTTCCTTATCTGTCCAGTGGAGATCATCACACTGATGGCGAAGAGGCCTTGTGGTATGGAGGGTTTGGGTTCAACTTTTTTTTTTTGAGCTGATTTGAATCCCATTTCCCCAGTTTTTTGCTATATGGTTTTAGGCAAGTTACTCAATCTCTTGAAGACTCAATTTCCCGTCTACAAAATGGGAGTGAAGAAGAATCTCTTTTTCTTTCCAAGAAATGTAAATGTGAGAATTCAATAAGGGAACGCTCAGACAACTCTGAGCACAGCATCTGGAGCATTGCTGTGATGTGGCAGCTCTCTCTGCAGCATGCAGGCAGACACACCCCTTCCTCTCTCTCCTCCTTCACCTCTTCCCCAGCCCCACCCCTCACATCTCCTTGGCTAATGGGTTAAGCAGTGGTCAGTGTCTGGCCAACAGTGGAGACTCAGCCATGTGCAGAGAGTGAAAATGCACTGCGGACCTCCTGCCCAGGTAGCCCCAACCTCATTCATTCACTTCCAGAATGACGGGTGCTGTGCTGCATGCCTGGGAAGAGGGCCCCAGTGTTCCTCCCCAAGGGGTTCCCAGTCACATCAGCACAGCACAGGATGGGTCCTGCTGTGCCAAAGCTCTCTGCAGGCTTGTAGGGACCCTGGCTGAGAGGTCTGGACACCTGGATTTCAATCCAGTCTTTGCCATCCACTCCCTGTGTGGCCCTCCCCTACAAACTAAATAAAAATTTCATGAGTTGGGGAAGGAGACTCAAGGGGAAGTAAGATGAGAGGATGGAAGTGAGTTGAAGAGCAGGGAGGAAGGAGCCTGGAGCCTGGGCCTCCCTGTGTTGTGGTGTGTGCCAGAGTGGAAGCGGAAGTGGAAGCAGAAGCAGAAGTGGTCCTGCCGGTGGGTGTGACTGGCCTCACAGAGTTGCCAGGGCAGCAGAATGTGCCTGCGTGCCCAAGAGGGTTTCCCACAGCCCCAGGTGGATTGGACTCAGAAGCAGGTTTCTGATGTGCCCGAGAGTGCGGCCCAGACAAGGCACAGAGGACAGGAGTGTCAGAGGCATTCAAACCAGAGCGACTCCATCCTCAATGGGGGCTGGGGAAAATGATGCTGAGGCCTGCCCGGTTGCATTTCTAGGAGGTTAGACATTCTTAAGTCACTGGATGAGATAGGAGGGGGCACAAGATACTGGTTACAAAGACCCCGCTGATAAAACAGGGTGCAGTAAAGAAGCTCGCCCAAACCAAAATGGATGAAAGTAACCTCTGGTCATCCTCACTGCTCATTATATGCTAATTATAATGCATTAGGATGCTGAAAGACACTCCCACCAGTCCCATGACAGTTTACAATTGCCATGGCAACATCTGGAAGTTACCCTATATGATTTAAAAGGAAGAGGAACCCTCAGTTCTGGAAAATTCCCACCCTTTTCCTGGAAAATTCATGAATAAACCATTCCTTGTTCAGCATATGATCAAGAAATAAACAAAAGCAGCCAACCAGCAGCCCTCGATGCTGCTCTGCCTGTAGAGTAGCCATTGTTTTATTCCTTTACTTTCTTCATAAACTTGCTTCCACTTTACTCTGTTGACTCGCTGATTTTTCTTTCTTAAGACAGAGTGTTGCTCTATCTCCTGGGCTGGAGTGCAGTGGCGCAATCTCTGCTTATTGCAAACTTGACCGCCCAGGTTCAAGTGATTCTCCTGCCTCAGTCTCCCAAGTAGCTGGGATTACAGGCATGCACCACCACACCTGGCTAATTTTGTATTTTAGTAGAGACGGGGTTCCACCATGTTGGCCAGGCTGGTCTCGAACTCCTGACCTCAGGTGATCTGGCTGCCTCAGCCTCCCAAAGTGCTGGGATTACAGGCGTGAGCCACCGCGCCCAGCTGGAAGGTACTCATTTTATGGAAGATAACTCCTGGGTCCAAGCAAAGTGGGAAGTATGTTAGAAGACGCCTGCATAAAGCTGGGATCCCAAAGGGCTACCTCCTCAGTAAAGTAGGGAAAACATGCCCACAGAGGCTTGTCTGCTTCTGTCTCAACTGCAGTTAGCACAAAGGAAAGGTGGATTTTCCCTGGAATCTCTGGGACAAGCCCAGTTTCTTTTCTTTCTCTCTTTCTCTCTTTCTCCCTTTCTCCCTTTCTCCCTTTCTCTCTTTCTTTCTTCTTTCTTTTTCTTTTTTTAATGGAGTCTCACACTGTCACCCAGGCTGGAGTGCAATGGCGCAATCTTGGCTCACTGCAACCTCTGCCTCGCAGGTTCAAGCAATTCTCCTGCCTCAGCCTCCCAAGTAGCTGGGATTACAAGCACCCACCACCACACCTGGTTAATTTTTTGTATTTTTAGCAGAGACGGGGTTTCACTATGTTGGCCAGGCTGGTCTTGAACTCCTGACCTTGTGATCCGCCCTCCTTGGTCTCCCAAAGTGCAGGGATTACAGTCGTGAGCCACCACACCTGGCCTCGAGAAACTCAGTTTTAAGTGGATGTGGCATCAGAATTCACACTGCCTATATTGCTTCCCTCTCCAACTCCAGAAAAAAACTAACTGAAAATATAGTTTCAAGTGTTCCCCAGATGCCTGATGAAGCAATTGTGAAGACTCCCTAGAGGAACGCATTTTAAATCTAGGCTTCAAAGTATTCTCACAAATAAACTTCCAGAAACAGGAGGTTACACAAATATACATATATATATATACACACACATATATATATTTTAATGCACATACTTGTATATTAAACAGATGAGAAAATAAGCTACATGAAGTGAGATTCAGCAGACACAACATTGCTGAATCAGACCAACAACAACCAAAGATATTGGAATGATCTGTGGTATGTATAACATAAAATAATTATGTGTGGTTTGCTTAAAGAAATTAAAGATGCGATCAAATGTATGACAAAAGAATGAGAGATTA
Source organism: Rhinopithecus bieti (assembly GCF_001698545.2). Classification (NCBI taxonomy): domain Eukaryota; kingdom Metazoa; phylum Chordata; class Mammalia; order Primates; family Cercopithecidae; genus Rhinopithecus; species Rhinopithecus bieti. Next base: position 4,728,844 of record NW_016814470.1, on the reverse strand, counting down.
TCAAAAGTGATCAGATGAAGTTGCAAAAGACCAAATAGAATTTCTAGAAATGACAAATAAATTAAAATTTAAAAATTAAATTGAAATTAAAGCCCAACGCATGAAGGGTCAATTCTGGAAAAGATAGAGTAAACATACTCTACCTCATACCTACTGGTTGTGTTTCTAAACTACGGACAGGATGCATGGGCCAGCTATCTGAGAACTTGGAAACTACACAGTAGCCGATAGATTGGAGAAGGAAACAAGAATTTGAAGTATGACTGAACTGGGGTTGAGTTTCCCATTTATTTTCCCCTTGTTTTGCCTGGCCTTGACTCATAGGTAGCCCAAAACCTGGAAGAGTGCACCAGGTAGGGGCAGATAGAGCTCCAGGAGAACAGAAAGAGCTCCTTTTCTGGTTTGAGGAGCAGGAAGGGGGCTCCTAAAAATCAGATGTGGGAAGTTTTCCTGTTTACATTTTTTTTCTCCATCATCTCCCACTCCAGCCACCAGGTAGCATTGCAATGGAGGCAGTGGCAATGGTGACAGCAGCATCAGCCAAGTAGGTGCCTAAAATTCTTAGAGAGAAAAAACCTCTCCTACCAGAAGAGCTGTGAACCCAAGAGCCTGGGGAAATTCCTGTTACTTCTGTCTCCACCCCCACACCCCAATCCCTCTGCCTTCTGTTCTTCTGCTGCTTGGCCCCGGACACAGAGGCAGTTATAAGTACATAGCAGAGCTGGGAAATTAAAGTCCTAGATTTCTGGCTGAGGGACTGGAAAAGGAAGGCCCAAAGAGCCAGAAACTGATGAGGGAGATTGTAGAGAGGAGAGAGCACAAGAGAGTGATCCCATACCTTTGTGTATAAACTTCCAGAATCACCTCCAAACTGTGCAGCATGGATTTGATCCCAAACAAAACATCAAAGTCTTTGAGAACTAGTCTACAAATGAAACCCATACAGCAAATGGCTTTGAGAACTGAACCGATATTGGTACCAGAGGCCACAGAAGGTAGGTTGGAACTGGTAGCCTGGACCTAGCCTGGTCACTTGTCTGCTAAAAAAAAAAAAAAAAAAAAAAAAAAATCAGCATTCTCTTTAGGATTTAAACAAGACCATTCACTGGTTCTGCGAGTTAAAAAAAATCAAGATCATAACATACTATTCAAAATGTTAAGGATACAATTTAAAATTACTTTGGATATGAAAAACCAGAAAAAACTCAACTCACAATAAAAAGACAATCAACTAGATGCCAATCCTGAGATAACACAGATGTTGAAATTATCAAAGATTTTAAAGCAGCTATTATAACCTTACTCCAAGAAGTAAGGGTGAACACTCTGGAATGAATGAAAAGGTAGCAAGTCTCAACAAAGAAATAGAAGATATAAAGAAGAACCAAACAGAAATTATAAAACTGAAAAATACAATTTTAAAATTAAAAAAACAATAACTGGAAAAACCAGCAGAATGGAGATGAGAGAACAAAGAGTCAGGGAACTTGAATATAGATCAATAGAAATGATCCAATCTGAACAACAAAGAGAAAAAAGATTGAAAAAATTGAACAGTGTCTCAGGGACCTGGGGAACAATACCAAAATGTCAGATGGTCATATCATCAGAGTCCTGGAAGGAAGGGAGCAACAGTACAGTTCAGGAAATAATAATTGAAAAAAATAACAGCTGAAAATTTCCCAGAATTACAGTTTTAAGAAATTCAGCCAACTTCAAACAGGGTAAACTCAAAGAAATGCACTGTCAGGGATATGATGGTTGAACTTCTTTAAACTAAAGAGAAAGAAATCTTGAAAGTAGTTAGAGAAAAATATAGAATTACTATCAGTATCTCATGAGAAACCATGGAGGCTAAAAGGAAATGAAATATTTTCAAAGTGCTAAAAGAAAAGAACCATCAATTCAGAGTTCTTTATCCAGTGAAAATATCCTTTAGGAATGATGGTGAAATAAAGGTATCCTCATATAAAGGAAAACTAAGAGACTTTGTTGCTAGCATACTTGTTCTAAAGTAAATGCTAAAGGAAGTTTTTCAGATGGAAGGGAGATAATACCATAGGGAAACTTGGAAACACAAGAATGAATGATGAACAACAGAAGTGGTAGATTTCTGGGTAGTCTATTCCCCTTCTCTTGAGTTATCTAAAATATGATTAATAGTTGAAACCAAAAATTATAACATTGTTTGATGTGGTTTTCAATGTAGACCTAATATATAATATATAAGATAGCCATAATAGAAAGGAAGGAGAGTGAAGGAACCTATATGATGGGAAGGTTTCTATATTCCATTTAAAGTAGTAAGTATTTCTTCGAAGCAGACATTTCTATTTAACTCTGAAAAGTTAAATATGCATATAGTAATACCTAGAAAATCCATCAAAATTTTTTACAAAGAAATACAATAAAAAATGCAGTTTATAAATTAGAATAGAATACTATAAAATGTTTAAATAACCTAAATAAAAAGAGGGAAGGGGAAACAGAGGAACAAAAACCAGAGGGAGCAGACAGAAATAATAAAATGACACACCTAAATGCAAACATAGCAATAATCATGTTAAATACAAATGGTCTAAACACACCAATTAAAAGACAGAAATGGTCAGAATGAATTTTAAAAAAGATATAACTATATGCTGCCTATAATTATATTGATATAAAGATATAGATACATTAAAAGACTAAGATACATACATTAAAAACCACTGAACAGTACTCTTCAAATAGGCGAATTTATACTATGTGAATTCTACCTCAGTAAAGCCATTTAAAAAAGACTAAGATAAACCATTCAAACACCAATCAAAAGAAAGCTGGAGTGGCTATATTAATATAAGATAAAGTAAAATTTAAACTAAAGAAAATTACTAGGGATAAAAGGAGACATGACATAATGATAACAAGACCAGTTCACCAAGACAACATAACAATCCTAACTGGGTATACACTTAATAAGAGGACTTCAAAATGCATGAAGCAAAAATTGAACTGAAAGGTGAAATGGAAAAATTCAATTACAGTTGTAAACTTTAATATTTTTCTTTCAATAATTAATAGAAGAAGTAGATAGAAAATAGCAATGATATAGAAGATATGAACAATCACTGACCTGGATCTAATTGACATTTTATAGAACACTCCATCCAACAACGGCAGAAAATAAAATCTGCACGGTATAAAAGAACTTTTGACTAGGCGCAGTGGCTCATGCCTGTAATCCCAGACTTTGAGAGGTTGAAGCAGGTGGATCACCTGACGTCAGGAGTTCAAGGTCAGCCTGACCAACATGGTGAAATCCCGTCTCTACTAAAAATACAAAATTAGCCAGGGATGGTGGCATGTGCCTGTAGTCCTAGCTACTCCAGAGGCTGAGGCAGGAGAATTGCTAGAACCCGGGAGGCAGAGGTTGCAGTGAGCCGAGATCACGCCATTGCACTCCAGCCTGGGCAACAACAACAACAAAAAGAATCTTCACCAAGAAAGATCCTATCTTGGGTTATAGAAATAGTCTTAACAAGTTTAAAATAACTGAAATCACATAAAGTATGTTATTTGATCACAATGAAATCAAACTAGAAACTGATAACAGAGCAATAACTGGAAAGTCTCTAAAAATTTTTAACACAATTTATAACAATGGGTCAAAAGAAAGTTTATGGGAAATTAGAAAATATTTTGAACTGAATGAAAATGAAAAAATGTCGAAATTTGTGGGATGCACCTCAAGCAATGCTTACAGGAAACCGATAGCATTAAATGCTTATATTAGAAAAGAAGAAAGACTTGAAATCAACAATCTAAGCTCTCATTTTTAGAAACTAAAAAAAAAAAAAAAAGAGAGAGAGAGAAAATATAAACCCAAAGCAAGCAGAAATAACAAAGTCAAGAGCAAAAATCAATGAAATTGAAAACAAGAAAACAATAAACAAGAAAACAATAAAAAATCAATGAAACAAAAGCTGGTTCTTTGAAAAGATAAATTAAATTGATAAACCTTTAGAAAGACTGACTAAGGAAAGAGCAGAGACACAAATGACCAAAATCAGGAATGAGAGATAACTTACTACATCACACCTCACACACATTAAAAGGCTAATAAGGAACTACTACAAACAACTCCACAAAAAGTTGACAACTTAGATAAATGGATTAATTCCTTTAAAGCCGCAAACTACCAAAAACTCACCCAAGATAGATAACCTTAATAGTTCTGTATTTGTTAAAGAAATTGAATTTATGGTTAAATACCTTCTGAAAAAGAAATCTCTAGACTAGATAATTTCACTGGCAATTTCTACCAAATGTTTAAATAATAGATTAGACCAATTTTTTTCATGCATAATTTCTTCTAGAAAATATACGAGAAGGAAACACTTCCCCATTTATTTTATGAAGTCAATTTTATCCTGATACCAAAACCAGGCAAGACACTACAAGGAAAAAAAACCCTGCAAACCAATATTTTCATGAATATAGATGCAAAATATTCAACAAAATGTAACAAATTAAATCCAGTAATATATATGAAAATAATAAGTGAGGCTTATCTCAAGAATTCAAGGCATTGAAAACCAATCAATGTAGTCCATTCTATTAACAGACTAAAGAAGAAAAACCACATAATCATACTATTTCACGCAGAAAAAGTATTTGACTAAATTCAATGTGCAATTCATGAATATCAGTAAAACACTCCCAGAACATCTATGAAAACTCTGCTAAACCAAAAATAGGAGACTTCCTTAATCTGATAAAGGGATATAAAAAATATCTACATCATACCTAATTGTAAAGACTGAACGCTTTCTCTCTAACATCAGGAACAAGATAAAGATGTTCATTCCCACCAGTCCCATTGGACCTTATGCTGAAAGCTCTAGTTAGGGCATTAAGACAAGACAATAAAAGTATAGACGTTGTAAAGGAAGAAACACAACTATCACTATTTGCAGATGATTTGATTCTATATAGGAAATCTGCCATGGTTTGAATGTGTGTTCCCTCCAAAACTCATGTTGAAACTTAATTCCCAATGTGACAATATTGGGAGATGGGGTCTTTAAGAGGTGACTGGGTCAGCTGGGCACAACGGTGACGAATGCCTGTTAATTCCAGCACTTTGGGAGGCCAAGGCAGGCGGATCACCTCAGGTCAAGAGTTCAAGACCAGCCTGACCAACACGGTGAAACCCTGTCTCTATTAAAAAATTACAAAATTAGCCAGGCGTGGTGGCGCATGCCTGTAATCCCAGCTACTCGGGAGGCTGAGGCAGGAGAATCGCTTGAACCCAGGAGGTAAAGGTTGCAGTTAGCCGAGATCGTGCCACTGCACTCCAGCTGGGGCAACAAGAGCAAAATTCTGTCTCAAAAAAAAAAAAAAAAAAGTGGTGACTGGGTCATGATGGCTCCATCTTTATGAATGGATTAATCCATTTATGGATGAATGGATTAATGGGTTATCACAGGAGTGGGGCTGGTGGCTTTATAGGAAGACGAAGAGAGACTTGAGCATGCTTAGCCCCTTCACCATGTGATGCCCCACAGTGCCCTGGGACTCTGAGAATACCCACCAGCAAGAGGAACCTCAACGAGTGCAGCCCTTTGACCTTGGACTTATCAGTACTGTAAGAAATAAATTCCTTTTTATAATAAATCACCCAGTTTCAGATATTCTGTTATAAACAGCAAAAAATAGACTAAGATCCCAAGGAATCTACCAAAATAATCTAGAGCTTATAAGAGAGTTTAACAAAGCTACAGAATACAGAGTCAACACAAAAATCAATTAAATTTCTATATACTAGCAATATACAATTGAAAACTAAAGTTTAAAGATATTTGTAATAGCTCCAAAACTCGAAATAATTAGGTACAAACTGACAAACTTGCAGGATCTGTGCTGAAAATTACAAAACACTGCTGAAAGATATCAAAGAGGACCTAAATAAATGGAGGAACATACTGTGTTGTGGGACTAGAGGACTCAATATTGTTAATTGTCAGTTCTCCCCAGATAGAACTATAAATTTAACACAACTCAAATAAAAGTGCTGGTAAGATTTTCCTTTTTTTTTAGACAGAGACAAGTTGCTTTTAATATTTATATGGAACTACACCAACCAAAATAATTTTGGAAAATAATAAAGTTGGAGGACTCAGCTACCCAATTTGAAGATTTACTATAGAGCTAAAATCAACCACGTTGTAGGACATAAATCAAGTACCAATATATTCCAAATAATTTGCATCAATCAGAAAACAGTTACTGAGCATAATGTAATTAATTAATTAATTAATATTAGTATTATTTTTGAGACAGTTTCACTCTATAACCCAAGCTGGAGTGCACTGACATGATCATAGCTCACTGCAACCTCAAACTCTTGGGCTCAAGAGTTTGCCTCATCCTCCCTAGTAGCTGGTACCACAGGTGTGCACCACAATGCCTGGCTAATTTTTAAAATGTTTTTGTAGAGATGGGGTTTTGCTGTATTGCTCAGGCTGGTCTCGAACTCCTGGCTCAAATGATCCTCCTGCCTCAGCCTCCCATGTAGCTGGGAATACAGCCATGAGCCAGTGTTGCTTATTATAATGACTAATAAAATGGACAAACTTCGTTCCAGTTTCCTGGAGGATAATGGCAACCATCTGAGGGCAAATATCTACATATAGCCTCCAAAAAACATATAGACCCACAAGAAGAACAAATGCAATGATTTTACAGCATGACAAGCTTCAATATACGTTGGAGTAGGGAATCAATTTAGATGTGCACAAGAGTAGGAAAATAAACATTGAAACCAACAGAACCAGCTCCAGGGCACATGCTACAGTGGAGTCAAGTAGAGGCTACAAGGGAAAAGGAAGCCTGCAGCAGGGGTCTAATGGTGGTAGGGTTTAAAGAAAATCACTCCCAAAAGGTCAGAGTCTTACCCTGAGTGGGGAAACGCTGATGGATCAGAGCACTGTCAATTGGGGAACTGAGGGGAGCGACTTGAGAATGTGTAGGAGACGGGTATCCAATCTTCCGGCTTCCCTGGGCCACATGGGAAGAAGAAAAATTGTCTTGGAGCACACATAAAATACACTAACACTAACAATAGTTGAGAAGCTAAAGAAAAAAAAAAAGCAAAACAATCTTATAATGTTTTAAGAAAGTTTATGAATTTGTGTTGCACCGCATTCAAAGCTGTCCTGGGCCGTGTGCAGCCCATGGGCTGAAAGCTGGATAAGCTTGGTACGGGACAAGAGGTGCAATCTTTTAAGGAACCATTTTTGTGTGAGAGGGAGATGCCTTGAAGGAGGATGAATCTGTTGGATCCCTGAAGATGAAGGGAAATAAGGAAGCAAGTGGTGGAAATTAAGGGTTCTACAGAAACAAAAGAAATTTTCCATTAAAGCAACTTCATTTTGCTATAACGCAGAAGAGGACACTCCTGAGCTAAGACACTTATTGAGCCCCCCAAATCCTTACCCTTGCCTGCAAAGAATCACCTGTAATTGCTGCTCTAGAAAAATAGAAGATACTGGCCGGGCGCGGTGGCTCAAGCCTGTAATCCCAGCACTTTGGGAGGCCGAGACAGGCGGATCACGAGGTCAGGAGATCTAGACCTCCTGGCTAACACGGTGAAACCCCGTCTCTACTAAAAATACAAAAAAAAAAAAAAAAAAAAAAAATAGCCGGGCGCGGTGGCGGGCGCCTGTAGTCCCAGCTACTCGGGAGGCTGAGGCAGGAGAATGGCGGGAACCCGGGAGGCGGAGCTTGCAGTGAGCCGAGATCGCGCCATTGCACTCCAGCCTGGGCAACACAGCGAGACTCCGTCTCAAAAAAAAAAAAAAGAAAATAGAAGATATTTAAAATAAACATAAAATGGTATGCACTATCTACACAAACCTAGTATAAAACAGAAACTGAGGATTAACATATTTCAGGGACCAAACTTCTGCCTCCAAAATCAACGATGAAGCAGAATAAAACTTTTGCAGAATACCCCAACCTAGTTAAATATTATTCAACAAGCATTTGCAAGTATGAAAAAATAAAAACCCACCTCAATTCAGAAATAGGAATGCCCAGAAAATAGATGACAAGATAAAGATTAGAAAGATACAAAAGGAGAGTTTATGAAACCCTCAGGAAAGAAATGGAAGAAAAACACAAGGTCATTGCAGAAATGAAGTCTAAATGACAAGGTGCCCATGGGAAAATAGACAGACTGAAAACATTATAGGAGAGAAATGAAATAGCTAAGAGAACAAAAATGAAGCAAAGGGATCAAGAAAGATCAGAGAGAAACTGATGTATAGAGAAGGCAATCAAAGAAGAGTCAACCTTTTTTTTAATCACTGGAATCCTTAAAAAGGGAGAAAAAACCCAACAACTAAACAGAACTAAAATTTAAAACTATCATACAATAAAACTCTCTGGAAATAAAGTAAGACCTGAATCTATGTATTCAAAGGGCTTACTCTGTTCATGGGAAAATAGATATGGAACAGTCCATTCCAAGACTTTAGACTTCAAGGATAAAGACACACATTCTCTAGGCTTCAAATTTAAAAAGACCAATTCCCTTATATTGGAAAGAAGATCAGGTTGGCATCGGATTTCTCAATAGCAACATATGAAGAAAGGCTGCAATGAAACAACAATTTTTTTTTTCTTTTTTGTTTTTGAGACAGAGCCTCACTCTTGTCACCTACGCCGGAGTGCAGTGGCATGATCTCAGCTCACTGCAACCTCCACTTCCCGGTTCAAGCGATTCTCCTGTCTCAGCTCCCAAGTAGCTGAGATTATGGGCCCCCGCCACAATGCTTGGCAATTTTTGTGTTTTTAGTAGATACGGAGTTTCACCATGTTGGCCAGGCTGGTCTCAAACTCCTGACCTCAGATGATCCACCCGCCTCGGCCTCCCAAAGTGTTGAGATTACAGGCGTGAGCCACCGTGCCCGGCCTTGAAACAACATTTTCAAGAAACTCAAGGAAAGAAAGTATAAGCAAAGGATTTTAGGTCCAGAAACACATAAACATAAAGGCTACCCAACAGTTGTGAACATGCAAAGAATCAGAATGCTGTTCTTACAAATTGTTCCTGAGGAATCCACTGGAAGACCATTATTATTCTAACAATGAGACCTGGGTTCTTTCCTGTCTTTCCTGGGCCACTGTTGTGTGACCTTGGTAAGTAAGTCACTTTCTGTATTTGGGCTGTGACTTTGAGATCTTTGAAGCCCTTTGGCCTCAACTGTGTTGGTTTTACTTGGCCTTTTTTTTTTTTTTTTTTTTTTTTTTTTTTTGTAAGATGGAGTCTCGCTCTGTCACCAGGCTGGAGTGCAGTGGCGCGATCTTGGCTCACTGCAACCTCCGCCTCCTGGGTTCAAGTGATTCTCCTGTCTCAGCCTCCTGAGTAGCTGGGACTACAGGTGCGCACCACCATGCCCTGCTAATTTTTTAATTTTTTTAGTAGAGAAGAGATTTCACTATGTTGGCCAGGATGGTCTCGATCTCTTGATCTCGTGATCCGCCTGCCTTGGCCTCCCAAAGTGCTGGGATTACAGTCATGAGCCACTGCGCCCGGCCTTTACTTGGTCTTCACAAAGATCCTGGGACTGAAGACTTGGTGAAATGAAGTAGAGAGAGCAGAATCCTGTGGTCAGATGATCTTGTGTTGGAAAACTTTCTCTACCCCCACCAAACCATCCATCCGTCCACCTGTCCACTCATTCATCCATCCATCCATCCATCCATCCACCCACCCACCCATCCACTCGTGAAATATTTGAGAACCTCCAATGTGCTAGGCACACTGCTAGGCTCTGTGGATACAGAGGTGAGCCAAGCATATCCCAGGAACTTATATTCTAGTGGGGGAGGTAGACATTTAACTAATAATCACACAGATGTATTATTACAAATTGTGGTGAGGACTCTGAAGAAAGTATGCAGGATTCTTTGAACATGAACAGAAGTTGGTAACGGAAGATGCCAGGAAAGGCTTCCCTGAGAAGATGATATTTGGGGCTGAGCTGGGTAAGATGGGGGAGGCTTCCAGGGGAAGGGGGTGGGGCAGGGCTTTCTGGGCAGAGGTGAAAGCATGGATGAAACTTCCTGTGGTAAGTGGAAGCACAAATCTTTGTGCAATATGGCAGGAACCAGAGACCCAGTGAGGTTAGAGAGATGGGGCCAGGCCCCTAGCTGAGGATGGGGTCTTTCTGTAATAGCAATGACAACATTTTAAAGGGTCTGAAACGGAAAAGCATGATTGAAATCGTGCATTAAAAGGATAATTCTGACTGCACTGGGGAGAACGACTCAATGGAGGTGAGGGTGGGCAAGAAGGGACATGGAACATCAGGTATTTGCTGTGCAGCCTTGGGTGTGTCATTCAACTTCTCTGTGACTCAATCTTCTCACCTGTAAAGTGGGGATAACAACAGCCAATAAGTCACTGTGAAAATAAAATGACATCAAGAGTGTAAAATGGACCAGGTGCTGTGGCTCACTCCTATAATCCCAACGCTTTGGGAGGCGAAGGTGGGCAGATCACTTGAGGTCAGGAGTTTGAGACCAGCCTGGCCAACATGGTGAAACCCCGTCTCTACTAAAAATATAAAAATTAGCCAGGTGTGGTGGCGTGTGCCTGTAATCCCAGCTACTTGGGAGGCTGAGGCAGGAGAATTGCTTGAAACCAGGAGACAGAGGTTGCAGTGAGCCAAGATCATGCCACCGCACTCCAGCCTGGGCAACAGAGTGAGACTCCATTTCAAAACAAACAAACAACAACAACAACAACAACAACAACAACAGAATATAAAATGCCCTGGCACAGAAGAGGAAGTTCAGCAACTAAGGCTCTATTTTGCTATTACCTTAGAAAAGGTGAAGTCTCTGAAAAGAGTTTACTGTGTCTTCTTTTCCCCTCTTCTCTCTCCCTCTTTGGGCTCTCCACTCCCCTCCCAACTTTAGCAATGTCTATGATGGGAATTGAATGGAACTTGAGTTTGAGTACAGCAAAGTCATGCTTTGGAAGATAGTGTAAGGCCTCCGTATTATTGAATAGGAGAGGGTCCCTGGGATCAATTTCCCCCTGTCCTTTCTTACCCCTGGCAACATTTGTGAGGCTGTAGCTCAGAGCTCTCCAGATCTCTAAGAAGATGAATAAGAGTAAAAACTTTCCTTGCAGGACCATCATTTCCAAGGGAAGCATGAAAAGTTCCTATCGCTCTTGCTTTCTTTCCACCTCTCCTCCCCTCTCTCTTCCCCTCTCTTCCCCTCCCCTTCTCTTCCTACTTTTTTTTTTTTTTAAGTTCTGGGATACATGTGCAGAATATGCAGGTTTGTTACATAGGTATACATGTGCCATGGTGGTTTGCTGCACCTATCAACCTATCATCTAGGTTTTAAGTCCCGCATACTTTAGGTATTTGTCCTAATGCTCTCCCTCCCCTTGCCCCCCACTCCCCAACAGGCCCCAGTGTGTGATATTCTACTCCCTGTGTCCACGTATTCTCATTGTCCAACTCCTACTTATGAGTGAGAACATGTGGTGTTTGGTTTTCTGTTCCTGTGTTAGTCTGCTGAGAATGATGACTTCCAGCTTCATCCACGTCCCTGCAAAGGACATGAACTCATTCTTTTTTATGGCTGCATAGTATTCCATGGTATATATGTACCACATTTTCTTTATCCAATCTATCATTGATGGGCATTTAGGTTGGTTCCAAGTCTTTGCTATTGTAAATAGTGCTGCAATAAACATAAGCGTGTACGTGTCTTTATAGTAAAATGATTTATAATCCTTTGGGTATATACCCAATAATGGGATTGCTTGGTCAAATTGTATTTCTGGTTCTAGATCCTTGAGGAGTCGCCACACTGTCTTCCACAATGGCTGAACTCATTTACACTCCCATAAACAGTGTAAAAGCATTGCTATTTCTCCACAACCTCAACAGCATCTGTTGTTTCCTGACTTTTTAATGATCACCACTCTAACTGGCGTGAGATGGTATCTCATTGTGGTTTTGATTTGCATTTCTCTAATGACCTGTGATGATGAGCTTTTTTTCATAGGTTCATTGGCTGCATACATGTCTTCTTTTGAGAAGTGTCTGTTCATATCCTTCGCCTACTTTTTGATGGGGTTGTTAGTTTTTTTCTTGTAAACTTATGTAAGTTCCTTGTAGATTCTGGATATTAGCCCTTTGTCAGAAGGGTAGATTGCAAAAATTTTCTCCCATTCTGTAGGTTGCCCATTCACTCTGATGATAGTTTCTTTTGCTGTGCAGAAGCTCTTCAGNTGGATAGATTGCAAAATTTTCTCCCATTCTGTAGGTTGCCTGTTCACTCTGATGATAGTTTCTTTTGCTGTGCAGAAGCTCTTCAGTTTGATTATATCCCATTTGTCAATTTTGGCTTTTGTTGCAATTGCTTTCAGGGTTTCAGTCATGGAGTCTTTGCCCATGCCTATGTTCTGAATGGTATTGCCTAGGTTTTCTTCTGTTTGTTTTTTTTTTTTTTTTTTTTTTTTTTTTTTTTTTTTTTTTATGGTCTTCGGTTTTACATTTAAGTCTTTAATCCATCTTGAGTTAATTTTTGTATAAGGTGTAAGGAAGGGGTCCAGTTTCTGTTTTTTGCACATGGCTGGCCAGTTTTCCCAGCATCATTTATTAAATAGGGAGTCCTTTCCCCATTGCTTGTTTTTGTCAGGTTTGTTGAAGATCAGATGGTTGTACACCCTTCCCACTTTTCATGTTGTTGCTTCAGGGAACATGAACTGTAGGTTGAGAATTGCTAATCTGAAACCCAAAATCTGAAATGTGCCAAAATCCGAAATTTTTGAGCACCTACATGATGCCACAAGTGGAAAATTCCACACCTGACTTTGTGTAGGGTGTCACAGGCACACAACACACACTTTACTCAGTATCCCCAGTTGCTTATTGGCAGGAAATGAATTCAAAGTCTAGAATGATGGTGGTGCCAAACCACCACAGACTGTATACATGGGTGGCTGAGATCATGACACCTTTGCTTTCTGAGGACTCAATCTACACGAACTCTGTTTTATTTACAAAATTATTTAAAATGTTGTATAAAATTGCCTTCAGGCTATGTGTATAAGGTGTGTATGAGACATAAATGAATTTTGTGTTTAGATTTGGGTTCCGTCCCCAAGATATCTCATTATATATATGCAAATATTCCAAAATAAAAAAAAAATCCAAAATTTGAAACACGTCTGTTCCCAAGCATTTCAGATAAAAAAAAAATACTCAACCTGTAGTTTGAAGCTGCAACTCATTGAACCCCGAGACAGTTAGAACCCAGCTTTGTGAAATCTCCATTCTGTTACATAGTGGGAGAATGACAATTGGAACAACCATTCATTGTATACATATGGGCTGCAAAGGCTGGGCTCAGAGTCTTGCATGGTGATGCTTTTATTGATTTATTATTTTTATGGGTATGATGATGCTTTTTAAATTGAGGTTTAGGTTTAATGTACATATGGTAAAGTGCACCACATGCTCTAATCTTGCGTGCACAGCTCAATGACATTCTGCATATGTAACCACCACCCAAATAAAAATCTAGAACATTTCCAGCACTCTAGGAGGTTTCCTTGTGTCTTCCTCCCAGTAAGTACCACCCCCACCCTCAGAGGTCACAGTTATTTTGACTTCTGTCACCATTGATTAGTGTTGCCTGATTTTGAATTTCACAGACAGGGAATCTACAGTATGTACTCTTTTACTAAATCTGATGTCTGTGAGATTCAGTCATACTGTTGCATGTAGCTGTACATTGCTTATTTTCATTGCTATATAGTGTTTCGTTATATGAATATACCACACTTTACTTATCCATTATCCTATTGATGGATATTTGGGTTGTTTCCAGTTTGGGGCTGTTAGGAGCACTGTTGTTATGAACACTCTCTAGCATGAGTCCTTAAGTAAACACATGCACTAATTTCTGTTGGGCATGGGCCTAGGGGTGGAATTGCCAGGTCATAGCTTATGTATATGTCCAGCTTTCATAGATGTTGTCAAATGTTTCCAAAGTGGTTGAACTATATTGCATTCCCACTGGAGCTGAGTGACAGAAATCAAATTCAAACCTGCTCAATCAAAAAGTGTATAGGCTCACACAACCAAACCATGGGACAGAGGAGGGTGCAGCTGCCTTGAGGTGGAGGAGACCCACCAGGTTCTCTTTGCTTCTCTCTGTATGTCAACATCATTCTCTCTGGCTAAAGACCTCTTTCTTCTACAGGCCAGCCTGTCTTCACATGTCTCAGCTTCGCTATCACAGACAGAAATCCCCTCTTCCCTTAATTTCAATTCAAAAAGTTCTAGGGAAGGCCACTGACTGGCCCAACCTGGACTTTGCACCAACGCTTGAGGGTCTGTGATTGGCGGCCTCCATTAGGGTTGGAGGAGGGGATGAACAATTCCCCTCAAAGATAGGAGGTGCTCTCCCCAGACTGCCGGGGAGTTGTCTACAGCTCTGCTTCAGGGGCAGCACAGTTTGGTGGAGAGAACAGGGCAGTGGAGTGAGCTGTCTGAGCTTCGTTCTCAGTTCTGCCGCATCCTCCTCCTAGCTGTGTGACCCTGAGCAAGTCACCTCACCCTTCAGTTTTCTAATGGATAAGATGGAAAAAATGCCTACCTCACAAGGTTCTTGTGAGTGTTAAATAAATCCTAATAGTTGAAGCCTCTTGCACATAATAGATGCTTAGTAAATGTCCTTTCTGTCCCTGCCCCATCAGAGCAGGAGTTCCTGCAGCATTGGGATGTGAATCCTCTGGGACAGTGATCTGTGTCTAAGAATTGCTTCTTCTTGTGGCTGGTTGAGGAAATAATGACTGAGGGAGAAGGTCACCACTGGGGATGGAATATATGCCTCCTGGTGGCTCCGTCAAATCGGGGAAAGGAGAGATTTGGAGGCTGAGTCGGTTAGGAATTATGTTCCCAGTGATTCCCCAAATGGCAACTTAAACAAATGAAGGGTCTTTTCCTTTATTTGAGTAAAAGGAATATGGTGGTAGGCAACTCAGTAGGTCCTCAGTGCTGTCGAGGTCCCAGAATCCTTCCTGCCATTCCTGGTCCCAAGTTGGCTGCTCTGCCACTCATAGAGCACCCACAGTCCTGGAGCAGGGAGGGTCCAAAGGCATGTGTCAGCTGAGCTTGTCCCCTTTTAAGGGACTTTCCTAGGAGTTTCACCCAGCAGTCTCCCCACCTCATTGGCTGTGCCTCCTCTGTGAGGGCTGCAAGGGAGATGAAAAAATGTCCTGCAAGGGGACCACAAATATAGCTGTTATGGTCCTGAGACAATGCCAAGACCTCATTAGCAGAGGCTGGCAGTTTCCCCTGAGAAATTCTGGGAGTGTCATCTCAGGGTGGGGAATAACTAATCACTATGGAAGACACATTTTCCCTTCCAGGATGTCCACTTAAATGGACATGGAGAGCTGGTTCCAGGAACCCACCTTAGGGCATCAATGTCAGACAGACAAGCAGCAGAGAGAAGAGTTGCCTGGAGGAGGAGGAGTCACTGAGTCCAGGCAGCAGCTGTGTGCAGACTAGACCTGGGCCACCGGTCAGTCCCCACTGAGGCCATCACCATAGCCTCTCCTAAGGAAAACTCCTGTGTGCTCCAGGCTGCCATGTTCTGTCCCAAGTGAGCCTGCTCCACCCACTGCCCCTTGGTCTCAGCTGATTGGACAAAAGGCTGACATTCAACCCACAGACAGCAAATACACCAGCCGGCCAGCCACTTGATTCAAAAACTTATCTAGGCTGTTCAGATTGCTGGGCTCAGGAAGTTGTCTAACTGGAAAGAACTAGCAGGTGGGAGCAGAAGAAAAAGGATACTGACAACAGGGAAATGTTCTGTGGCTGCACATGTGGACTTGTCCTAGATCCCTCGTGGTCCTTCAGCAACCTGTCCAATGAGGGATCCAGCTCAGATCTCTCTAACTTCCCTCCCAGCTCCCGGTGATCTTCCCCACAGCAAACTTCCCCAACTTGAGCTAGGTCAGGAGGGCTTCTGCTCCATGCCTCATGCCAGCCCTTGGCAGTTTTACGCCAAGGTCATCAGGTGCTTCAAATAGAAAAATCCGTTGGTTCCAATGATGAAATTACAGTCAAGCTTTGGGAAATTCATTCCAGTGAGGGTGAAACATCTGACATTATTGAGAATATTCTTGTAAATTCAGTTTAAAAGTTCAATGTTAAAGACGGAAGAATTTGTGCTTGTAAATATGGATATACATTTTGGTAGAACATAGCAGCAAAACAATATTTACATCCAATTAGGAAATCCATAGTAGAAATGAACTTGAAATTGATGATGGTGCACATGTAATTGAAAACTGGAATAAAACAAGCTGTTATGGCGTATCAACTGAAGTAGAAACTGTAGTTGTCTATAAATTTATAGACATATGTATGTATATAAATGCATACACAAAAGAGTAATTATACTACAATATTTCTGAGGCAAAAGTGATGTTGAATATAAAACATATTTCAGCACAATGGCAGGGCCATGTCTGGGCACGTGCCTCAGGTACAGATTTTATGAGGGCACAAAAAACACAGTAATCAAGACAACCAATATTTTTAAACGATATTTGAAAATCAAAATGCAAAATGCATGATGAACAAAATATCAAAATTTTAAGTAAAGGCAAGATCAGTATTATTGATTTTTCTTTTGCCTCAGGCTCCAATATGGCTTGGCACAACCCAGCACAGCAATATGTTTTCTGTTTTTGATGTCTATCGTCACTTGAATTTTTTAAATGTTCGAGTCTTTGAAGAATTGCCTTGTAAATCATTTTAAGTGTGTACAATGAAACTGAACATTTTGTAAATGAGTCCTCTAAATTTTGTTCAAAAGCAATTGAAAACTTTTAATCAGAGTGTTCAGCAAGTGTGCCAAAATAAATTTTAACTTTTGAAACTTGTATCAAATTTCAGGTATTGAAAACAGGGTTTTTAGCAAGTGTCATTTATTGCACACTGGAAACCAATTACTTTTATGTCCCAAATGTAAGGGAGGAGCTGAATAAATTAAGTAATGATAGTTCAAATGGTAAGCAAGATTTAATTTAGAGATTTTATCATTTTTGTTTGTAATGTCTTGACTTGCAGGGAGAATATTTTGAAGGTGTTCCTACTTTTAATTGGGAAAATTTATATTTTGTAGTTGGATTGAATGGAAGACAGATGGCTTATGGTTTTGTATCATCTATAGTAGGCAAAATGTTAGACAAAATGACAAAGTCAATTTATGTGATGAATTTTAACTTCTCATAATATTCGTTAAAGAAAGGTATTATAGCTGGGCATGGTGGCTTACGCTAGTAATCCCATTTTCTGGGGATGCTGATGGGAGAGAGTCACCTGAGCCCAGGATTTCAAGGTGCAGTGAGCTATGATCTCACCACTGCACTCCAGCCTGGATGACAGTGAGACCCCATCTCTAAAAAAATTTTTAAATTTTTTAAGGTATTATAAATGGTGGCAAAAAGACACTCCCTGTGAAAATATTTGGGCTGAAATAGTTAAGCTGTTTCTGTCTAAAGAAATTAGAATTGAGAATATCCTCCATTTAGTAGATTTTTCTCTGAATTTACCAGGTACCTTTGTAGAGAAACTATATTCTCATTAAAAATATTACGATTTATAGAGAAGAGTCCATGATGGATGTCAACAGTTTACATTTTACTGATCATAAAAGTGACTTAGAGATGATTACAGGCAATTCTTTGAGGGGCTTTTAAAAAAGATCGTGTTTTAAAAAACACACATTCCTTAGAAAATACCAGTGACACAGTATTAGACACATATGGCTAAGAAATTGATTAAAGTACATGAATATGTACCAAAGATTTTCTCTTACGCTGTTTTAATGCTTGGATAATAAATATAAAATTTTAAAAAATATAATTTACACAGATATGTTATTTTAAATAAGCCCTTAATTTTAGAATAGTTTTATATTTCCAGAGCAAAGGTGAAGATTACAGAAAGCTTCCATATACTCCACACCTAGCTTCCCCTATAATTAACATCTTACATGTTAGGTACACTTGTTATCATTAATGAACCAATATGGATACATTTTAATTAATTAGAGCCCATACCTTATTCAGAGTTCCTTAGTTTCAACCTAATATTGTTTTTCTCTTCTGGGCTCCCATCCAGGATGTCAGGTTGCATTTAGTTATCATGTTTCCTTAGGCTTGATCACCTGGCCAAGGTAGTGTCTGTCAGTTTCTCCACTGCAAAGTTACTCTTCCCCTTCCCATACTGTAGTCTTTGGAAGGAAGTCACTATGCACATTCCACACTGAAGGAATAGAGAGTTATGCACCCCTTCTGAGGGTAGAGTATCTACAGAAATTATTTGAAATTCTCCTGCACGGGAGATGTATCTCTTCTCCCTATTTATTCATTTATTCAATCATTAATTTGGAGCACTATGAACTCGTGGATATTTATTTTATCCTTTAGGTTATAATTAAACACTTCTTTATTTTGTTGCTTAAGTTGTTCCAGTTTTGGCCATTGGGAACTCTTTCAGTTGGCTCCTGTGTCCCTTTGACACATCCCCTCGTTGTGTTTTGTTTGTTTGTTTGTTTATGTGTTATTTAGCATTTCCTTATTTTCTGGAATTACAAGATGCTCCAGGCTTCTCTAGTATATTTTCTGCCCCAGTCCTAAAATCAGCCATTTCTCCAAGGAGCCCTGGTTCCTTTAATTGGAGGATGAGGTAGAAACCTAGATCTGGGAGCTACGTGTGCTGGTGAGGAGTCATTGCTTCTAGGCCCTCTCAAAAGTTTTGTTGCTTCTAGGCTCTCTAAGCTGGCAGAGCAAGGAAACTTAAGTGTGTATATATTTATGTACATGCAGTTATAAATATTTCATATGTAACCATCTATATCTATATTAAGCTAACATGGGTTCATACTGATGTGCTCAGCTCTAATCCATTACCACATAGGTCATTCTAGCCCCCATCCTTGCTAATCTGTAACTCCTCACTCCAACAGTGAAAAACCTGGCTCCCACCATCCACCATCCATTTACTTAATTGTTCAATTCCAGTGTTACATTAGAAGTTTTGGAATTGCTCATCTGTACCCCCATAAGAAACCACTTTATCAACTAAAGTACCGTTCTTATGTGCAGGTCCATTTGCCTTTCATCTTATAGACGCCATTCATTCTCAAAGTAACTTAGGTCAGAACCTCTTTCCCCATCCCCTTCAGTGAGGCTGTTTCATACATACAGTTAGGTTCTTTTATCACAATCTGCACTCCATCTTCAGATTTCCCCAACCTCCTACAGTGTTACTTTCAAATTTTGTATACAGTGAGAATCACACTTTGTGCTGTAAAGTTCTATGGGTTTTAACAAATGCATAGTGTCATGTATGCATCATTATAATATTATAGGATGGTTTTACTGCCCTAAACAATCCATCCCCTGTGCCTCACTTATTCAACACCTCCTCCCACAAACCTCTGGTGACCTTTGTCTTTAGTTTTGTCTTTTCTAGAGTGTTATATAAATGAAATCATACAATATCTAGGCTTTTTAGGTTGGCTTCTTTCACTTAGCAATATACATTTAGTATTACATTACATGGATGTGTGGATGTACCACAGTATGCTTATCCATGCACCCACTGAAGCACATCTTGGTTGCTTCCAGTTTTTGGTGATTATGAGTAAAGTTGCTATAAACATTCAGGATTTTGTGTAGACATAAATTTTTAAAATCAGTTGGATAAATGCCCAGGAGCATGATTTCTGGATCATATGGTAAAACTATGCTTAGCTTTGTAAGAAACTGCCAAAATGTCTTCTAAAGTGGCTATACTATTTTGCATTCCCACTAGTAATCAGTGAGAGTTCCTTTTGCTATGTATCCTCTCCGGCAATTGATGTTGTTGGTAGTTTAGATTTTAGCCATTCTAGCAGGTGTGTGGTAGCATCTAACTGTTGTTTTAATTTGCATTTCCCTAAAGCTAAATTATGTGAAACATCTTTTTATATGCTTATTTGCCATCCTTATAGCTTCATTGGTGAGGTGTCCAGATCTTTTGCCCATTTTTTTATTGAGTTGTTTGCTTTCTTATTGTTCAGTTTAAGAGTTCTTTGTGTATTTTAGATACAAGTTCTTTATCAGATATGTGTTTTGCAAACATTTTCTCTCTGTCTGTAGTTTTTCATTTTATTCCCTTAACAGTGTGTTTCTCAGAGATATGTTCTTTGTTAGAATTAGTTTTACTTTTTAAAATAGCTCTTGAATAGAAATATTTTATAGATCTATGAATACAAAAACAATGTCAGTCAATAGTAAATATTTCAGGTCAGGTGTGGTGGTTCATGTCTGTAATCCCAGCACTTTGGGAGGCCAAGGGAGGAGGATTGCTTGAGGTCAGGAGTTCAAGACCAGCCTGGCAACATAGTGAGACTCCATATCTATTTAAAAATAGTAAATATTTCAAAATATTACATAAGTTATTTTTAGCATAATCTTTCACTATTAAAATACCTGTTTTGAACAATAAATAATCACCAAACTTCAGAGGCAGTGGCCAGGAATATGGTCTAGCATGGACGCTTCCTATCTAGCTTGTGGAGATGGCAGGCAGCAGAGGAGTTCTGAGGTGCCAGATGTCTGTCCTGCTGCAGGTTCTTACTAGCCAGCTTAGCAGCCACTGCCCTTCCTGAATAACGAGAAGCCTAGGTTTGCTCTGCTCCCTCCATTGGTTCCTGGGGGACAGGTGACAGGCCACCATCACCAGCCTAACCTCTTGGGCAGGACTCCCTCTTCGGTTTATTAGCTCTTCCTGGTAAAGCTCAGAACTTTGAGGATGTAGGGCTTTGGCTCTAGTTAAACAGATAACACATTCATGGACTTCTTCATTCCTATGAAATGAATATTTCACAGGATCTCAACCTCACATGTTAAGATCAATTGCTGGCCAGGCACGGTGGCTCACGCCTGTAATCCTAGCACTTTGGGAGGCTGAGGCGGGTGGATTGCCTGAGGTCAGGAGACCAGCCTGGCTAACATGGTGAAACCCTGACTCTACTAAAAACACAAAAATTAGTCAGGCATGGTGGCGTGCACCTGTAATCAGCTAGCTTGGAAGGCTCGAGGCACGGAGAAATCCAGCTTGAACTTCGAGAGGGGGCAGAGGCTTGGCGTGAGCCGAGAATCGCATCATTGCAGGCTCGGGCAGCTGGGAAAAGCAAGAGCTCGCGAGCACTCATCTCACAAAAAAAAAAAAAAAAAACAAAACAAAAGGATCCATTGGCTACATGCCCCTGGACACATGCTGCATTTGAACATAGGCTGCATCCTACCTGGGCAACAAGCAATGAATCTGCTTGAGGCTTTTTTTTTTTTTTTTTTTTTAAGGGCCTGTCTGAGGGGTAGAGGAAAGGGCTGGGAAGGTCATGATCCTGAGAGCAGCTGTCAATCAATAATGGGAGATAAAGGATAAAGTGTTCCTTCCTCCTCTCTTTTCAGGTGGGACAACTTTGAAGTGTGTTTTATACAGGCTCTCCTACAGTTGCCAAGTGGGATGAGCTTGGCTGCCTACAGCAGTGACCAGCTTATCAATGCATGGGTATTGCTTTCCTTTCCTTCCCTCTCACTCATTGTCAATTTCCTTCCAGTGCTTCCTGGGATCACCTCCCAAGTCAATTGCTTGCACTCAGATTCTTTTCTCAGTATCTGCTTATCTCAAAGAGCCAAAGTCACACTGCAGCAAGTGCTAGAACTAGACTTTATGTCTTTTGCTCCTGAACTGATGTGGTTTTATATCATAAAGTGAGCAAGCTGCTCCTGCTCCATCCCAGCTCCTAAGAAAGACCTGAAGCTCATTCCGCCCATGCCTCAGGGGTCAAGAATAAGTCAAATGAGACTGGCCACAGAGGACGTTGTACTCAAATGGGGGATTGAACTTCACCTGAAGCAGAGATCTTGATGCTTCCCTCCAGCAGCCTCTGGGAAGAGAGCACGCAGGCACTGAAAGGGGGATGCAGCTGACGCAGCCACGATGAGCATAAAAGTTATGTGAAGTCGGGCCGGGCGCGGTGGCTCAAGCCTGTAATCCCAGCACTTTGGGAGGCCGAGACGGGTGGATCACGAGGTCAGGAGATCGAGACCATCCTGGCGAACACGGTGAAACCCCGTCTCTACTAAAAATACAAAAAACTAGCCGGGCGAGGTGGCGGGCGCCTGTAGTCCCAGCTACTCAGGAGGCTGAGCCAGGAGAATGGCGTGAACCCGGGAGGCGGAGCTTGCAGTGAGCTGAGATCCAGCCACTGCACTCCAGCCTGGGCAACAGAGCGAGACTCCGTCTCAAAAAAAAAAAAAAAAAAAAAAAAAGTTATGTGAAGTCTCGTGTCTTACCTTAAATATGGTACAAAGTTTGCGTTCTGCTCTCCAATATGTCAGAGTTTAAAAATAGGAAAATAATAACTTACTAGCAAGTCAATGTGGGCTCCAGGAGGAGGGCCCTGTCCTTCCCACTGTCCCGAGTTCTCCAGCAGGAGAGGGCAGAATGAAGGGCATGCAGGTGGCTGAGGCCATGCTATTTTTATCATGCCTCCTTGTTCTGCACTAGACTTTCATGAATGATTTTTCTATGTCATTAAAATACCTTCAAAAAACATTATTGTCGTGGTGGTGTAATTGTCACCCAGCATCTGTTTCACAATTTGCTGACCCATTCTCTTATTATTGAATATGTGGTTAAATCCCAGTGGCAAACACGCTGTGATGAACATCTTGGTACATAGGACTTGACGTAAGTTCCCACGACTTTCCTTGGGTGGTTTTTAGGAGAGTTCAGTGCTCTGAAGTGTGGGCCCTGGACCCAGGCTCCCAAGCTCTGCCAGGCACTGCCCCTTCCAGCTATTGGACTGATGTGATGTCAGGTAAGTGACAAGGGGCCATGCCTCAATTTCTCATGGTATGGGAAAAGCCCAGCTGGGAACCCTGGACACCTGGGAGAGGGGCTCCAATGAAGGGAACTCGGGTGGAAACGGGAGAAGGGTGGGGAGGGCAACGTGGGGAGGGCCTGCTTCTCTTGATTCCTCCTAACTTTTGTTCCACTTCTACACACAATGACACTCTGTCAGGGGCAGAGGTGTTACCGGAGAGGGGTCCAGATCCAGACCCCGAGAGAGTTCTTGGATCTCATGCAAGAAAGAATTTAGGGTGAGGCTGTAGAGTAAAGTGAAAGCAAGTTTATTAGAGAAGTAAGGAAACAAAAGGATGTCTACTCCATAGGCAGAGCAGTGGCGTGGGCTGCTTGACTGAGTAAACTTACAGTTATTTCTTGATGATATGCTAAACAAGGGGTGGATTATTCATGAGCTTTCCAGGAAAGGGGTGGGGATTTCCCAGAACTGAGGATTCCTCCCGCATTAGACCATATAGGGTAACTTCTCCACGTTGCCATGACATTTGTAAACTGTCATGGCGCTGATGGGAGTGACTTTTAGCATGCTCATGAATTAGAATTAACCTATAATGAGGAATGAGGATGACCAGAGGTCACTTTCATTGCCTCTTGGTTTTGGTGGGTTTTGGCTGCTTTCTTTACCACATCCTGTTTTATCAGCAGGGTCTTCGTGATCTGTATCTTGTGGTGACCTCCTACCTCATCCTGTGACTAAGTATGCCTAATCTACCAGGAATGCAGCCCAGCAGCTCTCAGCCTCATTTTACCCAGCAGCTATTCAAGATGGAGTCAGTCTGGTTCAAACGCCTCTGACAGAGGGGTCAGAAATATCACTTGCTCCAACTTTCTGCCTTTATAGATGAGGAAACTGAAGCACACAGTGACCCAACCAAGGTCTCATGGAGCCAGCAGAAAACCCCTCATTTTGATGTTGAGCCGAGGACCAGAGCCCAGTCTCATGCTTGTCCCCTGCCTAGACATCTCATTGTCTCCCCAGGATAGAGGTTCGAACAAAAGCCCCTCCTGATCTGGCTAGAAAATGTGCAGCCCCTGTCAGAACAGCACCCTTGGCACAGAAGTCTGGGGAGTAGTTCTCCAAAGACAGAATGTGCTGTTTATGGAAGGGAGGCCATTTAGCTGAGGACTGTCTGCAAAGGGGTATTTGAGTGGGGCAGATATACCTGCTGCCCACTTTGGGAAGCCTAGGGAATGTCTCCAGTCCCAGCAGGTGCAGCCTGTGCCTTGTGCTGTAGGCCCCACCACAGAGATGCTGAGGCCAGCCCCCTTTCTCAGTGATAGTGTACATGAGAAACTCACACCCACCCAACCTGCTTCCAGCCCTTAAGCCTTTTCCTGTCCCTTATCCTGCACGCCCCTCACCACAGCCCCAGAAGGAAGGTGATCTTCTCTGCGTTTTACAGATGAGGAAGCTGAGCCTGGAAGACATCACACAGGCTGTCCAAGTACGGGAGACACTGTTGATGGCCACCCACTTTCTGGAGGCCGTCTCTTCCCAAGCACACCAGCGGCTTCCCCCCGTGAGGAGCTGCAGCTCAGCTGGTGGGCTTTCTCTGGCTACAGGAATGTGCTCAGCCCAAGGTGCTATCCCTGGAAGCACCCCCGCCCCACAATTAATGAAGGTTGGAAGTTGGAGAATAAATACTCAAGCTTCTCACCCTTAGGTGGTGGGCGGGGTCGGGGGACAATGCTGAGGTATGTTCCACACCATCTCCCGGCAGTCCCCTGTGGGACTGGGCTCCAGGACTTCCAGGTTTCTAACTCAGAGATGATTCCAATGCAGATGCTCTCAGAACATGGGAAAGAGTTTATGAACTATTCAGTGAAAAAAAGAACCTTCAATTGTTTGCATTTTATAACCACAGCTATGTGAAAATGTGTGTCTAGCTTGTGGGTAAAAGTGAGAAGAGAAAGCATATGTCTGAGTGTTATGTTGGGTTTGGGTAGTGGGATTTGGGGTGAGCATCTTCCCTCTCCCTGATGAGAATTCTAGAATCAGACTGGCCTGGGCTGGAATCAGGCCTCCACCATTCATTCTTGTCTACTGGTCATATTGAGAGACAAACCATGCCAGAGCATGCAGAGGAAGGACCAACATTTTCGGCAGCAGGTATGACTGACTCCTCAAGCCCTCTTTGAGCTCCAGCTTGCTCAAGTCCTCTGCTCACCCCTCTATTCTGGCTGCTCCCCGAATCAGCACCTGGTTCCTGGAGTAGAGGCCTTGGTCAGAGAGGGCCTCAAAGCTGGTGAGCCGGGTAGTGGGGCTTGATTGATTCAGGGCGATCCCCTCAATGGAGGGCTGACACTTAAAACTTACTACTAAACTGCCTCACTGATGCCTGGGTATCAGGAGCAGTGCCTTGCCCCGTAAATTGCCCTCCTGGGGGTAATTATCCACAGCCCAATGTTGTGCTTGTCTGATGCTGGATGATGGCACAAATAACAATGGTGCTTGTCCTTAGATGGCCCCCACCCAGTGAACAAATCCGTCAGTGGGACAGATGGGCTATGGGAGGGGACATACCATGTAATGCTCTCCTTTGGTTTAGGCTCAGGGATATCAGATTCCAAAGGCCTGTGGTGTTGGGAATGTGGGGATGTCGTAGCCCAGAGCTGCCAAGCTAGACAGGGCCTCAAGGAGATGGGAGGAAAGGAGAGGGAGGCCAAAGGAAATCTGGCTGTGAGGCTGAAAAGAGGCCAAAAAGTGATAGAATGGATCAACAGGAATTTGCTTGTGAGGATAAGAGAAATAAGGCAAGTCCTTGATTGATCACAGGGTGTTGGTTATAGGAAGCCTAGAGTTGATCATAGTAGGTCCTCAAAAAGTGTTTGTGGTGCTGGACAGTTGTTCTATCAGCTTGGAACATCCTTCCTCCCCCATTGCCATATGTGTGGCTCTACCTTTCTGTCCAGAGTCTGCTGAATGGCCCCTCCTTGATGAAGCCTTCCCTGATAACACTCCCTTCCCCGCTATGGTGCATGTCATTTCCTTTTCAAGTTCACACTTATCTATATTCATTGCTCACCTTTTCTTTTCTTTTTTTGTTTTTTTGTTTTTTTATTTTTTGAGACTGAGTTTCACTCTGTCGCCCAGGCTGGAGTGCAATAAATAGCACGACCTCGGCTCACTGCAACCTCTGCCTCCTGGGTTCACATGATTCTCTCGCCTCAGCCTCCAGAGTAGCTGGGATTACAGATGTGTGCCACCATGCCCAGCTAATGGTTTGTGTTTTTAGTAGAGATGGGGTTTCACCATGTTGGCTAGGCTGGTCTCGAACTCCTGACCTCAGGTGATCCACCCACCTCGGCCTCTTAAGGTGCTGGGATTACAGGCATGAGCCTATGCCCAGCCCATTGCTCAACTTTTCTACCAGGCGACAGGCTTCTTATCTATGATGGATTCATTTGGGCCTGAATACTGTAACTGCTCATAGAAGGTGCTTAATGGATATTTGTTAAATGAATAGCAAATGTGTCAATGTTCACCAGGCCAGACTCCCTTGCTTGGGCAGGGTCCTGGCCCCATCCACCCCGGCTGTGGTCAAAGCCTGAGAGTCGGCCTGCAGAGCTTCATTGGACTTCTCCAGTCTACTCTAAATGCTGGTGAATAGGGTAGACTTTGGCCCTGGTATGTCTCTTCTTGGTGTTTCTGAGATTACCAACCAGATCACAGAGAAGCAGGGTGACAACAAATGTTTGGGGTCATGAATGTGAGGGACAGGATATTTAAAAGCATCTTGGATGGGAAAGACACTTGGGCAAGCTGAGGGGCTGTGCCAGCAGGCCATTCACACCCATCTACAGCCCCTCACCTTCACCCCTTGTTTAGTTCCCATCCTCATCTCCCAATCTTCAGAGTGGCTATGACTGTGTCCCCACATGGCTCCCAGTTGCACGTCATGGCTTCTGATATCTTATGGATCATCCCTCCAATTGAGCCTCTGGCCTCATGCTCTCAACTCTTGAATCCATTCACTGTCCACATACAAGGAGTCTGAAACAAGGTGCCAACAATGCAGTAATAATCTAGCTGGAGAAACAGCCACACATAGGCAAAAAAAAAAGAATGAATGACCCCAGGCTGGTTGAACACAGAGTAGTGGGCACCTTTAGAAGACTTACGAATCCACAGGATCACACCTCTGGAAACTGCCTCCTGGTGCCACTGAGGTGGGTGTTCAGGGATCCCAGTGTTAGAGGATCCCATTCCCTGGCCATAGGGAATTGGGTCAGTGATGAACATGTCACCGAAGATGGACCTGGCAGATTCTTGCCCAGGGACGGAGGCCTCAGGTGCTGCTGGACAGGCCCCTCAAGTGGCTGGGTTGATTCCATGTACACTTGGAACTGTAGGATATTTCTAGACCTTGTTTCTATTTCTCCTCCTACTTTCTTCCCTTCTCAATGCACACTGGCCTTCTTCACCTGGAAGGAAACACAGCTGCTGAACAGTCCTGAGTTTTGCCTCTTGAGCCTTCAACTACTGGAGAAGCTCTCATTCCCTCAGTCTTACGAGAAACATTCCAGAAGGACTCTGACTGCCCTACCTTGGGGCAGGTATCCATTCCCGGTCTAGTCACCTCTGGTCAGAGGTGGTGTGGCAGAGTTGGGTCATGCCAGCCTGTCCCTATCTGGGAGAAGAAGTTATCTCATTCCCCAGGGTTGCTTGCTTCAGACACAATCTTGAACAAAGGTTGGGGCACAGAGCAGTAGGTCAGGGACTTGCACTCCTGTTATACCCAGCAAGAACATGTGGGGACGGACACTCAGGGACACTTGGGGCCTGTGGAAGACTGTGTCTCCCAACAATGCTGTGAGGTGAAAATTCATGACCTCCGTTACACAGGTCAGGGAATCAAGGCTCAGAGAGCTTCAGTGACTTGCTTGAGTGCTCTCACAGTGGACAAATGGCTTACTCTTTGTTGGGGACACAGAGGTGGGAGGTCAGGACTGGCCTGTGGACTCTGTGATGAGGTACTGGATTGAATATTCTGGGGGTTCAGAGAAAGACCACAGACACCGTATCAGTCTCCTCAGGCTACCATAACAAAATACCAGAGACTGGGGGGTTTAAACAACAGATGTTTATTTCTCACAGTTCTGGAGGCTGGAAAGTCTAAGACCAGGGTGTTGGCTGAGTCACTTCCTGGTGGGGGCTTTTGTACTTGAGATGAGGGGAGAGAGAGAGAGAGAGAGAGAGAGAGAGAGAGAGAGAACTCTCTCTAATGTCTTTTCTCATAAGGACAATGTTATAGACTGAATGTTTATGTCCCCCAAAAATTTATATGTAAAAATCCTAACTTCCAATATGATGCTGTTAGTAGGTGGGGCCTTTGGGGGGTTATTAAGTCATGAAAGTGGAGCCCTTATGAGTGTGATTAGTACCCTAATAAAAGGGACCTAATAAAAGAGCGCTCTCACCCTCTTTCTGCCATGTTAAAATACAAGGGGAAATTGGCAGTCTACAACCCAGAAGACAGACCTGACTAGAACCCAACCATTCTGACACCCTGATCTTGGACTTCCAGCCTCTAGAAACATGAGAAATAAATTTGTGTTGTTTATAAGCCACCCAGTCTATGATATTTTGTTACACAGCTGGAACTGAGACAGACACTATTCCTACCGTGAGGGCCCCACCCTCAAGACCCCACCTAACCCTAGTTACCTCCCAAAGGCCCCATCTCCTAACACCGTTGCACTGGGGGTTAAGATGTCAACATACACATTTTCTTTTAAGAAAATTGCATATATAATTTTTTTGAGACAAGGCCTCTCTCTGTTGCTCAGTCTGGAGTACAGTGGCATGATCTTGGGTCACTGCAGCCTTGGCTTCCTGGGCTCGAGCAATCCTCCCACCTCAGCCTCCCAAAGTAGCTGGGACTACAGGGGCCCACCACCATGCCTGGCCTTTTTTTTTTTTTTTTTTTTTTTTTTTTTTTATAGAGATGGAGTCTCACTATGTTGCCCAGGCTGGTCTTGAACTCCTGGCCTCAAGTAATCCACCTACCTTGGCCTCCCAAAGTGCTAGGATTACAGGAGTGAGCCACTGCACCTGGTCAAAAATATATTTTCTTTTTCTTTTACTTTTGGCAAGCTGTGATCAACATATAGATTTTGAGGATACACAAACATTCAGTCTATAACAGATACTTTAGCCCAAAGCAATCTGATCCTTATTAATGAACTACTGAAAGCATCATCTCTCCTATTATAAAAGTAACACATGCTTGTGTTAAAAAGAAAAAAAATGTAATAGAAGCAAAGAGTAGAACGTGTCAGGCCACCTCCAGTCTCCCTCCCCAAAGATAACCACTATCTTGTATACAGGGAGGCCTCTTATAAAACTTAAAGAGACTGGAAGCAAGTGGAAATCACAGTCTTTTCGTGTTTCAGACAAAACATCAGTAAGGCTGTGGGAACCTTTGGATTGTAGCATTTTAGACAGCTCAACCATTATATTTTATATATTGATATTTTTAAAGTAAAGAAAGTAGATGTAAAAATCTCTAGCCTAAGAGTTTATCCTTATCCTTGAAAGATGGCTGGAGGCCAATCCCTCAGGGTGATCCCCTCTCCAGGCCTTGGGCTCATGACCTAAGGAGGATGACATATGTGACCCAGGGCTCTGGGACCACCCCAAGGATTCAGTAAGTTCTCAGCAGGCCTCTGCCTGGAGCCCTGCAGGCTAAGCCCTAGCAGACCCTGAGAGGTCACTGAGTCCAGCTCCTCCACTGCAGTGATGAGGAGTTAAGGCCCAGAGGGGGCGAGTTGCTTTCTCAGGGTCACACAGCCCAGGGGCTCATGCTCCCAGCCAGGGCTTCCCAAAGCCCTCCATGACACTGTAAAACTTACACTGGGCCAGGCATGGTGGCTCATGCCTGTAATCCCAGCACTTTGGGAGGCTGAGGTGGGCGGATCACCTAAGGTCAGGAGTTCGAGACCAGCCTGACCAACATGGTGAAACCCGTCTCTACTAAAAATACAGAAATGAGCCAGACGTGGTGGCAGGCGCCTGTAATCCCAGCTACTCAGGAGGCGAGGCTGGAGAATTGCTTGAACCCGGGAGGCAGAGGTTGTAGTGAGCCGGGATCGTACTACTGCAGTCCAGCCTGGGTGACAGAGCAAGACTCTGTCTCAAAATAAATAAATAAATAAATAAACAACAACAACAAAAAACTTCTACTGAACCTGAAAGATGCACAGCCGCAAACCTAGACCACTTTTTCTCTCTGCTTTTCCTCCCTTCCCAGGGCAAGGAGAACTTTAGAGGCGAACTCCCCATGAGCATAGGCCTAAGCAAATGAATGGATCACCCAGGCATTCTCTTCCCAGGCACACACCAGGGAAGCAGTGTGGGTTACCTGTAGGAGGCTTCTGGAGCCAGACAGGCTTGCACTCAAATGCTGGCTTCCTATCCACTTGCTGCAGGACGGTGGGCAAGTCACTTCACCTCTCTGTCTGAGCTTCAGACTCCTCATTCTGAAATTTAGGTCCAGTTATACCTCCCTTGGGGGCCAGTGTGAGGACTGAAGGATATACTGTGTGTAGGTATATCCTACAATATAGGATCATTTGAGGTCAGGAGTTCAAAACCAGCTTGGCCAACATGGTGAAACTCCGTCTCTACTAAAAACACAAAAACTAGCCGGGTGGTAGTGGCACACGCCTGTAATCTCAGCTACTCAGGAGGCTGAGGCAGGAGAATCGCTTAAGCCTGGGAGGCAGAGGTTGCGGTGAGCCGAGATCATGCCACTGTACTCCAGGCTGGGTGACAGAGTGAGACCGTGTCTCACAAAAAAAAAAAAAAAAAATACTACATTGAAAACTAAACTGTTACTAGGTCCCAGCTAGACATGCCAACCTGTTGGAGGCTCTGAGTCTGAGGGCTGGGCTTTCTTTACTAAAAAGTGGAATTAGCAGGGGGAGTTTGAGAGGCATTAAAGACCTGTGAGCACCAAGCGCAGGGTTTCACTTACATTCACTCACCAGGATTGTCAGAGAAATGAAAAAGAAAGAACTTCAGATAATGCTATTCAATGCCAAGTCTGTGTACCTCGTCCCCTACACTTGTGTCCCAGGCCACCAGCATTTATCTCATTTCTCATGAAGGTGTGTGTCTGTGTGTCGGGGGGCGCGGGGGGGTTGGTTCCTTTTCTAAGAGAACCTGCAACTCACTAGCTGTGCAAGCCCAGGTGGGTAACTTAACCTCTCTGTGCCATAGTTTCTTCAGTGGCAAAAGAGGAAAATACAATCGATTCTGTCTCTCCCTCTCTTTTTTTTTTTTTTTTTTTTTTTTTTTGAGATGAAGTCTCGCTCTGTCGCTCAGGTTGGGGTGCAGTGGTGCAATCTTGGCTCACTGCAACCTCTGCCTCCTGGGTTCAAGCGATTTTCCTGCCTCAGCCTCCTGAGTAGCTGGGATTATAGGCGCACGCCACCATGCGTGGCTAGTTTTTGTATTTTTAGTAGAGATGGGGTTTCACTATGTTGGTCAGTCTGGTCTACAATGAATTCTTATTTGCAGTAATTGTGTTCTATAAAGTCACCAAGAATGCTGAATTAGCAATACTGAACCTTTGCTCCTAGGGGAAAAACAGAGTTAGGTTTCTGTGAACCCCTGGCCACATTTTCATCAACTGATCAGTACATCGCCTTGTTTCAGGTGTGTTTCTGTTTAAAGACACCTTATATAATATCGTTGATTCATTAACGCTGAACCTGCGGCCACAGCGCCGTAACTCATGGCTGAACAAAGCTCATCTAACACGCCATTTTCTCTGAAAGGCATATTACTGAAAGGCATATTACAGCCTTCTTGTATTTAAGCACCCCAGACGGCACCTTGCGCTCTGCATGGGGACAGTTTGAAATAGTGAAATTACCAACAAAGTGTGCAAACATGTGAAGAGCAGGACACTAAATAGACCACACAAAGGACACTTGTTTGCCAAATGAGAGCTGGAACAAGAAGGCAGAGTGTCATCTTGTTCTACTTCAGCTGGTATCGGGTTATATCAGGTGACTCAAAATTTTTGCCACTTTGTGCGTGTCCACGAATCACCCTGAAAGCAGTGTGAGTACTGACTGGGGAATGAAAGTGAATTTTTGTGAGTAGGCAAACTCACAAATAGGGAGTCCATGAATCACGAGGGTCTAGTGTAGGCTCATCCCTTGGGTTGTCACACAGGTGACAGTGACAGCCAGAGCCCTTTAGCACAGTGGTCATAGCAGATCCTCAGTCCATGTGGATCGTTACTGCGGTTGTTTTGCTCCTTGCAGGTTCTCTGACTTCAGGCGATTAGACTTGGGGCGTTGAGGCACCTGCTTTCAAAACTGTGCTGTGAGACCGGGCGGCGGGATGTGCGAGGAATGGCCCAGCATCAAGCTGGCACTCAGAGCCTTTGTTGACTCTGAGTTAAACTTCCTCAGCACCTTCAAGTTCAATTTTAAGGAGGATATGCCCACGCCTCTGCCAGTGGAGGCGGGGATGCCAAGGTAGGGAGACCGAAGCTGGACCATGAGAGTGAGGCCCTTCAGAAACTTTGCAGTCTAGGCTTCTCTCCCCACAACCTTGTATCTGCCCTGGCACCTACCTTGAAGGGTGTCTGGGAGGCAGATTGGGGCCAGGTGGTGGAGGATAGCTGGGCACAGAAGTTGGGTTGTGTGTTTAGGGTAGAAGGGAACCATGGAAGTTTGTGGTGCAGGACTGTGATCAGGATGGCGTGGGCTTTCAGAAGGCAACTCAGGTGGGAGCAAGGAGGAGCCGGTGGCCCTGCCCCTGGGATGGGGAAGGCTGAGAGAAGCCAGCCAAGGAGGCCTTCCGAGGTCTCCCGGGTCTTGAGAAGTCTCGGATTTCTCCCTGTGTGGTGGCTGCGGTTCACCCTGAGAGAGTGCTGGGGGGCTGCTCCTCTTCCTGGGGCTTCGTCTGTCAAAGCTACTCAACGCAGAGGACTCCCCAGTGCTCAGCCACCATTCCTCTGCTCATTAAATTTTTCAGTAAGAAAAGTGGTCACCGAAGAGCGACGAGGTAAAGCTTCACCAGCGCTCTTGTGGCAGATGAATGAGCCAGACACAAGCGTGCCAGCGCCTCCCTCCTCAGTCTTCCACAGCAAGCAGTGTGCTACCCTGCCTACATGCATGCGTGCATAACACCCCTGGGGCGCACACGTGTGTTCACAGACATGCATGTATGTGCACACCTACATCAGCGCCATCAGGTGGACACATAGTGCCTAACACACACAGTACACTGTGCGCCACACACACATGACGCGGCACAACCCGGGGCTAGGAGCAGGGGCGTGGGAGTCAGGCGACCTGGGTTTGCATCCCAGCTCTGCAACTTGTTGGTTAAGTTACTTAACCTTCCCAGCCCTGGTTTCTCATCTGCAAAATGGGGGCTGATAAGAGATCTTCCCCCCGATGGTACTGAGGGGTTGAGGGAGTTTACAATGCATAAGGCCTGGCACGAGGGCTGGCACACATAGCCTCCTTCAATGTTGGGTATCGCTGTTTCTCATCATTGTTAGAAAGGACACACACCACACAGCACAGCTCCAGAGGCTCCTCCTCCACCAACTCTTCCATCTTTAATGCCCAACACCTTCATAAACACCTGAGAGGTGGGGGCCTTAAGGCTATCCGAGAGGTGCTGACCGCTTACTTCTACTTTGTGCACTGTGGGCTGTTCACTTGTCACTTTGCTAATGGCATATCTATCATTTTAGGGGCTGAGCAAAAACTTCCACTTTAAAATCCTGCAGAGACAGGAGAAAGAAGGAGGGATGAGAGGAAGGGGAAGTGTAGAGTGCATCCCCTTTCTGGCTCCAGCCCTTCCTGAGGCCAGCTGCATCTTCTTGGCTCCTCTTAAACCACATTCATGGCCTTCCAGCAAACTCCTCTTTTTGATTAAGGAGTATTAGTTGGTTTCTGTTCCTTGCAGCCAAAACCAATCCAGAGCCAGGTGAATGAGGCACAGCTCCTCCCTGGAGCCCAGTCCAGCACAGGACAGGCAGATGGGCAGCCCACGGCAGTCCCCTGCAAGCTGTGCTGGGACAGGGAGGGTGGGCAGCATGGAGCACACAGCAGGAGCTGACTCAAGCCCAGGTGGACGGAAAGGGGCTTTTTCCAAGGTCAAACAGGAAGGGATGGAAGATGGCAGCCAGGGCAGGGAAGCAGCCTGCCAGACCCCACCAAGCCAAGAGCCTGGCATATTTTACACATCAGCTCTGATTACGTTACACCCATCACAAGCATTAACGATCCCTGCTGCTGGGCGAGCTCACAGCCCCCATGCCTTTCCCCTCACATGGTCTTGGTGCACACAGTATTATTCCTCCACTCCCAGGGGAGGAAGCTGAGGCTCAGACAGCCCTACCTTTTCCTTCCAGCAGATTCCAGGAAGTAACCCCAGGCTGAGGTCGCACTGGAACATCCATCTGAGGCCACAGAGAGAAGAGGAGAAGGAGGGGCCTGAGGCCTCCACAGAGCCAATGAGGGCCTCAGGGACCACCATTCTGGAGGCAGTGAAGGCTTCCCAGGGGAGGGTGCTGAGGGGAGGACTAGGGGCTGACAGAGGGGAGCAAGCAGTGGGCACCCAAGCACAGGACAGCAGGGACTGCCCACAGGCCAGGCAAAGTCTAGGCGGTCTGGGTGGAGCCCTTCTGGGCACTCCGGGTCTCAGGGAGGATATCTTAAACTGGGGGTGCAAGGAAGGCGCTGGGCTAGGGGAACTTTGATGGTTGACTGCGTTTATCCCACATCTGTGCACCTGACCCTAATTTAAAAATATTTATGTTTAGATCTATTTACATATAGAGAGAGGCAGAGACAAAGCGGGAGAAGGTGGGTGATTACTTCGTGCGAGGCAGGTATGTAGTACTGCCTGATTTCATTGTTTCAGCCATCCTGTGAGAGAAGCATCCTTATTCTCCTTTTTCAGATGAGGAGATCAAGGCCAGGCAAGGTGGCTCACGCCTGTGATTCCAGAACTTTGGGAGGCCAAGGCAGGTGGATTGCTTGAGCCCAGAGTTTGAGGCTAGTCTGGGCGACAGCGTGAGACCCTGTCTCACACACACACACAAGAATAAGAGATCGAGGCTCTGAGAGCAGTGCTGCTGCCCAAGGTCACACAGCTGGTAAGTGGCTACAGAGCTGCCAGGCTACAGTAAACCACTCTAGGCCAGTGCCCATCTTAACAGCTGACCCACTGTCTGCAGCTGCACCTGTGAGCAGCCAGGAGTGGCGTCATGGGGCCCCCTCAGCACAGTTCAAGGGCTTCACTCATGCGCATGCCATCCTTGCAACAACTCTGTATGTCATGAACCTCATGAGCCTCACTCTTCCCCACCTCCCTTCTGAGTCCTGCTCTCCTCTCTCTCAGAACTTATTCACTCTTGGTTTACAAACACTTCGAACAAGTGATAGGGCATAAAGAGCCCTGATCTGTGAGAGTCCCAGGGCAAGTCTGTTAGTATTTGTTTCTCCTCCCCTATCTGGAAAATGGAGATAAAAATAAGTGCTTAGGGCTGAGGGTCTCTCCCAGGTTAGAGAATCTCAAAGTCACAGTGTCCTTCATAGAACACCATGACATTTTACATAATTAATTCCTTAGTTTAAAAAAGAACAAATTTGCGGAAGAAATTATGTCTATATATCACATCTGTGGGGTATCTTATTTAAAAATTACACACAGAAATCAAGAAAATGCTTCCCTTTCACTTTAAGTTTTTCTCTATAAACTGGGTGAAATCTCACCATATGATGCTCCAGGCAGGACACCCAGGGGCAATGTGTTCCACAGGTGACCAGTTTGAGAACTCCTGGGCCAGAGATAGGAAACTGGGGTTCCAGCCCCTGCTTGGCCATTACCCTGCTGTGTGACTTTGGACAAGTCACTCACCTGCTCCGGGCTTCTGTTTCTCCCTAGACACAGTGAGGGGCGGGAGTGGCTAGAGATCATCTGAGGTCCTTTTCAGTTCCAGCCTTTGATGATGGACTTAACGCCTGCACCTCGGTGTCACATCCAGGATCCCCATGGGCTAGGGTCAGGTTGGAGGTCATCCTTCCCTCAGGTTGCCACTGTGCCTCCACCCCCACCCATGGGGAACCATAAAAGGGAGCTCTTGGGCCAGGGAAATGCTGCGCCCCTCCCTCAGAGGAGACCTCCATCTCCCTCTGGCTCCCCAGTCTCAGGCCTCAAGCCCTTAAATAATTGTCTGAGGGGGATCCAGGCTATTAAAGTAATTTACATAGTAATTAACAAGGTTCCATTAGCTGATTCCTGGAGCCAGAACACTCTGCCTCCATTTCCCTTTAGGGGTCCGCCATCCCAGGGTGGGACTGGGGTTTGGCTGGGGTTTGACTACAGAGCAGGGAAAGAAGGAATTTTCCATGCTGGCGTGTGGCAGCTCCACACCCAGGGAAGAGGAATAATGACTGTATGAGGGCCCAGCTGGCTGGGTAATGAGGTCTGGGGCAAGGAGGTGCCTTGTGAGCACTCAGGGCCTGAAACCCTGAGAAGAAAGACAATCGCGAGGCTGCCTCGTGCGTTCCGCAGCCCGGGCCCTGGTGCCTCTAAGAAGTCCTGGTTCAAGATGACATAAAATGTCTCATGTCCTTCTGTGCCTCCTGATGATAAAAATCTATGTTTGACCATAAAAAGGTACAACCTCGGTTGTACCTTTGAGCCTGGGAGGGAGAGCCTGTTTTCTCCACTGTGGGGATGAGGAAACCGAGGCTAGTAGCAGAGGGAAAGCAGAACCTGGATCCCCAGACAGAACCCAGCTTCTCCCCAACTTGGCCAGGGGTTTCTAAGCAGCTCCATGGAACCCCAGGGGACTCTCAGTGTGGTTTGAATAAGGGGTTGTTGAGAAGATCCGAAAGTCTTCCCCCATAGTTCCTCACATCAACTAGGACAATATTTCCATATTGGACTTTTAAGAAGGATTTCATTTGCATCCCATTGGCTAGGAAAGCTTTTAAAAGCACTGTTCTACAAGCCTGTCCCAAGAAGGTCTCTGTCATGGGGCCGCTTCATCGCACGCCTCTACTTGTGAATGGAGGTCCCTGAGACTACACAACCCAGCGGAACTGAGACCCAGTCTGCACTGGGGTCCCATATTTCTGGCCTTGGTCTCCCTGCAGACTCCCCGCCAGTTATGTCTGTGCTCTCCTGTCCGACGGGCACCTGCCCTGGTGGTGGGACCCCTGCTTTTCCCACTGGGCCTGGCTGGGTGGGCGCTTCTCTTGTTCACTCTATTGTCTCTGTGGAGACTGGCCAAGGAAAAAGAGACAACAAGGGTGGGGAATGACAGTGATGCTGGGGTCTCAACAAGAGTTGAGTCATTTTCCTGCATGTGTTCATTGAACAAATATTTCCAGGGCTATATAAGCTAGGATCTAAGGATAAAAAGATAAATGAGGCTGAGTATGGCCCTCAGAGAGCTTTGGGTCACCTGTGGGAGACAGACTGCTCGACAATGGTCCCCCATAGACTATGTTCTGGGGGCAGTGCTGGGGGTCTTCTGGAGCTCAGGAAGGGACGGGAGGAGGTGGATTGGCCCTGATGGGGACAGCAGGGGAGATGTCAGGGCAGGCCACGCAGAACTGAAGAAGCCAGAGCTCCTTTTTGAGGGAGTTTGTGAGGGGAGGGGCGGGAGCACACCCCAGCTAGAATGAATGGCATGAGCAGGAGAGCAGAGGGCAGTTGATGGCTTAGTCCTAGTATGTGATGTGCGTGGCAGGAGTGGGGTAGGGGGAGGCAGGTGGCAGCCAGGCCAAGTGAGGGCTCTTTGGCCCTCAGGCCCCACTGGCTTCCTGCTCTCCTCTACGGTTCCCCTCCAAAGCCCCTCTCCTTGGGGCACCTGAGGGGCCAGTTAGGCTTTGGGTAGGGGTCAACAGGGACTCACAGCCCAGAGCACCCCACATTGGTGCTCCACAATCTGTGCTTTCCTGTCCCCTGAGCACCTGGCCTGAGCCTTGCCCCTGGCTGGAGGTGGGGCAATGGGGGTCAGCGCTGCTCTCCTGGAGGCCTGGGGGCAGGGTGGAGAGAGTCACAACAAGGGAGTTAGCAATTTCTCCTTTCTGGGCCTCTTGTTGCACTTTCTAGACAATAATGGGG
The DNA here is from genome assembly GCF_001698545.2 of Rhinopithecus bieti. Classification (NCBI taxonomy): domain Eukaryota; kingdom Metazoa; phylum Chordata; class Mammalia; order Primates; family Cercopithecidae; genus Rhinopithecus; species Rhinopithecus bieti. The sequence continues at coordinate 4,690,696 of NW_016814470.1, read as the reverse complement.
TGGTAGCTGGAGATGGCTGAAGCACCTTCCAGACTAGACTCCCCATTACAGACAAAGAAATAACTTGGCTCCCCAAATGAGTTTGGCTCCCCAAGAGGCAGAGCCTGAAACAAGGATCTGAGCACAAGGAGTTCATCTGGGAGGGGTCCCAGGAAGTCCCAGTGGGGATGTGAGCGAGGGGTGGCAAGGAGAGAACGCAGGGTGCCCCAGGAGCAGGTGCCACCATGGGCAGCTGGGGCTCGTGCCTCCAGGGAGCCCCAGGACGCGTGGAATACATGTCTTCAGAGTCATCCTGTCCAAGGGAGAGGAGAGTGGGGTCTTTAGCCCCCAACTCCTATCTGTCTTTTGTTGACGGTTGCTCTTGGGGGCATGAACTTCCTAGCATTTCTGGCCAGCCCCACCTTGGGGGCAGCCTCCTTCTGCAGCCAGGAAAGGTGTTCAGGCAGACAGTGGCAGGAGCTTGCCATTGCCATGAGGGCAGCTGTGCGCAGGGAACAGTGCTTCCAAAGGGAGGCCGGCCTGGCAAGGAGAGTGTATTCCCCACACACTGAGACCCGAAGGGGCACCAGTAGCATTTCCTGAGTCGCACTATCAGTTAACAATAGGCCACACTGAGAAGCCAAGTACCCTGACTCATCAGCCAGCACTCCTCCTGCCACCGTGTTTCTCTTCTTGTCTCCTCTTCCCCGGGAGAGTCCGGGCTCTGCATCCTCCTTGCCCGTCCTCCCTCACATGGCTTAGTAATAGCACTTTGGCAGCAGATATGAATGTCTTGAAAAAAAAAAAAAAACACCAAATGATTCAAATCTGTGAAACTTTGAGCCCTTCACAGGAAAAGGCCTTGTCATCTCCATGTTTCCACCTCAGTCCTTGACCCAGTGCCCAGCACAAGGTAGGCCCTCAACACGCAGATGAACTGACATCTTTGCCAGTTACTGCGTGGTATGGGCAATTCCTACACCTTCTTACCTGTTCCCTCATTTGAAAAATGGGTGCAGGGTCAGGCTCGGTGGCTCACAGCTGTAATTCCAGCACTTTGAGAGGCCAAGGCAGTCGGGTCACTTGAAGTCAGGAGTTTGAGACCAGCCTGGCCAACACGGTGAAACCCCGTCTCTACTAAAAATACAAAAATTAGCTGGGCATGGTGGCGTTTGCCTGTAATCCCAGCTACTTGGGAGGCTGAGGCAGGAGAATCACTTGAACCCAGGAGGCGGAGGTTGCAGTGAGTCGAGATCGTACCACTGCACTCCAGCCTGGGTGACTGAGCCAGACTCTGTCTCAAAAAAAAAAAAAAGAAAAGAAAAGAAAAGAAAAGAAAATGGGTACAAATGCCCGTTCTGCCAACTTCCTTGGGTTGTTGTATCAGCTATTCAGCAGGATGCATGGAAGGCACTTAGTAGGTGCTCAGCAAGTGTTTGCACTTATGAAAAACATTTGGGAAACTGCACAGGGTTTTCACTCCAGAGGGAGTGGGGCAGTTGCCGAGGTGAGCCGGCAAGAACGCATTCTGAGTCAAAAGATCCACCTCTTTCCTGGCTGGTTGCCTCTCGCCCTCCTCCCATCTCCCCTGCCAACCCACATTCCCAAGTCCCCAAAGATCATGAGTCAGGTTTTCCACCTCCTGCGATTTCAAAGCTCCCTGCCAGCCAAGCTGTTTTGCAGACCCAAGTCGATAATGACAAATTCTTCCCTCCTCGCCCTCCACTGGCGAAACCATGGAAAGTATTTGAAACACGCAGCCTGGGAATGTGCAAACTTCCATTCGCCCGGCTTGGCAGGGGCCAGCAATTTCTCAGCCAGCATTTTTGACTAAGACTTCTGCAGCTCAGGTTTCCAGTGAGCTCATCAGCCCAGTCCTCCAACAGTGTTTATACCTTTTTTTTTTCCTTCAGAAAATAAACCCTACAACAAATTCTGAATCATACAATCCTTAGGAGCACAGCTCCCTTGTTGGTGGAGGCATGGTTTCAGACCGACCTCAGAAGGGCTGGCCTTGGCTTGCCCCACAGGGCTCCTCTGAGCATTCATCAGGGGCCTACGTGGCCTGAATCAGAGGATTCTCTGCTGAAAGGGACACCCAGAGGTCTTCCCGTCCATCTTTTGCCTCCATAAAGATCTGGTTAACCCATTTCAGGTCTCTGCAACTCTGTTTTAAAAATATCCTCCTGGGGAGATGAAGGAAGGGAAAAAGGACGAAAAGACTGGAGACTCTGAACCTAGATACACCTGGACGTCAATTGCACTTCTGTCTCCACTCAGTTTCTTCATCTGCAAATGGCAATAGTAATCCCCACCTCCAGGTTATTTGGTGGTTTAAGTGGCCCCCTATGAATGCATCTAATACGATTTCTGCCTACAGTAGATGCACACTAGTTTTCTCTCTTCCTTATTTCTCGGTCACAAATTCTACTTTCTCATCACAACATTATTTGGTGAATGAATGAATGAAGGTCTTCTTGACATAGCCAAATCCTCCCTGCTCTTGATGATCCCCTACTTCTCTCAAGTCGACAGTTCAAGGGTCTGCATCAAATAACCACTGAGCATCATTCCAGGCAGAGAGCAGAGCTAGGCCTCACAGACTCCCTGACAACCACAGTCCCTGCTGCAAAGGAGAATTATTTTACTCACCCACTTATACATTTTCCTTCATTTCCAAAATAAGCATTTACTACAGGAGGAGGGCCTGGCCACCCCTCACCCCTGGTGGTGGGTCTGGGGGCTTCTAAAGGAAGCCCTTTTTGTTTGACATCCTTGGTTCTATTTGCTGTGAAGTGATCTATAATAGTGCTTTGGAAATTAAAAGACATGATTTTCCCTCCTCCTCGAACACTCTTCCCATCTCATCCACCTTGAGCACGCAGGGCCCAGCCAAGAGAAGATGGGCTAAGGGGGATTCCGAAGAAGGTGGTTTACTGCAGGTGGGTTCTCAGGGTAATGGAGTGTGGGGAGCTGGATGGCGAGTGAGGATGTGGTCTCAGCTGGAGTCCAGCTCAGCCTGACTCCACGGAATGTTGGGGCAGGAACTACCCCTCCAAGCTCAAACCCCAGGATCCCTCAGTCAAGGGAACTGGCCTCTGTATCCCTCTGTCACTGAGTCTGATATCAGAGAGGGCAGGGAGGGGTACCTTTCCAGGTGAGGTGGCTTCTCTTCGACCAAAGGCAGTTTTCTGCAGAAAAGGGTGGCTGTGAACTTTAGCAACCAACACTCGCAGCAGTGGAGAAATGGGTGTCCTGGCCATGTCCTGTGTAGGGGGCCTGGGCAGGGCACCCACAGCATCCACTATGGGGAGGGGGGCAAGGAAAGATTAGGAAGGAGCATCAAGAACTCCACCAATTTTTTCCCAAGCTGTATATAAGGTTCTATACATTTGTCCCCATCTTTCCATCTTTTGCTGAGCATACTGAGAAGGACCAAGGAACACAGCAGAAGCCACACACCTGTGGGTGGGGCAGAGTCACTGTCCAGGGAAGGTGGACTGAGGGGGCTTTAGGGAGACAGGTGCAGGTCTGAGGGGCAGCACAGAGGGGGCCTGGCCCTTCCCCACTCAGCACCTAGAGTGTCCTGCCGTCATTTACCCCCGGGGGGAAACTGACCTCCCTGCCCCTCCCAGGCCCAGCACATCGTTCCCTCTGTCTTAGTTGACTCAGGCTGTGGTAACAAAATACCACAGACGGGGCAGCTAATAAATGGCAGAAGTTCATTTCTCACAGTTCTGAAGGCTGGGAAGTCCAAATCTGCACCGGCACATTTGGCATCTGGTGAGGACCCACATCCTTGTAGACAGCTGTCTTCTCACTGTTACCTCAAATGAAGGAAGGGGCAAGGGGTCTCCCTTGGGCCTGTTTTATGAGGCACTAAATCCCATTAATGAGGGCTCCATCTTCATGACCTAATCACCTCCTGATGCCTTCACCTTGAAGCTTAGGATTTCAATATATAAATTTGGGGGAACACACATGCACACCATACCACCCTCCTCTGAGCGCCTTCTGCATTTGGAAGGCACAGACCCACCCGGCTACAAAGACGTGCTCTGCCTCCCTGAGCTGACTGGGAACTATTAAAACAAGAACTTCATTTTTTTTTTTGGCAGGGGCGTTTCCAAGTATGTAGCTCAGTGCCTCGGCTTACAATAGGTGTCCAATATATATTATTGAGTAAGTAAAATACTAGATTCTTTAGTTTTTCTATGGAATGGGGTAAGACCCTCTCGGATGTCACCCATTCATCAAGGGCTGCACTCATATTCTTGTAGGGCCTGGGCTGTCCTTGCCCTCTGTGCCAACACCACCAGCCTCAGCCCAGCCAGGGCTGAAGCCTCCCTTGGCCCCACAGAATCCTGTATGGAAGCCTCAGGCTAGGGTGGCCAGTGGGACGTAGCAGGACAAAGGGCTCCTGCTGGTGTACTGACTCCACAGCCTTCATTTATATTGACATGTGACTACATCACTCAAAACCTAGTGCCTGGCTTTGGTTGGTGCAGGTAATGATGATAGAGGCTCATTTATGCAAGATTATCCTTTTATCACATTTCCAGACTCATTTATGAGGCACATGTTTCTCCCCGAGGGCGTCATCAAGCAAGTTAAGTTGTACTATTTCCCTCCCGCAGCGAACTGGCGGGAGCCTCCCTCATTGACGGATGAGGCCCGCTGCCTTTGCCAAATAGGGTCGGCGTGATGGATCTTTTACTTGTGAATATTATAGCTGGAAATTAGCATGTTTATTGAGGTAGAATGTGTCTGTTTACATTCCACTACCCATGGCATTACCTCTTATGACCTGACTTATTTAGTTGAGGATAAGCACAAATGATCCGCATTTTGGCACCCACAAAAAATTAATGAACTTGCAGATACAGAATTCAGCCTTAAGTAAACACACCAGTGAGGTGAGTGGGGGCAGAAGGGCTGGGACAGGGGCTGGGGAGCTGGGTGCTAAGCAAGGTAGCCCTCCTGGTGATTTGCCCTGACCTGGAAGGTGCAGGAGGTCGGGGGTGGAGGAAGGTGGGACTGTGTGATCCAGCATCCTCAAGCAGAGCCCAGGGCCAATGCCCCACAAGTCAGCTGAGTCAAGGTGGCTTCTGGGTGATGGAGGAGGGAGGTGAGAGAAGACCTGGGTTGTGAACTCCTTTCTTGGGGATTCTCCTGGGCTACCTGTGTCTTTGATCAGGAGTGAGAAGCCTGGTCCAGGCTACAGACCTAGGGTGGGGAGGGAGGATGTGTGGACAAGGACAATGAAAATTCAGGTGAGTGATGACAGCACTCAAGAGTCCAAGCTGCCACCTGAGCCTACTCCTCTCCTAAGCATTCTGTCTTCTGTGTCTGTGAAACCCAGCTTTTCTCTCCACCCTGTTTGTTTATAGGCACCATGATCTGGGGTGAAAACACTCACTAACTCAACATTTTCTTGTTTTATTTTTTTTTTTATTTTATCTAAAAAAATTTTTTTGAGATGGAGTCTCGCTGTGTTGCCCAGGTTGGGGTGCAGTGGTGCAATCTTGGTTCACTACAACCTCTGCCTCCTGGATTCCAGTGATTCTCCTGCCTCAGCCTCCTGAGTAGCTGGGACTACAGGCGTGTGCCACCATGCCCAGCTAATTTTTTTGTCTTTTTAGTAGAGACAGGGTTACACCATGTTAGCAGGAAGGTCTCAATCTCCTGACCTCGTGATCTGCCCGCCTTGACCTCCCAAAGTGCTGGATTACAGGTGTGAGCCACCACGCCTGGCCAACATTTTCTTATTTTAGAAGAGGAAACTGAGGTTCAGAGAAGTGGAAGGATTTTTTTTTTTTTTTTTGACGGAGTCTTGCTCTGTCACCCAGGCTGGAGTACAGTGGCATGATCTCAGCTCACTGCAAGCTCCGCCTCCCGGGTTCACACCATTCTCCTGCCTCAGCCTCCCAAATAGCTGGGACTACAGGTGCCCACCACCATGCCCAGCTAATTTTTTTTTTTTTTTTTTTTTGGTATTTTTAGTAGAGACGGGGTTTCACCGTGTTAGGCAGGATGGGCTTGATCTCCTGACCTCGTGATCTGCCCGCCTTGGCCTCCCAAAGTGCTCGGATTACAGGCGTGAGCTACTTTGCCTGGCCAAAAGTGGAAGGATTAGACCAAGGTCTTGGAGGTGGAGACAAACCAGAAGCCTGGCTCCCAAGTCCCCTGCTGCCCACCTGATGTAACCGCCCAAGGGGTTCACCTTGCCACTGCCTAGACAGAGCTGATTCATCAGGACAGGGGAATTGCAATAGAGAAAGAGGAATTCATGCAGAGTCGGCTGTGTGGGATACTGGAGTTTTATTATTACTCAAATCAGTCTTCCCGAGCTTTCAGGGAAGAGAGTTTTTAAGGATAACTTGGTGGGTGGGGCGAGCCAGTGAGCCAGTAGTGCTGACTGGTCAGGGATGAAAACATAGGGAGTAGAAGCTGTCTTCTTGTGCTGAGTCAGTTCCTGGGTGGGAGCCACAAGATCAGATGAGCCAGTTAATTGATCTGGGTGGTGCCAGCTGATCCATCGAGTGCAGGGTCTGCAAAATATCTCAAGCGCTGATCTTAGGAGGAGTTTAGGGAGGGTCAGAATCTGAGGCCTCCTGCTGCATGACTCTTAGACCATAATTTCTAATACTGTGGCTGTTAGGCCTACAAAGGCAATCTAGTACCCAGGCAAGAAGGAGGTCTGCTTTGGGAAAGGGTTGTTACCACCTTTGTTTAAACTATAAACTAAGTTTCTCCCAAAGTTAGTTCAGCCTATGCCCAGGAATGAACAAGGACAGCTTGGAGATTAGAGGCAAGATGGAGTCAGTTAAGTTAGATCTCTTTCACTGTCTCAGTCACAATTTTGCAAAGGTGGTTTCAGTCCCTCCCTTTGGGATTTATAACACCTTAATCTTAAGGTGTAGGCTATGAGGATAGGAAAAGGCTGTCGATCACTCTGGCTTCTTCCTGCTGACAAGGGACATTGTGGGAATGGGAGTGAACCCCACGGTGAGAAGAGTGGAAACGCTTTGTAACTGTCTGAGTGTACTCATGCAGGCCTGGCTGGGCTTCCAAGGCTTGTGTGGGAAAAACATTCGTGTTTTCATCTATAGTTTTACTACAGTGTTTAAGTGAACAGCCTCCTATAAGGTAATAATGAGTCCTAGGATTAGAAGTACAATTCCCAATTTTAAAAGCAAAGATTTGAAAGCATTAGTTTGGGGACTTCTAACCCACAAAGAATTTAGAATTTAGTCTAAACTGCAGGAAAAAACCTCAAGAACAGTTAACAACAGTGTACTATAGTTTTCTTTTGAAGCATAATTTTCTCTCTCCAGTCCCCATTTTATTAAAAACAAATCATGATAGGACTGATTTGTTTACAAAATAATACTATACTTGGCTTGACTATTTGCATAAAGTTCAGCAAGAATAATTATCTTTCACTTGGGCTTTTTAAGTTGGCTTTGATAGAACTCTGTTCCATGAAGAATCTCAAATAAGACTTTTTAAAAGCTGAGCTCAGCCATGGGTTTGTACCCTCAAATACCTATGAGTTTGGCAAATTCCTCTCCTTTTGAGGTTCCAAGATAACTTGGGATTTCTGGGCCTGTTAGAAAGTGATATTCTTTACTTACCACAGGTCAGAAACCTCGTACAGAGACTCTTTGTGGACAAGGTATGAGGCCAGATGCCCCAACGGGCTTTAATTGGCTCTATAAGTCAACTTTGATTCTTTAAAGGAAGCAGGCCATTCCAGTCAAAGCCTTGGTAAAATAACCAGTTTTTCCAGTTGTGCCCTGTTACAAAAGAAAACAGATTCTTATTGCACTTATGCAATTAGCTATACTGCCATAAATTGAGAATACTCACAAATAGTTTCCAAATTCCGGAGAAATCAGGTAGAGAGGAACAAATATGCTCCAAATTTTGTTCACGGGAGTGTATTTTACTCATTTGTTAAAAGTTGCAAATAGCTCTAAAGAAATAAGTTCTCTTGACTCTGAAAACAAAAGGTTTAGCAGTGTTTAACACAATAGCTCTCCGTGAGAGTCCTAGAAGTTTGGTTTTTTACCTCTAATCCAATAGCACAATTTTTAAAGTTATCTGAGACCTGCACTGCAGAGTCCTATATCTGATTATAAATTGCCTTTTGAAAAGGACCACAGCAAGGCAAAATGTCTGTGGGTAACAAAAGTTTATAGCCACTATTAAAGCTACAATTGACTAGGAATTTTGGTTACTTCTGTGGAATACAACAATTTTACATAACAATTATAATTATTGATAATGTACACTAAATTATATTAACATTATAGAAGTTTCTCATAATTTTGGAACACATACCAATAACATATTTATACAAATACAGTCCAAAGAAAACTAAACACCATTAACTCTTCTGTTTGAAAGGATTTTTCTAGCCTAATGTCGCAATCTCCCAGAGTTATTAATCAGAAACCCACATTCAAGAGCACGTGGGCCAGGTGCAGTGGCTCATGCCTGTAATCCACGCACTTTGGGAGGCCAAGGCAGGCAGATCACCTGAGGTTAGGAGTTTGAAACCAGCCTGACCAACATGGTGAAACCCTGTCTCTACTAAAAATACAATATTAACCAGATGTGGTGGTGCATGTCTGTAATCCCAGTTACTTGGGAGGCTGAGGAAGGAGAATCACTTGAACCTGGGAGGTGGAGGTTACAGTGAGCCGAGATCATGCCATTGCACTCCAACCTGAGCAACAAGAGCAAAACTCCATCTCAAAAAAAAAAAAAAGTCCGGGCGCGGTAGCTCATGCCTGTAATCCCAGCACTTTGGGAGGCCGAGGTGGACAGATCATGAGGTCAGGAGATGGAGACCATCTTGGCTAACACGGTGAAAACCCCATCTTTTTTTAACTGAAGAATACAAAGAATTAGGCTGAGCGCGGTGGCAGGCGCCGAGTCCCAGCACTCGAGAGCTGAGGCAGGAGAATGCGTGAACCCGGGAGCTGAGCTTGCAGTTGAGCTTGAGATCGCCACGCACTCCCAGCGCGGGCGACAGGGCGAGACTCCATCTGCAAAGAAAAAACAAAAAAAGCCACCTGGTTAGAATTTTATAGTCGATTATAAAATCAGTCTTTTTAAGAGAAACCAAAGTGAGACAGACAATTGTCTGTGGATGACAAAAACATTTTAGAGCAGCCACAGTTAAAGGCACAATGACAAGGAAATTTTACCTCTGCTAGCACGCAGCATTTAACATAATAATTTATAATTATTAGCTGATAACAGTTACCAAGGCATAATGTAGAAGTTATAGCAGATTTTACATAATTTGGACAACACTATACCAATAACACATTCTACAACAAATATAGACCAAAGAAAGCCAAACATCATTTCATTACTTGACAATGCTTCTGTATGATGGTTCTGCTACCAAATAAACGAAATGTCATTTTTTGGGGACCTTTAGAGGACCTAACTATTTTAAACATATTAGTTAGAAAGAGACACAGATTTATATGTGATTTGGAAAGTTTGTCAATATCAATAGGGTTAAAACACTTGGATATTGGCCGGCGCAGGTGGCTCAAGCCTGTGAATCCCCGCGACTTTGGGGAGGCCGAGACGCGGGATCACAGAGGTCAGAGTCAAGCCATCCTGGCTAACACTGGTGAAACCCGCGCGTTCTCTGTACTAAAAATACAAAAACTAGCCGGGCGAGGCGCGGGGCGCTGTAGTCCCAAGGCTACTCGGAGGCTGAGGGCAGGAGAATGGCGTAAGACACCGGGAGGCGGAGCTTGCAGGGAGCTGAGATCCGGCCACTTGCACTCCAGCCCCGGCGGACAGAGCGAGACTTCCGCCTCAAAAAAAAAAAAAAAAACACTGTATATCACAAAATAGAAGCCCAGTCACATAAGTCATTCAATTTGCCAAAAAACTCCAAAAACATTTTTAAAAAAACCCCAAAAAACCTTTACTCTGATAGAGAGACTTAAGCTTTCCAAACAAGACCCAATACATGCTAGCATGAGGCTAACTGCGATTTGTCTCCTCCTCTTCTCTCTCCGTCCCTTTTTTCCTGGCTGTTTACCCAAAGGAGAAAATAAAACCCTTTCATTATCTTTTAACATTACATTTTCTCTTCAAAAGAGAAAACCAAATTTCATGTTTGCATTAGTACATCTTTAATGTTAAAGGCAGTTTCTTAAATAAAATTTTATATCTCTATCCAGTTTTTTTTTTTTTGAGACGGACTCTCGCTCCATCACCCAGGCTGGAGTGCAGTGGCGTGATCTCGGCTCACTGCAACCTCTGCCTTCCGGGTTCACGCCATTCTCCTGCCTCAGCCTCCTGAGTGGCTGGGACTACAGTCGCCCACCATCATGCCTGGCTAATTTTTTGTATTTTTAGTAGAGATGGGGTTTCACCTTGTTAGCCAGGATAGTCTCAATCTCCTGACCTCATGATCCGCCTGCCTCAGCCTCCTGAAGTGCTGGGATTACAGGCGTGAGCCACCATGCCCTGCCAAGAATTTCATAAACTTTTTAGAACTCTTTACAACTTTCCATCAAACAGCAGATCAGTTTTCTAAGAACACTCTGTTATTCGGACAGATGGGCCCAGATTATGGCCCCACAACAGTATCATTTTATTTTTTTTTTTTTTTTTTTTTTTTTTTTTTTTGAGACGGAGTCTCGCTCTGTCGCCCAGGCTGGAGTGCAGTGGCCGGATCTCAGCTCACTGCAAGCTCCGCCTCCCGGGTTTACCCCTTTCTCCTGCCTCAGCCATTTTAATGTTTTAACCTACAGAAAAAAGCTAAATAATTTCTCTTAAATCTTAGCTAACTTGTGTATACTCATGGAATTTCTTGTAAGATTAACCCTTTACAAACCCTTTTCCCTTTGCTTAAACCTTCGGTTTTGCTCCATTACTCTTTTAGGTTAAGACAATCTTTAAAACCCTCTGAACTACACAAAATTACATTCCCTTTAACAAAAGTCATATTCCCATGCCTTCATATCATCTTTTACCAAAAACTCACTCCCCACACACCTTGTATGTAAAACTGTTTCTCCAAGTGTCTCAACTACATGTTACAATGTTAAATCTTAGCAACTTTTATTTTTAGTGAAAAACCTGGTAAGTAAACGATTTTAATTATGTACTGGGGTGGAGCCTAGGATATCAGATGGAAATGAAGATAAGGTCTGGCTCTTAGCACAGCTGGTGGGCCTGGCTCTCCATATGTCCCCAGGCCTTATCAATGCGCCAAAGTAGGTAAATCAAACAGTTTTCAAAAGTCAAAGAAACAGTTTGACCTTAAAGCGTTTAGCAAGTCTGACATCTGACCTGAAGTTAGACCAAATGTCTACATTTTCAAGACATTTTATTTTACTGATAATCTTTAAAACTGTGTTTATTTCCAAAAACTAGTGAAGTCACATGAACCAAAAGGCATTAAAGTTTCTATTTTTCTGACAAAATCAGCACTTATTTTTCTAAACCAATTAATCAGAACTTTTTTATATATAAACATCACACACACACACACACAACACATATAAATACAGACAGAAGATTCAGCACTTGTAAAATTTTTCATTTGCCAGTTTCTTAACTGGATGACTGGCTTCAGGGTGGAGCCCTTGGAGGAACAGGGCCGGGAAAGCATGCGTTTCTAGGGCCAAATAAGCAGCAAATAAGCAGCTGAAGGCAAAGACAGATCCCCAAAATTAATGGTGCCATTTTATACTGGATCCTGGATCCCTAAGAGGAGGGTAGTACTGTGGGAGAAGACCGTGCAGTGCATCTACCCTGCATTCCATTCAAGGCAGCCCAAAGCCAATCAGCCCATTTTGTAATCGGCCCATCTCTCATGGGAGTCTTATCTCCCAGTCAGGGACAGGGATGTCTCCTTATCTTCCAGGTGGCCAAGAGCAAGCGTCTCTGATCCAAGTGTGCAGAGTCAAGTATCCCTCCATAACTACTATTAGCCATCCCCTAAAGTAATTTCCTACCTAGTTATTACACACCAAAGCTCTCTCATAATGAGAAGTAATTTCTGATACCCCCAAAACTGAAAACTGTCAGATAACACAATGCAAAACAGAACAGAGCCTTTGATTTTGAGAGGGATCTATCTGCTTTTAATTCCTGGGGTTTCATGAGGAAAACAGAGGGTGTTTTTTCCTCCAAAATGGGGTCTGTGGCGCCTCCTCTGTTTTTCCCAAGGAGTCCCAGGCTACCAGAAGTTATCTTAGGGCCTCTCCTGTGCGCATTAAGAGAGACAAGACAAAAAAAAAAAAAAAAAAAAGAGAAAATAATTCAGTCAACTGAGAAGAAAAAAATCTTTTCCAGAAAACAAATTCCAAGAAGAGAAATACATAAGGGCCTTTTAAAGATACCTATAGCTTGTTTATCCACTTTAAATTAAGCTGAGTTTGGACCATAGCACTCTTAAAAAACATCCTTTAAAATTTTTTTATTACCAGACTCTAGCCACACTAAGCGACCAATTTTTGGCTTTTGAATTCTATCATAGGTAACTTCCCACATGTTTATCAGTTTTAACTAAGGTTATAAATTAACCATGGACACATAGATGTCTCAAAGAGATGGTAAGCAGTTTCTTTTTTTTACAAGATTTAGAATCTCCCCCAAGGTAGTTTAGAGAAAGGAAAATTCAAGACAGGAAATCGGAAGCTATCCATGGTGGGGCGGCGGAGGCAGGGAAACCTCAATAAATGGCAAAGTTACATAAATAAAAAACCAGAAAGGAATTATTCTGGAAGCCAAGAATAGAACTCAGGCCGCCATTGTCAAAAAGCAAAGCCTTAGCTACTGAGTTACAGCATTGAGCAGTTTCTATTGCTCTTCTCAGAAGGAGTCCTGAGAAGCCAATTTCAAGCTTGCAAAGGCTTTTAACTGCTCAACGTAATTTTTAGGGCTAACATGAATCTCAAAATTCCTGTCTTCTGGATGGCGGAAACCAAGAGAAATATCCACACATGGTCATAAGGTTAAACTCTTAAGGACGCAAAACAAGACAAAGAAGTTTCATCCGGTATTGGTTTCAGGGACCTGCAGCAAAGTTTGTAACTGACCAGCCTGCTGGGCTGGCTTGAAAAGTGGGCTTATAGGGGTCTGAAACCCACATTCTATCCTGTGATACCCCTCTCTCCATTACAGTACAAGAAAGACAAATTCTTTGCAGAAAGTACACCAGATTTGCTACTGCCTAAGACTAGTCTTACAAATCCTTTTTCTATTAATCAAACCCTTGCAGAGAGACAAATAGTGACGTTTACTGTTTACCCAGACAGAGAAAGAGAGAGAGAGACTAGAAACTTGGCTGGTAAGAATTTCTTACCCTTTTTGGTGGCATATCAGGTTTCTGGGCTCCCTTTCTTTGCAGCTTCCAGAAGAACGGGGTGGCTTCTGATGACCCTGCTTGCTTGTGCTATAGCTGTGGGGTTCAAGCCACTTTACAAGAGAAAGTCACCCTTTACCATTTTATGGACCATAGGCAAGATTCTTAATTTGCAAGATGCTGCCCAACGGGCTGCATGGGGAACTGAATTAACATTTTCCATCCCAGCAAAACACACATAACAAAACAGACGTTAGTCACCTCATTCAGTACCCAGTATCAGCCTGGGAAAGCTCAAACTTTTTCCCGTTGGTCCCTGTGGTCTTCGATCTACTCCAGGTGGAGAGGGATGACCTCTGAAAGGTAATTCACAATGGGGTCTCTGGGCAAGATGAAAAGCAGATAGTCACCCCAAGAGACGGGCCTTTAGGGCTTATCGAATGTGACCAGACAAATAAGGAGTGTTCTCTGAGTTAGACCTGCTGGACTTCCGTCAGCAACCCCTCTGAGATCTCTTCCACATATACAAACACACACAAAGATGAGACAGACAGAAGGCCTTCCAAATTAGATCCCTAACCAAGAACTCCACGAGTATCCCTTCCAAACTATCCTCCCATTCTCCATCTGAGAAACTGCCTCGAAATCTTCCTGACTGAGAAGTCTCCCAAGCCAAGACTCTACCAGTTAGAACCAACTGAGACACCCCCAAGAGCCTAACAGATACCCCACAATGGGGCTACAGACACAGACACCCCATGGTGGAGCTACAAACAGACAACCCTCAGTGGGGCTACAGACACCACACCATAGGGCTACAGAACCAGCTGGGGAAGAAAGGAGGCACTGGGAGCACCTAGGATACTCACCAATCCAGACATCCTACAATGGGGCTACAGACAGACACCCCACCATGGGGCTACAGACAGACATCCTGTGATAGGGCTACAGTTAAGGGACAACTCCCCAGGACTATTTCTCCATTGGAATTAAATCCATGAACATTGGGTCAGCAGTGCACCGCCAGTAGAGAGAGTACTAGAGTCAGCCTCCAGTCCAAGAGAACTAGGTGGCCTCTTGGGCTGGCTTCTGGATCCATCGCTGAAAGGGGGCCACTGAACCAGGGGCAGGTAGCCACAAGGGCAATCCTGGATGAGCCCCCAAATTTGCAACTGCCCAAGGGGTTCACCGTGCCTGCTGCCAAGACAGGGGAATTGCAATAGAGAAAGAGTAATTCACACAGAGCTGGTTGTGCAGGAGACCGGAGTTTTATTATTACTCGAATCAGTCTTCCCAAGCATTTGGGGAGCAGAGTTTTTAAGGATAACTTGTTGGGTAGGGGGAATTCAGTGAGCCAGGAGTGTTGATTGGTCAGAGATGAAATCACAGGGAGTCAAAGCTGTGTTCTTGTGCTGAGTCAGTTCCTGGGTGGGGCCCACAAGATTAGAGAAGCCAGTTTATTGATCTAGGTGGTGCCTGCTGATCCCTCAAGTGCAGGGTCTGCAAAATATCTCAAGCACTGATCTTAGGAGGAGTTCAGGGAGGGTCAGAATCTTGTCACCACCAGTTGCATAACTCCTAAACCATAATTTTGAATCTTGTGGCTAATGTTAGTCCTACAAAGGCAATCTAGTCCCCAGGCAACAAGGAGGTCTGCTTTGGGAAAGGATTGTTACTGTCTCTGTTTAAACTATAAACTAAGTTTCTCCCAAAGTTAGTTCTGTCTATGCCCAGGAATGAACAAGGACAGCTTGGAGATTAGAAGCAAGATGGAATCAGTTAAGTTAGATCTTCCACTGTCTCAGTCACAATTTTGCAAAGGTGGTTTCACCCACAGCTTTAAGCCTGAGGCCTACCTTATAAGAAGGCGCGCGGGAGGGAGTAGACCTTCTGGGACGCTGCTTCAGGGACTCAAAAAACCCTTGTCACCTGTGTCTGGCAGGCAGATGCCTTTAAAGGCAATTAACTGCAAATGTGTCTCACTACCGGTGAGGAAACCAAGGCCCAGAGAGATCTGGAGATTTTCCACAATGTGCCAAGGTCACACAATGAAACAAGGGGACAGATATTTCAGAAGCACATTCTTGCATTTCCGACACACCAGAGCTGTCATATACACATCTCCTCCCCAGTCTGTCTGCATTGCCATGGGCATCAGCAAATGGACTGGCTGTGCAGGCACTGGAGAAGCAGGCAGATCTAAGGCCAAATATCTGTGAGAAGGGGCTAGGAACATGGGGTCTTGGATCTTAGTGAAGACCCTGAGCTGGGGAATAGATCGGGGCCGGAGACAGACAGGAGTGGGAGAACATTGCTGCAGACTGAGGGATCCCTGCAGAAAGGAGATGAGCAGATAGCTCTGACCAGCTCAGAGATCAAGTTTTTATTACTCTGATGGAGCAGGCAAGCCAGTACTATCAGTTAGTTATGGATAGCATTCAGCAGCAGGTAACCAAGACTCAAAAAGCTAAGGCTTAACAAAAGCAAAACACAAAAGATGAGGCGTATCTTTCTCTCTTGCACTGTGAAATCCAGGGGTGATCAGAACTGGGGCCACAACTCCAAGGTACCGCCAAAGACTCTAGCGTCTCCTAGCTTTCTTCTCTGCCAAGTGCCTCTGCTAGTGGTTTTCACCCTCAAGGTCACCTTGTAATCACGAGGTGGTCATTGGCTCTCCAACCATCAGGGTCACATTCTAGGTGGGAGAAAGGAGGAGGGGGAAGGGTGCCTGGCAGCGGAGTCAGCTTCCTTTTAAAGGAGACTTCTTGGAACCCCACCCAAGAAGGGAACAACTTTGGCTTTTGCCTCATTGATCAAAATTGATCATGCAGCCAGCCATAGCTATAAGAGAGGTTGGGAAATGCAGATTTTGTAGCTAGTTCATGGCTGCCCCAATCAGGGCTGTGTGAATAAAGAAGAAGGGAATCATAGATATGGGGTGAACAGTCCACAGTCTCTGCCTCCTTCCCATAATTTGCAGGTGAATAAACAGGCTCAGGGAAGGAAGCAATTTGTCCAAGATAGTCAAGGGCACACCTGAGATCAGACTCCAAAATTACTGCCTCTGAGACTGATGCTTCGTCCACTGTCTATACCTCTTCACTCTGTAGCCACACACCTGGCCCCAAACAATAAAGTTATTCTTTATTAAGCATTAACTATGCACCAGGTACTATGATAAAGGCTTTCGAAGTTTGTTTTTATTTAATCTCATAACACCTTTTGAGGTGAGCATTACACAATTCCCATTTAAAGAGGAATCAACTGAGGCTCACCTAATGTCTGCTGCAGGTCACAGAGCTGGTAAGTGCCGAAGCAAGCCTCAAACCCAGGTTCCCGATCCAGGCTGTGAGCAGTTAGGGCTGGTGATTAAAATGATCCAGGGACACCCCCAGTAAGCTGCGGAGTGGAGGTGGGTCTTTCTCAGTGACTCTGTGGTGTCAGGAATGCCTTTAGTCGGCCCCGAATAGTTGGGCAACAAGCCTGGCATCAACTGAGGGAGCTCCCAGCCCCCCGCCCACCTGGCCAGCCTCCCTCTCCACAGTTTCCCATTCCAGCCAATTACTCCTAATGGAGTGATATGAAATGTAACTAACTCGGGGAAATATCTGTATACTTTAATTAAATCAGTTTGCAATTAGCCATCTGAGTAATGAGGCTAAGGTGTTTTATCTCCCTGTGAGCCAGCGGGCTAGGGGAACCATAGGCAGAGGTACTTTGCGTGAATAGCGTGGTCCTGGAGGCTGAACTCCTCAGGGATATGGAGGCAGGTGCTGGAAGCCCCAGGAGAGGGTTTGGCCCGAATTTACTATGATTAGATAAATATGGCACTTTAGAGAGGAATTACTAATTTGTAGGACTAAATTTTTAATGGCTACAGCATGTTGTCTTATTAAAGAAATAGCGGGGACTTTCATCCAAACACTTCATGGCAAAGGACTAAAAATTACACATATCCACTGGGTGCCCCTGATGTCCCCAGACATGGCAAGTGCCTGGCTGGGCAGGTTGACCAGTGTGCAGCAAGGGGCTTTCCCGGGAGGCCTGCAGCTGGTATGGAGGCCAGGGCTAGGGCAAGGTGGGTGAGGCGACTGCATTGAGAGCAAAATTTAAGGGGGCACCCAAATGCTCAGTAATCAAACAATACTTTAATTTGATATGTTTTTTAAAAAGATGATAAACAAAATTTTAGAATTTTAAATAATGACAAGGTCAGCAACAGTGCCACGCATCATAGCCATATTGGAGCCTCAGGCCAACGGAAACGTCGGTAAGTAATACTGATCTTGTCTTTACTTAAAGTTTTAATATTTTGTTCATCATGGATTTTGTGCATTAATTTTGATTTTTAAAAAGACTGCATTAAAATAGGATGTATCTTGATTACTGAGCCTTAGCTGTGTTTCTGGGGGGTGAGGCCTCACTCACTCCGCCCCCGCCCCACACCTGCCACTGGGCTGCCCCTCAGTATTTGTGTCTTTTTCGGGAAGGTGCTCGTTCTGTGTGCCCCTCCAAGACCCAGCTGGGTTCTTAGGGCTGTAAATGTTAGACTTCATGGTGGCTGAAAGGGGGGTGGCACTTGGAACTCAAGACCCTTCAAGCAGACAGCAGTCTCATGATGGCTCCAGCATGGCCCCAAGACCAGAGGCATTTGGCCTGACGTCACACAGCCGGTTTGCAGCACAGCTCAAGCTGGAGCTGGATTTTCCTATTTCCCTACAGGGCTATTTCTTATGGGAGGAGAGGCAGGCCTTTCATGTGACCCAGGGTGAACGTCCCCACAGAGCCACCCTGCATACTGGGAGGCTCTAATAAGATGACCCAGGCACAGAGTGTTGACTGGCTGTCCTGCCCATCCCCAGTGAAACCCTCTTTTCCCTTCCAGTGACTGAACAGAGGCAGCCAAGTGACCCAGCTGTGGCCATTAAGACATAAGCAGAAGTCACTGAGTGTGGCAAACAGAGACAGACTCAGCTAACGGAGCTGTCTTTCTGGCCCTTTGCTTACTCTCTGCTTCATTCAGGTCTTTGCTCTCTGTCACCTCCTCAGAGAAGCCTTCCCTGACCATCTTATCTGAAATAGCAACCCCATCACTCTCCACCACTTTTTCTTTTTTCTTTCTTTCTTTCTTTTTTTTTTTTTGAGATGGAGTCTTACTCTTTCGCCCAAGCTGGAGTGAAGTGGTATGATCTCAGCTCACTGCAACCTCCACTCCCCCAGGTTCAAACCATTCTCCTGCCTCAGCCTCCTGAGTAGCTGGGATTACAGGCACCCACCACCACACCTGGCCAACTTTTGTATTTTTAGTAGAGATGGGGTTTTGCCATCTTGCCCAGGCTGGTCTCTAACTCCTGACCTCAGGTCATCCACTGGCCTTGCCTCCCAAAGTGCTGGAATTACAGACATGAGCCATCATGCCCAGCCTCCATTTCTTTTTCTTGCCTTATATTTTATGGCCCTTATCAGTCCCTCTCTGCCATTATGTTACGTAATTAATTGCACTTTCCTCCTCCACAAGAATGAGCTCCATGTGGGTAGGGCTCTTCTGTCTGGTTTCAGGCTATATCCTCACGGTCTAGAATGGTGCTTGCCACATAGCAGGTCCTTAATAAATATTTATTAAATGAATGGACGTACTCTGAGCCACTGGATGCCTGAGCCTTTACTCCTGCCTCTGACATCTGTAAGCTCTCGGTGGTGGCCAGTTAGCTTTGTCCCTGGAATTAGAATTTCTGCCTCCTCTGGCACAAGCTCTCAGTACCTAAATGTGAATTCCCATTATTGGCCCCTGTGCTCTCCTGCAAGGGACATGCCTGGACACCAGAGATCCCAGTCAGCTTGCCCTCGGGCTCTGCTGCCACCAGCTCTGTCTCACCAGACACCCAGCCATCTCCATCCCCAGTTACGACTGGGGACCCTCTGCTGGGGACATCCTTCCCCATCCTTCTTCATTCTTATCTTCAGTGTCATCGTCCTTGTGGGATCCCAGGCAGTGATGACACTGTATGAGGACTTCCCTCCTCCCCCGCTGGCAATACTTCAAAAGCCATTACCTCCTGGTTCTGATTTCCAAAATGGAGCCCGCCTCTAAGAAAACAAAATGAATGGGTTTGGTGTGCCAGCCTCCATTAACTGGCTACCCGAACTAATCAACAGCAGAAATTCAAGGAAATTGCTGGAGCAAATTGAGAAGCCAGATTATTTGGGTTTCTTGGTTAAGATTGGAAGAATAATTATTTGAGGGTTCCATTTAATAAGCTGTGTTTACTAACCCCAGGTCCTGTTTTGATATTTCTGCCTCGATTATTGGGGGTGGGGCCCCCCTAGGATAAATCATTTTGACATTACTGCTGATAGGGGCCTCGGAACTCATTTAACTCAATCCTTTCATTGTATACATGGAGAAAATGAGGCTCAGAGAGGAAAAGGAGCTGCTCAAGGTCCCCAGGGATAAGAGACTCCAGCCAGGGTTCTTCTACTTGTAAGAAAACCAGCAAGAGGGTCAAGAAGCCTGAGGACGTCCTTCTGAGATGAGACACTAGTGCATCCTGAAGAAGGCTACAGACCCCAGTGTCCTCACCGGCTGAGGAAACACTGAGACAATTACCCTGGCAGGGAGAGCGTGTCACTGTCTCCAGGGACCCGAGTCTTCCTGGGAAGGTAAAAATGGCCACCACATAAGTGCCTCCTTCTGCTTGGGATCTCCGTCTTTACCTTGTAATTACTGACAATGCCACAAGTCCCAGTACTTCAGAGAATTACTGAGTGTGAGGGGGTAATCTGGGGAAGTTTCCAGGAGGCCCGGGGAGGGCACAGGAATTGCCCAGTTCCGGAGCAGCCAGGGCTAGAGTCCAGGTCTCCAGAGTTCCCAGAGAGGGTGCCGCTCCCCACTCCACACTGCCCCGGTCCAGTTCACAGCACTGAGATGTTGACCTGGGAGGCAGTGAAGCCAGACCTGGATGGCCAGCCCTGGCAGATGTCCTCTGGTCCTTCATATGAGCTGGGAAACAAGGTGAGAATGGACAGTAAGTGATCTGGGGAACCAGAAGAGGCAGGGTGTGGCCAGGGAGGCTTTCTGATGGGAGAGTGGAGGCTCTGTGC
The DNA here is from genome assembly GCF_001698545.2 of Rhinopithecus bieti. NCBI lineage: Eukaryota > Metazoa > Chordata > Mammalia > Primates > Cercopithecidae > Rhinopithecus > Rhinopithecus bieti. Next base: position 4,670,259 of record NW_016814470.1, on the reverse strand, counting down.
CTGAAGGAGGAAAAGAATTTGGTGGGCCAAGGGATGTTTATCGACAGTAATGCTGAGTGGGGAATCAGGGTGCATAAGAGGGGTCAGAGGAAACTCATTCCTTCTACACGTTTTCTGATCCTTTATTAGGTGCTGGGTTCCTGTATGTGTCGTTCATTTTAATCCTCACAGCAACCCTCTAAGGAGGCAGTGATCGTATTTTCATTTTGGAAGTTAAGGGAAGTGGCCCAGAGAAGTGACGTCATGCCTGTTCACACAGGAAATGGTAGAGAAGGAATTTGAACCGGAGTAGATGTCTCTTTCCACTCTAAGATATGCAAACTGCTCATAGTGGATTCCCAGGAATAGGCTTTCAGGGAAGGCTCACAGGTGGGCACATAGGAAAGGGGGTTCGGAGGGTCAATTATATTCTGGGCCACTGCCACTGTTGGGCCTATCTCCCTCTTTGAAATATTCGCAGAAAGTCTCCTGACCCCTCTAATTATTCATATGTTTGTTCTTCCCACAAATGCAGCCGGCACCTTCTCTGCATCAACAGTAACTATTGGAGGTATAGAGGTGCCTGCTTCCTTCTGCAGCTCAAGCGTCACTCATATGAAATGACTGCAGGATCCCTGACCAGCTCAGCGCAGCAACCCAGCTTCCAAGGGTGGCAGGGCTGCTTCCCCAGAGGTGCCATGTGTCTGATGGGCACCATGACAGTGGGTCCGGCACCACCACCATCTTTACCCCACACTTGCTTGCTAAGCTGACATTAGTTCTCTTAGCAGCTATATGACATCTTTATTTTTTAAGTTTCTGTTTTAGTTCTTTTACTTGCAAGATATATCACATCTTTAGTTAGAAATTCGTTTATGGATTACTAAAACCTTAGGGATTTTTTTTTTTTTTTAGACAGAGTCTTACTCCGTCGCCTAGGCTGGAGTGCAGCAGCGCCATCTCGGCTCACTTCAAGCTCTGCCTCCCGGGTTCACGCCATTCTTCTGCCTCAGCCTCCCGAGTAGCTGGGACTACAGGTGCCTGCCACCTCGCCTGGCTAATTTTTTGTGTTTTTAGTAGAGACGGGGTTTCACCATGTTAGCCAGGATGGTCTCCATCTCCTGACCTCATCTTATAAGAACCTGCTATATCACATCAAGTGTCCGCCATCCCATGCTCATGCTCTGGCAATTGATTGTTTGAAACTAAATGGGAAACTTCACATTTTTTGTTGGTTCAATTTCACTTTATTGCATTCAGCCCGTTTTTTGTAGCCTATTAAACACTTTTCTAATCCAGATTTTGTCACTCAAGTGCTTCTGCCCCATGCCTGGAGATGCAGAAAGTCTGCCTTTAGAGTCTTCATAAAACAGAGTAAAAAGCAGAATAGAACAGAGATAAGGATGGGTCTACACAGTTTCACCAGAGACCTCCCTCTAATCAATTGCTCCATATTCTGTGTGCAGGGTTGATTAACCAGCTGTGTATCTGCATGTTTAAACTCTCTTCTTGCCTCACCTCTCCACTTTGTTCACCAGTCTAACAAGAGAGACTTACAAAATGCTTGGGAGAAATAAAACTGCATTAGGCCTAAAGCATCTCATCAGAAGGGAAGCCAGGTGAGTTTGGGGTAACTTTGCTTAGTGAATCTCCACTGACTTTTAGCAGTCACCATTTCTTTTCTAACGGCTTGTAAACTAGAATAACACTTTCAATTGCAAAAGAAAGTTCTCCAAAGGGCAGCAACCCCTTTGCAGGTCAAGGATGACATGATTCCATTGCAGCTGGAGACCCAGCTTGCTCCAGGTGCAGGAGGTGCAGATCTGGAAGAAATTTGCAAAGAAAGCTGCACCGGGGAGGGTGTGCCAGGAACAAAGCTACAATAGCATTCTGTGAGAGGACAATTAAAATCCCGAATCTGGAAAAGATGGTAGAAACAGAATGAGCTGGGACCTTTGGTCCTACCTCAAGATTGAAGCCATGAAAGAGAATGGTCCATTGAGTACAGCTAGAGCTGTACCCCTGGACCAGAAGCAGCTAAACCCCTGGACCAGAAGCAGGTTAGACACAAGACATGGGCGCACTGGGAGCTAAAGACACCAGAGAGTGTGATAGCAGCTGGAGCTGGGGGGGGGGGGGGGGGGGGGGGGACATCTTCAGAGCCATTAGACTTAAAATCCCCCAAAGGGGCGGCTTTTTTTTTTTTTTTTTTTAGACGGAGTCTCGCTCTGTCACCCAGGCACCTCCCAGGTTCAAGCAGTTCTCTGCCTCAGCCTCCTGAGTAGCTGGGGTTACAGGCGCTCACCATCATGCCCAGCTAATTTTTGTATTTTTAGTAGAGACAGGGTTTCTCCATCTGGGCTAGGCTGGTCTTGAACTCTTGACCTCATGATCCACCCGCCTTGGCCTCCCAAAGTGCTGGGATTACAGGCATGGCTCACGCCGGGCCAAGGCTGGCTTTTTAATACAGATATGCCCCCTCAAATCCTGGTTAACTGCCCCCTACGCATCGTGCCTGCAAATCTCAATACAACCACCAGAGGCTGCATTTGCCATATTTGATATAGGTCGAGTTTTCCAAAACTTGCCACCTGGTGGCTGCTATTGGAACCACAGGACCGAAGCTTAGAGGAGACACATCGGTTAGGATGACACATAGGATAATGCTTAGGACAAATCATTCAGTTTGCGTAAGAGTGTGCCAACTTATTTAATGTTTGTAAATTCACAGTAGCCATAACAATTCTGAGTGGTGAGAAAGCCACTTATGGAGGAGAAACAAAGAAAAAAGACCAATGGAAAGAAATTAAATAGGAGTATTTATGTGTTGGGGATAGATGGAAGGAGCTATTCAGACAGGACGGATGACAAAAGGCAGAGATTTAGAAGGAAAAGCAAATGGGTTGTCTTAACGAGATTAGAGGAGTTTCTGATCCGTGCATCAGACCCAGCTAATCCCGTCACTCCTAGGGCCTCCCTCACTTTGCCACTTCATTTAGTTCAACAAGCTTGTATTGAATACAGAAGTGTTTTTCAAGAGGTGGCCAGTCCTGAGAGACCCAAGAGTCTGTTCTTCATCAAGCCTGTCAGAGAGTTTGTCCCCTGACTTCCGTGACATGCTTTGGGTAGGAAAGATGTCTTCCTACTTAATGCATTTTGAAAACATTATTTTTAATTGTAGTAAAATATACAGAACAAAAAAAGTACCAGTTTAGCCATTTTTAAGAGTACAGATCAGCAGTAGTTTTTTTTTGTTTGTTTTGTTTTGTTTTGTTTTGTTTTTCTGAGACAGAGTCTCGCTCTGTCGCCCAGGCTGGAGTGCAGTGGCATGATCTTGGCTCACTGCAACCTCCACCTCCTGGGTTCAAGCAATTCTCTGCCTCAGCCTTCTGAGTAGCTGGGATTACAGGCATGTGTCACCACACCCAGCTAATTTTTGTATTTTTAGTAGAGGCGGGGTTTCACCATGTTGGCCAGGATAGTCTCAAAATCCTGACCTCATGATCCACCTGCCTCGGCCTCCCAAAGTGCTGGGATTACAGGCATGTGTCACTGCGCCCGGCCCAGATCAGTAGCATTAAATACATTTACATTATTGTACAGCTGCACCACTATCCACCTTCAGAACGTTTCATCTTCCAAGACAGAAACTTTGAACCCATTAAACCTTAACTCCCCACCCCCTTTCTCTGCAGCCCCTAGCAATGACCATTCTACTTTGTCTCTGTGAAGTTGACTCCCCAGGTACATTGTATAATTGGAATCATATAGCATTTGCCATTTTTTTTTTTTAAGAGACAGGGTCTCTCTCTGTCGCCCAGGCTAGAGTGCAGTGGCGCGATCATGGGTCACTGCAGCCTTGAACTCCTGGGCTCAAGAGATCCTTTCACCACAACCTCCCAAGTAGATAGGACTATAGGCACAGGCCACCACACTTGGATTTTTTTTTTTTTTTTTTTCTTGTAGGCACAGAGTCTTGCTATGTGGCTCAGGCTGGAGGATTTATCTTTTAGTGACTGGCTTATTTCACTTAGCATATTGATTCCTCAAAGTTCATCCATGTTGTGGCATGTGAAAGAATTTTCTTCCTTTTCAAGGCTGAATAATATTCCATTGTATGGCTAGACCACATTCTGTTTACGCATTCATCTGTTGATAGACACGTGGGTTTCTTCTACCTTTTGGCCCCTGTGAGTATTGCAGCTAGGAACACGGCTGCGCAAATAACCCTTTGAGACCCAGCTTTCACTTCTTTTGGGTATATACCCAGGAGTAGAATTGTTGAACCACATGGTAATTCTCTTTTTAATTTTTGAGGAACTGCCACACTGTTTTCCAAGGCTACCTCATGCCTCTTTGTGAGGAAATGCCCCCTCCACTTAAGCCAAACACAGAGTCCTCCAAGAAATGAGAGGCAGAGCGTTCCCGAGGTGGAATTCCATCTCCAGCTGGAAAGGAAAGGCTTGTATTTTTCCAGTTGTACCTTTTGCTTCTCCCCTTCACAGCCCCCACCCTGAACACGAGTGGAACCCATATATTTAAGCCAAATTTTAAATACTCCCAAGGCTGGAGTGAAGAGCCTCAGTTTCATGGTGAGATTGGAGGAGGCTGAGGCCAGGTAGCGAGTTGGGGGCCACTGTTCTCTGTCCACGGGAAGCCTAGTCCTCTTGACCCTGGAGGAAGCTGGGATCCAGATTGAAGACTGATCAGATATGGAAGGAGAATACAAGCCAAGAGGTAATGGAAAGACACAAAACCAGGCTCTCCTTCTACACATTTGGCCTTGCCTCACTGCAGACAGGACAGCTAGCACCTCTCAGAGCAAAAAGGGTGATGGAACCCAGTCCTGCCATTACTTTATGCCACCTGCAGGGGACAGCCTGGCACAGAGGAAAGTGCAGCTTTGGAATCAGAGAGAGCTGGGTTTAAATCCTTCCTCTGCTACTTACTGGTCCTGTGAGCTCAAGTGTTCCTTCACTTCGAGACCCATTTCATAGTCCTCAAGGCTGGCGATGATCATGTCAAGCTCTTCACTTTTGTTGTAAAGAAAGGTGACAAGACATAGCAGATGGACAGCATCAAGCACAGTGCTGAGAACTTAGGTGTTCCACGGATGTTCCTTTCTTCCTTCCTCTCCAGTCCTTTCTCAGTTATTGACTTAGATCATCTTCTCCCAGTTGTCTTCTCTCCAGGCTGCCAGGTGCAGACTTGGGCGCTGATCTTAGCAACAGTGGCTCCACTTTTGATTATTTCATGTCAGTTTCTGGGTCCCCGTGTGTAGCTCAGACTCATCCTTCTCACTCCTCGCTATCCAAAGTGTGACTGGGGATGGGGGGTTGAAACCACCCTTCCCAAAGCCAATTCCAAGGCCACACAAGCCAAGTGCTCTCTACTATACTCTTTCTTCTGGGTGCAGACTCTGTGAGGGGAGTTTTGGTTTTGCCAGCCACCACCAGGCCAGCCCCTCCCTTGTCTGGCTTTTGTTAGATTGTGTTACAACCTTACTGTTACTTAACTGTAGAGGACTTTGGAGTGTGCGTGCTGTGCGTGTGTGAGAGTCTGTGTGTTAATAGTAACTTGTGATAGATGCCTTTGGCGCCCACACATTCAATAACACCCACACTCACAAAAAAAAGAAGGGGGGAGGGGAGTCGTTTTTATGGGAGATAACATAACTGCTTGCAATTTGGCTATTCATTGTATCTTTGGCATTTTATGTACTGCATTAGCGGAGGCAATTTCATGCATATGGATATAATGCATTAAGTGGAGGCATTTAAATATAGTGAAACTAATTTTATGATGATTAGTTGAAGGAAAACATTGCATTCGTATCATCTATATAGAAGCCAATTTGCATGAAAATGCCCAAAGTTGCTATGCCAACATTTTCTGTGCTGCTGGTCGGGGTCGTCTCCGAGTCAAGACTTTGTATTAAAAATCGGTCTCCAGTGCCCATGTCTTTTAATTCATTGCAAGCTGTAGGCCATTTGCTCACAAAGCGCTCGCAGTAAAACAAATGAATAGCTAAAATACTCATTTGCATGATTCCCATTTGAAAACGATTCCCCTGAAATTAAAAAAGCGTGTTACTCGGTTGTGAAGATGGATGGGCCAGTAAGGCGGGCAATTAATATTTTCAGCGTTCTCTTTAAAGCCCTCCCAAGACTGAGAACAGCACATGCTAGACAAATTGGGCCCCACAACAGTTTCAGGGCCTCGGCGGCAGCAGCTTGCTTCCACTGTCTCTCCTTTATTGTCTCACTTACATTATGCAGTAATTAAAACTATTTACCATTCCTACTTATCCGCCATCTGCCACCACGGAAGGTTCCTCTTCTTTAGAAAGCCTTCTTAAAGAGCGGCAAGAACAGGGGAAGGCTTGGCGCTGACTGTGGAAGGGGTCTCGGGGGTCTTTTCCTGCCTCTGCCATGCCCACCCATCCCTCCATGAAGCGAAGGTGTCAGGAGGTCATGGTGTGTGAAGCTGAGTTTCTGAGTGAGTTGGTTGTATGTGGGGTGGGGGTGTTAGAACACAGCTTCCTCCACCTTTGGGAAGGAATCTTGGCTTAGATCTGGAGTTATCTTGATGTCAAGGGAGAGCCTAGGCCTGGATCCTCCCACAGGTGACAGCTGAAAGGGGTCTGGGAACTTTGGCCATGCAGCTGGCCATCAAAGCCACCAATTACAGTTGTACAGGTTGTTCACTGTACAAGCATAACCAACCCAGGGCATTGTGAAGGCTGAAGTCCATCCTGTGATCTGTTCATCCATCTGAGGTCCTTGTGGAGTATGTCTGCCCCAAGGGGCCACCTTCAAATGCACACAAAAGGCATTCTATGACCTAGCTGGAGCCTTGTTTGAGGGAAACCATTTTGAAAGCAAACAAGTCTCTGCCACCTTTTCTGTGACAAATGGTATCTCCCAGAGTGGTCATTCTACAGTGGGACCTAGCTTTGCACAGGCTTAGCATTTGCTTGCAGAGGCTGAGCTAGGCTGTCCAAAGAGCAGCCTCCTCTGCCGCCTTTTCTACTACCTCCTGCACCCAGCCCCCAAAGCCAGCACAGACCGTGTAAGGAGAAGCCAAATGCAGTCAGAAGTGGGAACTAGCTCTCACCAGGACACAGTTGCCAGCCTGGACCTCGCAGACTTGTAGCAGCTGGCAGGCTCTGGGAGGACAGGGCCTGTTTCGAGAGTAGTTTCTGCTTCCTCTTCTTTTCAGAGCCCACCCCAGTGCTGGGCACACAGCACGTTTCTCAAAGTAATTGTTGAATTAAGTGGACAGCGAAGTTTGCAGCCTTCCCTTCACTGTCCAGCTTTGAAGCCTCCTCTGAAACTTTATCCAGTAGACACTCTCAGCTCACGTCTTCCCATTTTAGTGATCCTTTCCTGGTACAGAGCCAAAGGGTTTGTATTTGCCTAGAACTGATTCTCTTAGCTGTGACCTTTCTGGCTGCATTCCTCAACCCATGCCTCAAAGCCATGCATAGCTGTGTTTGCCGTGTCTGCCCAAGGTGCTATGTCTGCCCAAGGCCTGGAACGCCCCTTCCCTGTCTTCTCATCTCTGACACTTCATTTCTGTTTCTCCATCCTCCTAGGAAATGGGACCTTGCTTGCCCAGGCCCACAGACTCAGCTCTCTTGGCCTCAGCTAACTTATGTGGGTTTGAGTTGGTACTTGGTATGACTGTCGCACCCTCCATCACCAGGGGGCTCTGGAACCTCCTGGCCTTGGGCAGTTCCGGGAGGATGTCTGGCCATTCATAATGAAGTAATAATGCTTTATTGAAGATATTGGCTTGGGTTCCACACCGGGATAGATGAATTTCAAACAAGAGCTTTGTCCATCAATGGTGAGGACCCCATCTCTGGAGTGAGTCAGTGAGTCCCATGTTGTTGTCACTAAGGATGTGTTGGCATTTGAGAGTCACACAGAAGATTCTCCACCCCTAATTAACACAAAGCCCCTGCTGAGCACTGAGGTCTATCCTGCTGCCTGGGCGAACCAGAAACTCATTCTCACTAATGGGGCAGAGAAGGAACATTTGTGGACCATGCGGGTCACAGAATTAAAACAGATAAGTACATATGTGGGGAAGAGGCAAGACTTAACTTAAAGAACAGTCCTCTCTAAGGCCTGGCCATGGGCACGGAGGGCTCGGGGGTACTTGTGTAGCATTTCAAATGATGTCACATCAGCAGCTGCTTATACCATCACCAGGAAACACGCTTCCCACACAAACCTCACCACCGTCCACCCAAGCTCCTGCAGACTGGCCAGGGCACCAGAGGCTACCAGTTCACTGGAAAGTACACTGACCTTGGAGTCCATAGCCCTGGGTTGGAATCTCCCCTCTGCCATCGACTGTCTGTCTGATTCTAGGTCGGTCATTGAAACTCTATGCTACTCTCAGTTTTCTCATTCATGAAATGGGCTTCCATGCCTGCCCATCTTGAGACAGGTTGTCATGTGTCCATGAGTTAATAAATAGGATTCCAGGGCCCACCCTGTATCCCTAGAGCAGGTGTATGTCCTCCCGGAGCAGATGGAAACACGTTTGTATGCTGAGAGAGTCTCTGTCTGCAAATCTAAGACGACAGTTGCTCTTAGCTTGCACCTGAGTAGAGTCCAGTTCTGCAATTCAGAGTCGGGCACTTGAAAAGCTAGGCCTGCCCCTGCTGAGGAAGGACAAGACAACTAAAGTCCTATCCAACATTGCTTAACAGCCACGCTATACCTAGCCCTGTGCTAAACTCCCAGCAGCAACTCTTAAGGTCGTTGTTCTACTGATGAGAAAATTGGGTCTCAGAGGATCCCAGAGGAGGAAAACTGGGACTTAGAGAATCCCAGAGGATCTTAGAGGAGTCCTGGAGTCCAGTGCACTTCCTAACTCACTGTGTGACCTCAGGCAAGTCGTTTGCCCTCTCTGAGTCTCCATCTCCTCATTTCCACCCCACATCTGCTGCAGTTCCCCAACCCACACTGCCTTTCAAATCCTCTACTGGCTGTTAAGCTTGCTTCTCCTGGCAAAGCAGGACAATAATTATTATGAAGCTTTGTTATTAAGACGTGAGCGAGACAGAAACATTCCTGGTTGCTGAGGAAGACATTAGTAAAAGTAAACCAGGAAGCAGGAATCTGAAATGGAAGGGAAAGAATGAGCAGAAAATTCAAAATCAACCCCACGAAAACCTGCACCCGTTTGTACTGGGAAGGAACCGGCTACAGGAAAAGAAGGGGGAAAAAGCCAACAACCCACTTAGCAACTACCACTAAAGATCAATACTGCACCAAAATAGAATCCCGTGTAGGAAGCGATCTTGCTTCACAGCTCCGGAAAGCAAAAGCAAAAAAAAAAAAAGTTAACATAGAGAAGCCATTTAAAGCAGAAAAAATATTTGTATGTAAAAGGAAATATTTTAGGTAGGAGTTGAATACCAAATGATTTTGGGTCTCTGTGGGGAGTAATGAGGCATGGCAAACACATAATTCTATATGCATGTAATATTATCATCGCACGCCTCGGAAAGCTTTTAAATCACAGAAATGCAGTTAGGGACCATTGTACAAAATAAACATCCCACTTGGTGTCTTGCTTGCCCTAAGTTCCTTGATCTAGAGCGGCACTGCCAGATTTTTACAGCCCCGTAAATTAACGTGGTACTGATTTGATTGAGCTAAATTAATAAGACTTGTGCTTTGTTGCAAAATAACTATTACAGTATGTTGTGGGGACGCACTGCCGATAAGGAAATTGCTGCCTTTAACAATCCCACTGAAGTTTCATGGAGGATTTCAAAACCAATTTTAATTAAAACAAAAGCCGATGTGTGGCAATAATGTGGGTGTTAAGGAGAGAAAATGCAAAATGTCTTTTTAAATCCATTTTAATATGTCTTAAGGACTGGATGATCGATGTGGTAAGAGCCAGCGGCTGACACTGAGCTGGGAGGCTGCCCGTGTGCCTTGCTCCAGTGACAATGGCGCTGTGGGCTCGCCTGGTGGGCCTCTGCGCTGGCTCTCAAATTCCAGACCTGGGGTCATCTCCCAAGTTGAAGCTCCGGGGAAGGACCCCTTTTCTCAGTCCAGGGGACTGTGGCAGAAGCTGAACTTCATCCTCCTGGCCACACAGGCTGGAGCAGAGGTAGACAGAGCCTCAGCCTCCGGGCCTGGCTCCGGCTTCAATGACAGGTTCTCCCCAACTCCCCACCCACCTGTGACCAGCTCCCTGGCCGCTGCCAGCACTTAAGGCACCTTCTGGGAAGCCTGGGGGTGGGGAGGATCTTGAATGAGAAACATCGGGAGTGCACTAGCAAGAGGAAGGGCTGGTGCCCTGAGGACAGCCGGGCAGAGCAGTGAGGATGGAAAACCTGCAGACCGGGCAGAAGAGACCCTAGACCCGCAGTGAGGGAGGGCCCCGGAGGCTCAAAGCTGGAGCTACTGGGGGCCTGGGGGGCAGAGAAGACCCCAGAGCGGGGCAGGAGTGTGAGTTTGGTTGAGACTTAAGAAACTCACTCTTAAGTCTCAACCTCCCTCACCTCAGTTTCCTCAGCTATAAAATGGAAACAGTAATAGAATTTATATCACATAGCTGCTGTGAGGATTAAATGAGGTTGGTGCCTGACACACAAATGCCTAAAAATGATAGTCATTGATATAAAAAGAACAGCAACAACAATATGACCTTCTTTTTACCTGTCATGTTTTCAATCAGGGACAGCTCTTATTTGAGGTCCTGCCATGTGATATGGACAATGATAACATGAACAGGTACCAATATTTAGAGATCCTAGGATGTCTCAGGTGCTATTCTGAGCAACTTGTTCGCAAGTACTGTCTCATCAGTCCTCACAGCAGCCTGTGAGGGGAAGGAAGTGTCACACGATGTAGGAAGTGATGGAGCTGGGATTTGAACCCAACATGCGTGACTTCGAATGCTTGCTCTTGACCATTTGGAAGGTCAGTGGCATTCAAAATTCTTTGAACACAACCCACAGTAAAAAAAACAAAACACGGCCGGGCACGGTGGCTCATGCCTGTAATCCCAGCACTTTGGGAGGCCGAGGCGGGCGGATCACAAGGTCAGGAGATCGAGACCATCGTGGCTAACACGGTGAAACCCCGTCTCTATTAAAAATACAAAAAATTAGCCAGGCATGGTGGTGCGTGCCTGTAGTCCCAGCTACTCGGGAGGCTGAGGCAGGAGAATGGCGTGAACCCGGGAGGCAGAGCTTGCAGTGAGCCGAGATTGCGCCACTGCACGCCAGCCTGGGTGACAAAGCGAGACTCCGTCTCAAAAAAAAAAACAACAAAAAAAAAACAAACAAACAAAAACAACAACAACAACAGCAAAAAACTTTTCCACAAGACCCAGGATCATACACATACACACCACACACACACACCACACACACACACGCATACACACACACACACACACACACACACAGAGTTACTAGTAGGTTCCACAAAATGATACCGTTATTACATATGATGCATATAATGTTCTATTCTGTTCTATTTCCTTTTTCAAAGAAATTATTCATGACCCACTCCATTGTAATCCAGCTTTGAGACTCCCATTTTGGAAAATGCTGCCTGCACCCACCGCCATGTGAGAAAGTCTCTGTGTGCCTTCTCATCTGACCATCCCCCCTGCCCCGGAAGGCAGGTAGTGGTATGCCATTGTACAGGTGAGGAACTGAGATTCAGGGTGGCCTAGTGATTTGGCCCTGGCCCCCGCACATCCCCATGCTAGCACCAACCACGCAGCTCGTGAGTGCTCAGGTCTCAGCTGTCCCTCTGCCCCCATAAGCTCCATGAGGGGAAGCCCCACGTTGGCCTTGGCTCTTGATGACGGGGTGACCTTAGGCAAGTTATTTGAGTGCTCTGAGTCTTAGTTTACTTGTCTATAAAGTGTGATAATTCGGGTTGTCCCCTTCTTCTTGCTGCAGCCCAGAGGGGTCCGGAGGGCGGAGAGGGGAGTGCCTCGCAAGGGGCTCTCACTCCCTGCAGGAGCCCTCCAGATTCTTCTCTGTGGTCTGATGTTGACTGGATTTTCCCTCTTTGTTCCCTAATTTTGTCTTAAAGTCACCTCTCTCCTTCCATCCTCCTTTTTTTTTTTTTTTTTTGAGATGGAGTCTCGCACTGTCACCCAGGCTGGCGTGCAGTGGCATGATCTCAGCTCACTGCAACCTCCGCCTCCCTGGTTCAAGCGATTCTCCTGCCTCAGCCTCCCAAGTAGCTGGGATTACAGGCACGCGCCACCACACCCAGCTAATTTTTTGTATTTTTAGTAGAGACGGGGTTTCACTATGCTGGCCAGGCTGGTCTCAAACTCCTGACCTCGTGATCTGCCCACCTTGACCTCCCAAAGTACTAGGATTACAGGCGTGAGCCACTGCGCCTGGACTCTTCCTCTTATTTTTAGGTTTGTATTATCTACCTATGCTTTTTTAAATCTCACATTCCTATTTGGATCCCTTTTAATCAATCATCACATTTTTTATACTTTAAAAAAGTATTTTATTATCATTTTAACATTTTGAATGGGAGAAACCCTTTTAGTTGCTTCAAGTGAATCCTTCTCACTTTACATATTTTTGTGTAAAGCTAGCATGGGGATGTTTGGGGACTGGAGCCAAATCACTACTTCAATTCCTCACCTGTACAATGGCACACCACTACCCACCTTCCGGGGCAGGGAGGATGGTCAAATGAGAAGGCACACAGAGACTTTCTCACATGGCAGTGTGAGCAGGCAGTGTTTTCCAAAACAGGGATTGAGTCTCAAAAATGGGTTACAATTTAGTGGGTCATGAATAACTTCTTTTAAAAAGGAAGTAGAACAGAATAAAAATATTATAGGCCAGGCATGGTGGCTCATGCCCGTAATCCTGGCACTTTGGGAGGCCGAGGCAGGTGGATCACTTGAGTCCAGGAGTTCGAGACCAGCCTGGGCAACATGGTGAAACCCTGTCTCTACTGAAAATACAAAAATTAGCCAGGCATGGTGGTGCACGCCTGTAATTCCAGCTACTTGGGAGCCTGAGGCGTAAGAATCATTTAAACCCGGGAGGCAGAGGTTGCAGTGAGGTGAGATTGCGCCACTGTACTCCAGCTTGGGTGACAGAGTGAGACTGTGTCTTGGAAAAAAAAATGAATAAAAATATATACATCATATGTAAGGGTGTTATTTTGTGAAACCTACTAATAACTGTGTATTTTTATTTCACAGGTTCTTTTTTTAGATTAAATGGAGTTTATTATTTATAAACTCACTATTTTCTACTCTTGAATTATTTGTAACGTGTTTTTGGAAAATTTTTCATCTTATTCTCATTCTTTATTTTGACCTTTTACAATTTATCTTATCCTATCTTTGTCATCTGACTCTCCTGTCTTTTTTTCAGAGATGGTGTCTTGCTGTGTTGCCCAGGCTAAAGTGTCATGGCACAATCATGGCTCACTGCAGGCTTAAACCCCTGGGTTCAAGTGATCCTGTGCCTCAGCCTCCAGAGCAGCTGGGAATACAGGTGCATGCCACTATGCCCGGCCATCTGACTCTGTTCCTTATTTTCCCCTTCTCTTATTCCCTTATTGTGATTCTTTCCACCTGGGAGTGGGCATTTACAACAAGAAACAGGATGAAAGGATGCAAAGGAAGTCATAAGAAGGGCCCCATTCATACCTCAGGATAATGGGGCACCTTGGCCCCCTATATTTGTAGTTGTCAATCTGGCATGCCCATTTAAGGAAAGGGCTTCAAATCCCTCACCCAGGCAGTCTCACAGTGAGCTCTCCCCAAGCTACAATTCTCAGTGTGGCCGCAGGAATGATCCATTGGACTGGAGTTACCTCCTGGCCATTTATGTCAACGGAGCCTCAAGAAGACCTGACCTATTAAACCTGCAGTCTTCACTGTATCAAGTTCATGGGGAGTGATCGTGTCAACAGGGTGATGCTTGTTGGTGTCACCTCCTAATGTCACTCAATTTGCCCACTTCTTTCCCCCTCCCGGTTTCCAGTTCAAGTTCATCTTGATTGAGATTCAGGTTGGAGTGGTGATTTGGCCCCAGCCCCGAGACACTGCCATGCTAGAGCTGACTATGCCAACTTGTGAAGGCTTGTGTCTCAGCTGACTTGAGCAACAGCTTCTGGACTTTTCCACCCAAGTCCACTGTCTTCAATTTCTCTTCACCCAGCAGCTGAAGCCATCTTTTTTGGAGTTCCATCTGATTTCATTTGCCTGCTTAAAAGCCTCCAATGACTTTGGCCTTAAGCCCTTCTCCCCTCCTCCCTCCAACTTCACGCTGTTTCCTCCCATGATGTCTCCTGCTGTGTCTCTCTCAGGACCCTCTGAGTGCCTGGCACTGGGCTGGGCATTGGAAATGCAATGAACACTCAAGGAGACTGCTCAGAGCCAAGCCCAGAGTTGGCCACTGCAAGGCCAGAGAGGAATCAGACTGAAGCCACACCTTCAAGGGGCCCCACAGTCCCAGGGAAAGATGTACCCTCCTCCATAGCCTCCAGGGACAAGGAGAAGAGATGAGGGACATCCTGCTGCCAACAGGCAGCTCCACGGTGCTAAGGATTTTCAAGGTGCTAAGGGCTCAGGGCCATGTACACAGCAGAAGAACTCTAACTAGAGATGGAGACCTGAGGCCAGACATGTGCTGCTGGAAGCTGACATCAGAGTACAGGGTAGGAATAGGGGCCAGGAAGAGGAATGAGGATGGAGAAAAGTGAGGCAAGTGGCCACTAAGCCAAGGTAAGTGAGGCCAGGCAAAACAACTGGAGGTCAGGACAGTCAGGACCATCCTCCCTGGAGAACGCGAACCAATTACATAGGTGCATGGGCAAGGTTCATGTGCACTGGGTAAGGCCCCACCATCCTCAGCAGGAGGGTTTGCCCAACAACCACCTCTCCATTACTCACTCTATCCAAGACACTGGACTGTACCACCTCCTGTTTCAGTTTCTGCAATAGAGGAACACACTAACCTAGGATTATGGAAAAAGCATTCAGCAGACTGCCATTTCCAGTAATATGGCAAATTGGGTTACTTAGACCAACCTTCACGGTAGAGACAACGGAAATGGTGAATAAAATTTAAAATATCTTCTTAAAAGCATTTAGGGGCTACAAGATAGTAAGAAGTTACCAGGCCGAAAGCTAAGTGAAAGTAGGGACTCTGAGAGCACTGAAGCTACTTGTGCCCTGTGGGCATTTGCTTAACCAGCAAACTTGAGCTTCAGTTTTGATACCATGGAGGGCTTTGGGGAAGAGAAGATAAAACCCAGTGCTCAGCAAAGATGAGGAATCTAATAGGACATCCTCCTTCATAAAGGTGGGACTGCAAAGGGAAAGTCTCAGGTAAGTGTGAACCAGAAGGAAGACTACCTCACCCCTCCCACACCCAGGGGCTTCAAGAAAAGTTATCAGAACAACAGGAAGGAAAACAACCATTCATGAAAATTAGATTTACAGCCCAAATTTACATCACCTCAATGGTCAGAATAACCATTAGATTAATTTAATTTAAAGCAGTCTTGGACTGTCTTTAGGGTACCTGGCAGAAGCTACTCAGATCTTTTCATCCCAAACCTCAAAGAAGTGCCAAAAATAATTTTCCTGAGGAATATGAACAAACAACTCAGGCCAAAAGTAACCAAGAACTTGAGTACACAAGGAAACAAGGCTCCAAGTGAGAAGAGCAGAAACAATAGCAGAAACATCTGCAAGATTTCAGATATTGGAATTATCAGGTACAGAATATAAAGCAATGATGCTTACTATTCAGAAGGAGGAAAAAGACAAGATTGATAATATCTACAGGGAAAAGGAAAGTGTTTAAGAGAGAGAGAGAGAGAGAGAGACTTAGCAGATTCTAAAAAGAAGGAAATATCACATTTAGAAATGATAAATAATCAAAGGAAACACTCAATAGATAAGTAAAACAGCATATTAGATATAGCTGAAGAGAGAATCAGTGGACTAGATGAATCCAACAAAAAAAGAAAAAGAGATAGGGAATATGGAAAAAAAAGTTAAGAGATATGGGAGATAAAAATGAAAAGATATAATATACATCAAATTAGAACTCCAGAAAGAGAAGAGTGAGAGAACTATACAGAGTTAATAATTCAGAAAATAAAGACTAAGAATTTCCAGATCTGAAAAAAGAAACCAATTTATAATTTTAAGATCCATAAATCCTATAAAGGCTAAATAAATGAAATACACATGTAGATTTGTCAGAGTGAAACCGGAGAACACCAAACACAAACAGAAATGTTGTTTTCTACAAGAAAGTGATTTATTTCTACAGGATATATAACAGTGCATATAGGACTCACATTTTTTTTCTTAATATATAGGACTAAGAAGATTCAAATATTGTTAAAACTGTCAGTGAAAGGGAAAAACTAGATTACAACATATTCAAACGATAAAAGCTAGATTAGCAGGTTACTTTCAAAAGCAACAGTTGGAAGCCAGAAGACAAAATTTAGCATGCGTTGAACAAAAATAACCACTGACCTAGAATTCTGTAGCTAGTGATAGTGTCTTTCAAGAACGAAGTAAAATTAAGGCTCTCAGATAAAAAGGAAGAAGGAAATTCCCACTAGAAGTGCCTCAGGAAAGGCAATGCCAAAGTTTGGGCTAAAGGGAGAAGGAAAATGATTCCAGGATGAGGAGCGGAAGTATAAAAGCAAACAAAGAACAGGAGAACTGGGAACTACGTAGAAAAGACTAAGTAAGCATTAACTGCTTTAAGCGCTACTAATAATGTTATGTGAAATTAAAAGAAAAGATAGAATCTAAAATATGAAAACATCAACACATAAATCAGGGGTTAAATGGATTTAAAGTGTTCTAAGTCCTTTTTATAGTTTAGGAGAAAGAGAAGGGTATTGATTTATATTAGCTATTGATAAGTTTTGAATACATGTGTTGTAATTTCTAGGTGAACTACTAAAATAATAGAAATAGAAAATATATCTTTCAAATTGAGGAAGTCATTCTGAATGGTCAAAAATATTTCATTAATATAAAAAAGGCAAAAAAGGAGAGCAAAAGAAACATAGGCAAGGCGAGTCATGTAGAAAGCACAAAATAATGTAGAAGAAATAAATGCAAATATACCAAGAATTACATTAAATGTAAGTGGATTAAATGTTCCTGTTTAAAACACTCTAGATTGTCGAACTGGGGGTTAAGGATCTTTTTCCAGGGAAATTCACCCTCTTAGCTATTGGCTGGAGGCCTAAGTTCTTCACCCCATGAGCCTCTCCACTGGCCAATTGAGTGTCCTCAAGACATGGCTTCCCTCAGAGCAAGAGATCAAGAGAAAAGAATGAGGAAGTCACAGTGCCTTTTACAGATGTTGGCATTTCCTCTCTGGGTCTCAGTTTTCTCACCTGCATAGAGGATATGTTGGACAGATTATGAATGGCAAGTGGGCTTCATCTTGTCATAGAAATGCATTGGTGCAGTTAGAAGGGTTCTTAGACTGAACCTAAAGTCAGAGTTATAAAGTGCAGCAATTGATTAGCAGGAGAGCCGGAGCCTGGCAGCTTACTTCCCATGTGTATTTTACCCAGACTGAAGGAAGGATCATGAAACCCAGGGGAAAGCATCTCAGTTTCCCTCCTTGACTAGATAGAATTCTTTTGTCAACCCAAGCTTTTTACCTTATCAGTGGCAAAAGCAGCCACTCTCCTTCTAACACAGGGGCCTTGTCATCCCAAGCCCTCATGTTTGACATCACTTAACTAAGGAGCATTGACCAGGGCTCTGGGGATAAACCTGGGTCCAGATCTTGTTTCTCACTTCACATCTGTGTGACCTCCTGCAATTTATTTCATCTGTAAGCCTCAGCTTTCTCAGCTATAAAATGGAGATTTCTCCAACTGAATGAAACATGGCAACTAGCCAACCAGTGCATCAAGAGTCATTGGCTCACACACCATGAGCCTGTCCTTGAGCTAGTGGTGTTTTGGAGGATAGAAAGAAACAGCCTAGAGTCCCTGCCTTTGAGGAACTTGCTGTCTATTTGAGGAGACAAGCTATATGACACTATCAGAGAACATTTCAAGCAAGTACAAGTAATAAGCACAGTGCCTAACGATCTGGGGCAACTGGATATGCTCTAGGGGTTCTGAAAGGGGGGTCCCCAGATCAGCACCACCTGGGAACTGGTGAGATATGCAAATTTCCAGGCCTCCCCCAAGACCTCTGAATCTACCACTCTAGGACCGTGTCATAACATGCCCTCTCAGAGACTCTGATGCATGCTCAAGTTTGGGAATCACTACTCCAGGAATTTAGGACACAGAGGGACCAGGAGAGGCCTCCTGGAGGATCTGGAATTTGATTCATAAAGAATGCCTGGTTGGATGGACAGAAGAAAGAGCAAAGGCAATTTCAGGAAAAGGCAACAGCCTGAGCAGGGGTAAGGAGGCAGGACAGCTCCACATGCGCTGGACACAGCGAGGGAACCAGCTGTATGGAACAGAAAACAAATGTCCGGAAAAGTAGCAGCTCACACTGAATAGGGAGGCCCTCAAATGCCCAGGAAGGAGCTTGGCCTTGGCAGGGCAGGCCATGAGGAGTCAGGACAGGTTTTTCAGGAGAAGAGTGACAATAATCTAGTACCTCTTTGAGAGCCAGCAGTCACAGTCCTTTCCCAGGTCTCACTGCATTCCTAATTCAGACAAATATCTCTATTCACTGGCATCCTCCCAAGAGACCTCAGCCACGTGGCAAGGAGACTGCGAGTCAGGGAGGCCGATTTAGCCCTCCTCCCTCCTGCAGAGGGCCTCCGAAGCCCCAGCCCAGCACAGGCCTGAGCTGCTCCAGCAACCACCAGCCGTGAGCAGGTATTGAATTATGAATGGATGTTGCCCAGAAATAATTGCAAACATTATTGCCCCCCACACGTGTGTGTCCTCCGCGGGGCTACAGCAATAGATTTTGTTGCTTTAACACTCCAGGGTCATTATAAATTAGAGCTAACACATTAACAGTGGGTCAGGGGACATGGGGAGAGGGAATCCCGTCTGCAAGCTCTAAAAGGGACAGATCCCTCAACGGCGTACGGTGGTTACTCTCAACTGTTCCTTTCTTTTGATCTATTCCACCCATCCCTATTAAATAACTAATTATTTAACATCTTTTAAAGCTTTGTTATATATTAGAACAGGCAGGACACAAATGAGTGCTTTTAATAATATAAAAGCCCATTAGCTTCATTTACTGTTAATGTTAAAATAAACATGAGGCAATTTAGATATACTATTCCAATTTCACGGAAACTTTGATGTTTTCTTCTCTAGTCACATAATTAAGGGAAAACTACTAATGATATTAAGTTTGTACAGTGTTAATGACAGAAACAGGCACAAGCTGAAATTGCAGCCATTAATATGAAAAAATAAAATATTTAACAGGGTAGATAGATGAGTGCAATTTTAATAAACCAAAATGAAGAAAA
This sequence comes from Rhinopithecus bieti, assembly GCF_001698545.2. NCBI lineage: Eukaryota > Metazoa > Chordata > Mammalia > Primates > Cercopithecidae > Rhinopithecus > Rhinopithecus bieti. Next base: position 4,650,782 of record NW_016814470.1, on the reverse strand, counting down.
TTAATTTTAGAGAGTTCCACAGTCTTTCACATGCTACCATTACACCAGCTGTCTAATGTATTATTTTTGTGGTCTGGATTATTTATTGATGGTCCGGAAGAATGCCCTGGATTTTGCATATTGTTTTGTGGATGGTGAAGATTTTGCCTTTATTTGTTTAATTCTCTTCCTATTTCCTTTACTCTACCACCAGTCCCCAAACTGCAATGGTTCTCTTACAGTGTGCACTTTGACAGTGGGCCCTTGCCAATAACATGTAGGTGAGACACAAGGGATGGGGCAAAGTAACCTCTTGAGAGGGCCCAACAGGGGCTGGGTGGTCACAGGGGCTGAAATGTTGGGGTTGCCTCAGAGGTGACAGTGGCTCCCCTGAGTCCGAATGGGAACAGCCACTGCTTTGTCTTCAGCTTGTCTTTATGGATCATCAAGGAGTCTCTTGAGAGGCAGGGTCCTGTTCTCCAACTTGCCACGTGTTACGTGTTAACAGTGTTTGCCGAAAATGCATGTCCACTCAGGACCTCAGAATGTGACCTTATTTAGACACAAGGTCTTTGCAGGTACAATGCAGGTAAGAATTGAGGTGTGATCATACTGGATGACAGTGGGCCCTAAGTCCAATGAGAGTGTCCTCATCGGAGACAGAAAGGACACCCAGGGACACAGAGAGAAGATGGAGGCAGAGATTGAAGTGATGCTGCCACAGGCCTAGGAACTTTCCCGAGGCCACCAGACGCTGGCATAGGCAAGGAAACATTCTTCCCTAGAGCCTTCAGAGGGAGCACGGCCCTACTGACACCTTCATGCCAGACTTCTGGCCTCAAAAACTGTGAGACAGTACATTTGTGTTGTTTTAAGCCATCAAGTTACAGCAACCACAGGAAAAGAATGTCTGCTGCAGAGTAGCCCCACAGAAATGAGCATCCCTGGCCGTCTTATGAAGGCCATGGAAAGGCTCAAGGAGCAGACAGAGGAACAAAACTGTTGAAAAGGGAGAGAATGCAGAAGCAGAACTAGAGCCAGCTTTAAGAAAAGGAAGTCCAGCTGGCGGCAGGACATGGCACCCGTAGCACGCACAGCATGAGGCTACAAAGCCGTAGCAACAGGAAATTACTCAGGCAACCCAAAGACATCAAGAATGACCAACCCAGAGAAACAGGGAGGATCTGTGCCAGGGAGTAGGTACTAAGCAGGTTATCGAGCTGGTGGCTTGAGCCCAGGGAGGTAAGGTGCAGAGCCTGGCTCTCTCTGTGAGGCACAGGGTGCAGCTGGGTTTTTTTGGGTGGAGCATTCAAAGCCTGTTTGTCAGAAAAGCAGCATGCAAGTTGATGGCCAATAACGGTAGCTAAAAGAATGCTTACTGTGTATGAAGCAGGCCTAGCATCAGCATAACCCAATGAGACAACTGGTTTTTTGTTTGTTTGTTTGTTTTTCAAGACAACGTCTCACTCTACTCAGGCTGGAGTGCAGTGGCATGATCTCAGCTCACTGCAGCCTCAAACTCCTGGGCTCAAGGGATTCTCCTGCCTTGGCTTCCTGAGAAGCTGGAACTACAGGCACATGCCACCATGCCCAACTGATTTTTTTATTTTTATTTTTTGTAGAGACGAGGTCTCCCTATTTCTCCCAGGGTGGTCTTGAAATCCTGGACTCAAGCGATCCTTCTGTCTTAGCCTCCCAAGGTGCTGGAATTACAGGCGTGAGTCACTGTGTCTCTGGCCCAGATAACTGGTTTTGATACCTTTATATTGTAGATGAAGAAACAGAGGATAGGAGAGGTGAAAACTGGCCTGAATTAGTAGCTGAGGGAGGGAGCAGATACTTACACCCAGGAATCTGAGCCAGGGTCCCAGTCCCTCAAGACCACACTAGCTGTGAGGGGGGCTTCAGTTCAATCTGATTAATGTTGACCAATGTAGCAGCCCTGTGCACGACACTGTGGGGGACAAGAGCCGAATACGACAAGGCTGTGTCAGTACAGAGGCTGGTTCATAACAGAAAAGCACACCAGGAACAAGCAGCTCACACAGGGAAATATCTACTTTCTCCCATGCCAAGAAACCAAAGTCAGGCAGCTCCATGCGTTTTTAGTTCAATGCTTAGTGATGACTTCCATGATTCAGGCACTCTCCATCTGTGTCAGTTACTGGGCTGTTATCTCAGTTCCAAACTCACCCTTCTACACTGCTTTGTAACACAAGGACCAGAACTCCACAAACCACATTTTTGCTTTGCCAGCTGCTCCATGTTAAATCCTGGCAATATGGGGAGCTGGATCCCTCCAGCATGGCTGGAGGAGGGAGAGGGACTTCCTGTGCCTTCTCAAGGGTTTTACTCTTCCTGTCAGCATTGCTCCAGCAATGCTTCTTCACCTCGGCAGAAGCAATTCCTCCTGATAGAAGGCTAAATCTAATCTGCTGCTTTTTCAACACACAGCCTCATTGCACACTGCCTCAGAGTCTGGGTCTGCCCTGCTGGGCTCATCCTCTAAGCTCAGGGACACCCACACCACCCGTGCAGCACCTCCTTCTCAGAGGTCTCCTTCTCTAAGTAAGTGTTAGTGACTCCCACCCTTTTCTTGTTTCTCCCAGCCCTACAAATAGCATCTGCTTCTTGCAGTTGCTACCTCCCTTTTCACCCAGCCAGTTACCTAGTTGACATGCTTTGTCCCTAGTTAACGTGATTCATAATAAATTCTCCTTGTTAACATAACTGGTATGGCTTCTGACCCCTGCCTGGTTCTGCCCTCCCCAATATGCTGGTGACATCACACCTCATGGTCACATGGTAACTGCAGCAATCCCAATGGACCAACGTTGAACAGGTCCAGAGGCAGAATATTACTTCTTTCTTCTTGCCCCATGTCTTTTTAAGCACAAAAGAAACACTCCTGCAAGTTACCCTAGCAAATTTCCCCCTCGCATTTCACCAGCCAGAATCAGATCTCATGCCCTCTCCTCAGTCAATCCCTAGCAAGGGGAATGAGAAACTGTGATCAGCTTAGACGAATCAGGATCCATCTCCCTGGGGCTGGGGCTGTGGTCACTCCCATGGCCAGGCAGAAGGGGACCAGCTGAACAGGCTGGTCAGGCTCTGCAAGAAAGGAAGAAAGATCGAGGATGGGGACGGGTCTGATCTGCTGTGACTGCTCCACCATCCCGCCCTCTAGTGGGAGACGCTGGCACCTACAGATCCTGGTGTTACGTGCTAGGATGGGCTAGGAGCAGAGGACTGGGCATGAGCTCTGCAGGAGATCCAGGAAGGTCTCATAGATCAGGTGGGGTGTGAACTGACACTCCAAGCCTGGGTAGACCTTCCCAGGCAACAGGTGAGGTAAGACTTTCCAGATAGAAGACAAGGCCTGTGTGAAGTCACAGGTGGGTGGTGAGAATGTGACACAACTGGGAACAGAAGGTGGTTGAGTGTGATTTGAGCACAGTGGGACACAGGGCATGTGGCCTTCCAAGTCAGCAGGGATGGAACAAGGAAGGCCCGGTAGGGCATGTGGAGGCCTTGGTGGGTGGCTACAGCTCCTGCTTCAGGTCAGTAGAGGATGGAGCCAGGGTTGCAGATCTGGAATGAGGGCCTATGGGAGTTGAGCACCTTGGGGGCAGAGAACATAAGGACCCCACAGCCCCCATCTCTGATCCTATCCCTTCCTTCCTCCCTCCCTCCCCTTCTCTTCACACAGGCATTGCCTTTGTTGATATCACCAAACAGAAACCAAAGATGTAGGAAGTATAGGCTCTGCCCACAAGGTGCTTAATGCCTTTTTCCCCTTCATTTTTTTTTTTATTATGGTAAAAAATACATATGACGCATCATCATAATCATTTTTAAGTATACATTTCATTGACATTAAGCATATTCACATTATTATGCAACCGTCACCACCATACATCTCCAGAACTTTTTCATCATCCCAAACTGAAACTCAGTACCCATTAAGCACAAACTCCCCATACCCTCTTCCCCCATCCTCTGGCAACCACTACCATCCTACTTTCTGCTCTATGAGTTTGACTACTTTATGGACCTAATATGAGTGGAACCATACCATATTTATCCTCTTGTGTTTGGCTCATTTCACTTAGTGTAATGCCCTCAAGGTTCACCCGTGTTGCAGCCTGTGTCCGAATTTCCTCCTTTTTAAGGCTGAATAATATTCCACTGTATGGATATGCCACATCTTGTTGATTAATCCATCTATGGACGTGGGTTGCTTCTGTCTTTTGACTGCTGTGAATAATGCTGCTATGAACATGGGTGTACATATACCTGTTTGAGTCCCTGCTTTGCATTCTTTTGTATACATACTAAGAAGTGGAGTTGCTGGATTGTATGGAAATTCCATGTTTAATTTCTTGAGGAACCAACATCCTGTTCTCCACAGTAGCCACACCATTCCACATTCCTATCAGCAATGCACAAGCGTTCCAATTTCTCTGCATCCTCATCAACATTTATCTTCTGTTATTTTGATAGTAGCCATCCTAATGGACATGCACGGTACAGTTTAGCTTTTGAGCCAAGGCAAAGCCATGGAAAAATGAACCAATAATAAAACAGTTAAAATATCAGCAACCATGAGGGGGAGACAGGGACTGAGCCCATAATGGAAAAGAGGTGTGTGGGAGGGGTGAAGGATGCCTCAGATCCTGGAGGACATGGTATCCCATGGCAACCTTGGGGGCAAGCTCAGCTTTGGTCACTGCCTGGTAGAAGGGGGCATGTGGCCAAGAAAGGGGAGGGCAGGTCATGGGTGTTGTGTGCCGGTGGGGAAGGCCATGAATTCACAGACGAAGCCTGGCCCCAGGGCTTGTCAAAATGGAACAATATTCCCAACCAACTCTTGCCCAACCTGCAGACCCTTTCCAAGGTCTTGCTTTCCAGGGCCTCTTCCACATCCTCTCTTCTCTCTCTTCCTCAGTTACAGTCCCAGGGCCTCCATCAGAGTCTGGCACACATCAGGACCTTAGGGAATCGTTATTAATGGAAGGAAGAAAAGATATGTGAAAGATGGTGTTAGCCCCCATTTCGCAGACAGGGAAACTGAGGGTGGAGCTGATCTCATTCCACAGAATTGCCGCCCAGCCTGGGTTTTCGTGACGCTCCCTGAGCTCTGAGCTCACTGCTGGCTACAAGCGGAGGAAGCATCCCCTTCAGACATCTGTTGCACACATGCTGCTCACAGGTAGTGCCCCAAACCATTCTACTCCCCTCTCTGCCCACTCTCTCCCTGGGCCATGCCAACTGGTTGCAACATTTCAAATGAAACTCCCCATGCAGAGACAGGATGCTATGATTTTCCACCTACCCACCCATTACAGAATATACTTACAGAATTAATTAAATAATTACAGGAATTAATAGAATAAATTCCTTTCACTTGTATGGCACCACTTGTTTTGGGGCTCCATATATGCATGCGTGTGTGAGAGTGTGAGAGAGAGCCCCCCACAGCTTAAACGGTGGACATAGTCATCTGTTGGCTTTCTCGACTCTGCTGGCCAGGAATCAAACCCTCACCTGGAGAGCAGGATTCCACTGGCCTCACCCAGGCATTTAGGCTGTAATGTATAACAGGCCATGCGTGATATTCCCGACCTCCACTGAGATGGATCCATAGGCCAAAGGGAAATGCATGAACTACTTTAACTGTCTGGGAATCCAGCATAATGAACATCCAAAAGTGTTTTATTCCTAGCTCACTGTTGCTTGCCTTTTCTTATTTGACATTTAATTTTTTCTTACATTAATTCTTGCGTGGGAATGTTTCCATAATTTCAGGTCCGAGGAAAGGGCTAAGTCTCTCTGTCAGCGAAGGGCTCAAAGTTTCACAGATTTGAGCCAGGCATAGTGGCTCACACCTGTAATCCTAGTGCTTTGGGAGTCTGAGGCAGGAGGAACACTTGAGCCCACAAGTTTGAGGTTGCAATGAAGCATGATCATGCCACAGGACTCCAGCCTGGGGTGACAGAGCAAGACTCTATCACCAAAAAAAAAAAAAAAAAAAAAGTAGATTGAAACCATTTGGTATTTTTCATGACACGTTCACTTCTGCTTATTAAACCATGTCAAGGAGGATGGGCAAGGATAATTTTGAGACTTGACAACCTGGGTGATGAGCTATGAGGGGCATGGTGGCAGGAAGAGCCCTAGTTGATGAGTCCAAAGATCCAGCTTCTCTTTTCCAGCTGTTGCTAACTCTTGGTGTGACCCAGATAGAATCACTTCACCCACTGATATGGTTTGGCTGTGTCCTCACCCAAATCTCACCTTGAATTGTAGCTCCCATAATTCCTACGTGTTGCGGGAGGGACCCGGTAGAGATAATTGAATCATGGAGGTAGTTCCCACATATTGTTCTCGTGGTAGCGAATAAGTCACATGAGATTTGATGGTTTTATAAGGGGAAATGCCTTTCACTTTGCTCTCATTTTCTCTCATCTGCTGCCATGTAAGACGCACCTTTTGCCTTCTGCCATGATTGTGAGGCCTCCCCAGCCACGTGGAACTGGGAGTTTATTAAACCCCTTTTTCTCTACAAATTCCCCCGTCTCAGATATGTCTTTATCAGCAGTGTGAAAATGGATTAATACACCCACTTTGGGTCCTGGTTTTTGTAGCAGACGTTATCAGTGCCCCATGAATATCCCCTGTGTTTCTCAACCAGGCACTATTGACACCAGGGGCTGAATAATCCTTTGTTGTGGCCCTTTCTTGTAAACTGGAGGATATTTAGCAGCATCTGTGGCCTTCAGATGCCAGCCAGACCCCTGTCCATGCCATGTCCTCAACTTAGCTCCACGGCAAGGCTAAAACTACTTAGGTGCAATTGAGTGCTATTGCCCTCTCAATGCATGGCCACAGCCAAGCTCAGCAAGGGTTTGTTCACTCACCAATGGCCTCAACAAGGAAAGCAAAGCAACAGGGGCAGGGAGTATCTGACCCAGTGACCCAGGGGAGCACCCAGTGGGTATAGCAAAGTGGAGAATGGAAACCAACACTTACTGAGCATTAAACTTACATTAGGCACATAACATATATTATCCAACTACATCCTCAGGATAATTTTTTGGGACCTCTGTTTATAATCTCACCTGACAAATAGGCAGTAGCGACTCAGAGATATTAAGCAACTTATACAAGGTCACACAGTGACTTACTGCTAGTAAACTGAAGCCCACAGCAGAAAAATGACTTGCCCAAGGTTGTGGTGGAGCCAAGACCAGCCCTTGGCTCTGGGTGACATCAAGGCTCAACCTCTTTCCTCTGTACCATACTCCAGGGAGAAGAAAGGTCGTGGACTTGGGAAATCAGGGAAGCTCATCCAGAAGGGAAGAACTCTGGCCTAGTTAGGGAAGGGAAGGGAAGTCTCCAGGGTATAAACTTTGTTGGGGCACAGAGAACAATACCACAAAGCATGACTTTTTGGCACGCTGAGCACTTTGCAGTAAGAAAAATAGGAAGGTCTTAATAGCTGCCTAACTTTCTAACCTTCTCTTGTTTCTCTTCCCACAACCCCAGTGCAGAGGGAGGCTGTTTCTGAAATTTTCTTATCTGACTAAGGAAACTTCTTTCCAAAAGAAATGCAATTGTCTTAAGACCCCCTCCCCAGAAATCTCATCAAATAACCAGGAAAGATTAACCACTGGAGAAGAAACTAAAAGTTATCACCAGGCCCAAACAGGTTTTTCATCTGTTCTTCTGAAGGCACCTCCAAAAGGCTACTGGGAGTCTTTATCTGCATGATGAGACAATCTTTGCTCACAGTGAAGTCATGCCCCTCACTTTCCTGCCACCTCCCCCAGAGCTCAGATGAACTGTGTCTCAGGCCACTGTCCTTTGGGCTCATCCATTTCCCCCTGAAAATCATTTACCATCCCTCACAATCACCTACATTCCCCCCATTTCTTTCTCCCCTATCAAGAGGGTGTTGAAGCCTCAACCATCTGGGTCTTCTTTGAATCTCACATTTTCAGGACTGCTATTTCACATACGTGTAAATAAATTGTTAAGCCTTTTTCTCCTATTTGTCTGCTGTCAGACGGTTCAGCAAAACATCAGAAAAGACGGAAAGAAGCTTTCCCTCTGCCCCATGACTTCATGCCAGGTAATAAATATATGGTATCTCATTTAACCCTCTCACAGGCTCTTCAGATTGCCCCTATTGTAAAACTGTAGGAAAAGATATGAAGGTTTTCAAAATGAGAAAGAAGAAAAGAAAGAAAGAAAGAGAGAGAGAAAAAAGAAAGAGAGGAAAGAAAGAAAGGAAAGAAAGAAAGAAAGAAAGAAAGAAAGAAAGAAAGAAAAGAAAAGAAAAGAAAGAAAAGAAAGAAAGAAAGAAAAAGAAAAGAAAGAGAGAGAAAAGAAAGATTACTGGATGTCCTGAACAGTAGACTTTTCTGGGTTATCTGTACCTTTTTGTCTTTGAGCCATTTTACAACTCTATACATTGTAGAAAACTAATGATAATAAAAATGTTCTTGTCCATAAAGAAGCGAATAAATGTTGTTTGTTGGAATGCAATTGATTATCACCCTAAGGATACTGGCCAATTTTGCAACTATTTATGGATTCATTTCAAATTTCCTATATGTGTGTATGTGTACTCTTTTGTATTCTCCTTTGGACTAGTTTTTAGCACCTTACTGGTTCCTTCATTAATTAGTGAGTTAAATAAAATCTTTTTGACACTTATTCATCTTTATATTTGTATTAAAGTGACTTCTTTACCATATTAGTCTATTCTCATGCTGTTATAAAGTACTGCCTGAGACTGGGTAATTTATGAAGGAAAGAAGTTTGATTGACTCACAGTTCCGCATAGCTGGGGAGGCCTCAGGAAACTTACAATCATGGTGGAAGGGGAAGCAAGCATGTCCTTCTTCACATGGCAGCAGCAAGGAGAAGTGCTGAGCAAAAGGGAGAAAAGTCCCTTATAAAACCATCAGATCTCATGAGAACTAATTAATTATCATGAGAAGAGGATGGGAGAAACTGTCCCCATGATTCAATTATCTCCACGTGGTCCCTCCCACATGTGGGGATTGTGGGAACTACAGTCAAGATATTTGGGGGGGACACAATTATCCTTTAACATAGATGCCAAAACTTAAAATTTAAGCCAGGTGCAGTGGCTCATGCCTATACTCCCAGCTACTCAAGAAGCTGAGGCAAGAGGACTCTTTGAGCCCAGAAGTTTGAGGTCAACCTGGACCACATAGCGAGATTCCATTTAAAAGACAAACAAACAAACAAACAAATCTTAATGTTTAAGTACCTTGCCCAGAGTCATAGCTTGTAAAAGCTACAGACTAAGTCCCAACATCCTGTTCTTTCTGCTCTCTGCCCCCATACCCAGCTTTACAGCCTTCCTTCTTATAGCTTCTGATTCGCAAGGGTTACGACTGTGTGGTCATAACTCACTAATTAGTGAAGGAACCAGTAAGGTGTTAAAAGCTAGTTCAAAGCAGAATTTAAAAGATTTTTGGTTTCCTAAGTTTTCAACTGAGGACTCAAAACCTAACCCTGCTTAGCTCAGTTATTCATGTAGAGTCCTGTATATGGATGTACTTTGAGAAGAGTGAAAGCCCCATGCATGACTAAGTGTATTGTGATAAAGGAGACCCACGGGGCTGTGGACTTGGAATTAGAAGATCCGAGGACAAATTCTAGCCCCACCACTTAGCAGCCCTGTGACCTTCATGAAATCACTCAGTCCTGTCTTGGACTCTCAGTCGCCTTTGCTGTCAAACGGGGACCCCATCTGACAGTTATGTTGCCAATATCCCAGAGATATTTTAAGGACGGAGCAAGATAATGGATGTGCAAGTGCATTATAGACTGTAGAACGCAATAGTGAGGTTAAGCATTAGTGTGATTTTTACTGTTGTTAATGTCCTCACTCCAACTACTGCAGAGAGGAGGGATGAGGAAGTTTGAATGCAGGAGCTCCTGGCCCCTCTCCCTGTGGCCTACTTCTCAGGGGACAAACCAGGGCTGCTAAGAGCAGGGGCTCCCACCTTGGATTCCCTGCCCCTCACCCTCCTCTCCACAGCCCTCAGCCAAGCCAGCAGCAGTGGTCAAGTCCACCTTCATCTGGAGGTGCTTTCCCAGTGAAACCTGGGCCAGGGATACATTTTCCCAGGTCCCGCAGACACTGCTAAGCCAGTACAGATGTTCAATGAGAAGACCATTCACAAAACCCTCGCATCAGCTCATCCGTGCTTCTCAGTTCCTCATAGCTGCATGATTTCTGAGCCCTGTCCACCTGGATATTTCCCTGAGATGACTTTTCCAGGTGTGAGCTCACTCAAGCCCAGCCAGCTGGGCAGGTGTGGAGTTCCTTACCCATTGCTGGTAAGAAGAGTGGGAGGAGGCCTGGCCTCCCACCCTCACCCTCCACCAGGAGAGAGCATCACAGAACTTCAGGGGCAAAGACAGGCAGAGGTGATCAAGGCCAAAGGACTCCAGCTCCAGCTGCTAGGTATCAAAATTACCTGCAAGAGCTTTCAAAAATTCAGATTAGGCCAGGCACGGTGACTCATGTCTGTAACCCAGCACTCTGAGAGGCTGAGGTGGATGGATCACTTGAGGTCAGGAGTTCATGACCAGCTAAACCCATATGGTGAAACCCCGTCTCTACTAAAAATACAAAAATTAGTTAGGCGTGGTGGCGCACGCCTGTAATTCCAGCTACTCAGGAGGCTGAGGCAGGAGAATCGCTTGAACCCAGAGGTGGAGGTTGCAGTGAGCCGAGATTGCGCCACTGCACTCCAGCCTGGGTGAAAGAGTAAGACTCTGTCTCAAAACAAAACAAAACAAACAAACAAATAAACAAAAAACACAATCAGATTAGAGAGCCCACACCCTCTAAGTCAGAACGTGAAATGGTGAGGCCAATAAGATTTATTTTTCAAATCTTCCCAAGGCTTCTAGTGCCCAGCAGACTGGTTTGCAAACCAGCCTTCTAAAGCAATCTTCTTTCTATTATTAAGAAGGAGCCCATGACACAGAGTTGTTAAGTTCAAGGTCTCTTGAGTCAGCTTTGGATCCACTGTTCCAAAGGGACAGGTTCTTAGGGGGCTGGCATTTTCTCGGAGTGAAGCAGGAGCTGCTGCAGGGGCTGAGAAAGCGGGAAGGAGCTCTTTGCTGCATTCCAGAGCAAATCTGGCTGTGAACAAACGAGAAAGAGCTTAAGTGTAAGCCGGGCTGAATGGATAATTAAACAGATAGCAAAATGGAATGCAGTTGCACACACCTCCCGGGAGCTGCTGGGGGGAGATAATATGCTTTCCTGTCGTCAGAAGGCACAGGAGGAAAAACAACTGGGCCTGGCCGTTGGCCATTTAACAATATTGCTTTTGTAAACAAGTTGAAAAATCCAATAACTGTAAAACTTATGGCATGTCCTTAAAAGCCTGTTGCTGTTTTCCCTATAAATGGATGAGCGTTTCCGACTGAAGGTGTTCTAATTAAACAGTTCGCATCCCCAGGGGCTGCGAGGTCATCCTAGGGAAGGAGGGTCTGATCTCTCCTCGTTTCCTCAGGACCACAGGTGGGGGTGGCCAGCTCGGGTTGCAGCCAGGCAGCGTTTTGTTTGCTTTGTTAGTCACTGTGCTGGATTGTAGCTGAACAGCTCTCTTCCTTCCTGTTGTCTACAAGGACTCCAAAGAGCAATCCAGCACAAACTCAAAGAAACAAACTCTTAGGATAGAAGCAGGGCAGTGACTGCCCACCAAAGAGGCAGCCCTTCAGGCTGGGAAGAGAGAGAAGTCTGGATCCGTTCATCAGGAAACACTTCGGTGGTGCAAGTAACAGAAAGGTAGAAAATCTACTTCTAGGCCTAGAGGAGCTCACAGTCCTGATGGGAAGAGAATGCACTCACACATGCACACTCACGCACACTCTCACACATACACCTTCACACATGCACTCGCACACGCTCATACATGCAGACTCAAGCACATGCTCACATATGTTCTCACACACATGCACAGCTCACATGCTCTCACACACACACTCAATGCACAATGCTTGCCATGGTTACACTCACACTTATGCACATGCTCATACACACTCTCCCCACATGCACAGTCATGCACACGCTCACACGATCACACTCATGCACCATGCTTCAACTCATGCCTATGTTCACATGCTCACACACACATGCACACTCATGCACACACACATGCTTATGCAACATGCATTATGTCACACATGCTCACACACAGAAACTCACACATTCACACACACTCACAATGCTCACCAACACCATATGTTCACACATGTTCACCACACAAATTCCACACATGCACATGCACACTCCTGCACACACTCACACATGCTCACACACATGTACTTACACTCATACACATGGTCACACACACTCACACATGCACACTCATGTACATGGTCACACACATGCTCACATATGCACATACACAGGGTCACACACGCTCCCACTCACACATACTCATGTTCATTCACACACTCATGCTCACTCACACACACACACTCACATATTCATACACACACACATCCTAAAAAGGGAATCAAGGGGAAGGAGCCCAGCACTGGTAAGTGGAACAGATAGGTGGTGGTGGGCAGGGGGCAGTGCTCCGGGGCTGGGGGTCTTTGTAAAGGAATGACAGAAACTCAGGGCTGGGTGGGATTCCAAAGGCCACTTGGTGCAAAAGTCAGCTCTCACTTTCTTCCTCCCCTTTTCTTATCTATATGGAGCATGGCCACACTTCACAGGTAATGGGCACAGTCCTCTGCAAGACTGTCCTCACTCCAGACATCAGCTGCAAGCTCACAGGTTCCCCAGGCCACCCACGCTCTAACCGGTTGGCTACAAATTTAGGAGTTCCCATGATTACCCTCAGGTTTGATAATTAGCTAGAAAGACTCACAGGACTCAGAAAGGCACTATATTTAAGATTATAATTTTTTAAATTGTAGTAACATACACATAGCACAAAATTTACCATCTTAGCCATTTTTAGGTGTCCAGTTCAGCAGTGCTAAGCACACTTGCATTGTTGTGCAACCAATCTTTGAAACACTTGTCACCTTCCAAAACCGAAACTCTGTACCCATCAAACAACCATTCCCCATCCCTCCTTCCAGCTCCTGGCAACCACCCTGGAACAAGCAGTTTCAGTGTCTATAAATTTGACCCTCTCGGTGCCTCGTATAAGTGGAATCCTACAGCATTTGTCTTTTTGGCCATTATAGTTTTATTACAGCAGAAGGTTACAAATCAGAGCCAACCAGAGAGAGAGACATGTACACAAGGTATGGGTGGATTTCAAATGCAAAGCACCCACCACACACTCAGGGACACATCACCCTCTCAGCTTTGTATGTGACCAACTCAGAAGACTGCCGACCAGGGCAGCTCACCCAAGCTTCAGTGTCCAGAGTTTTTACTGGAGTTTCACATAGCTGTAATTGATGGAATCACTGCCCATATGATGGAATTCAATCTCCAGCACACCTCCCCTCCCCAGAGGTCAGGCTGATATGCTATGACTCAAAGCCCCAGCTCTCTAATGCCATGACTGCTTTTCCTGACATAGCCAATCCTTATCCTGAATTATCTCATTAGTGTAAATGATGGACGGGTCCACCGTGAGTCACCTTATCAGCAGAAGCTACCAAGTGTGGTCTAAGAGGCTCACAGTGAATAGAAACAATAGGGCCCTATAACCCTCGTGGGGGATCAGGGATGTTTTTCTAACAGCCCATCGTCCCTACTGCCTTGGTTGAAGGGTGACCCCCAAATATATTCCCACATCCAGGAGTCTGTGAATGTGAGTTTATTTGGAATAAAAGGTCTTTTCAGATGTAATTGAGGATCATACATGCACTCACACATACTCACGCTCACATACATGCACAGGCTCACATGCTCACACACACACTTATGCACAGGCTCACCCACTCTCACACATGCACACTCATGCACGTGCTCACACTCGCACACACGCACAGGCTCACATGCTCACACCATGGGAAGAAAGACAGAGGCAGAGACAGGAGTGATGCTGCCACAAACCAACATGCCCAGGGCCACCAGAAGCTGGGGGAGTGAAGGAAGGATTCTCCCCTACAGCCTTCAGAGGGATCCCAGCCCTGCGGGCCTTGATTTGGGGCTTCTGGCCTCCAGAACCGTGAAAGAATTGATTTCTGTGCTTTAAGCCACCCAGTTTGTGGTGATTTGTTACAGCAGCCACAGGAAACGAACACAGAGAGGTATCATAAATGATACCCCACACATGCCATGGCCTCCCCTCAAGACAGACCAAAAGAGGGACTAAAGGGACACTGAGGCAGGCACCCAGGCAGAAGGGACATGAGAGGCTGGGGCAGAGGGTGGCAGCGCAGCCCACAGGCTTCTCCATCTTCTCCTTGGCAAGAGAAGCCCGCAGCCTCTGTTGTAGACTCTCCTCTGCACAGCCACCCACTGTGGGAAGGGCTCCGTTCTGGTTACTGAAAGCTATTTGTGGTAAACCTGCCTCCTTTGCCAGTGATGAGTTAAGGGATGGGCGTATGTCCTGGCCAGTGAAATGTGAGAGGAAAGATTTCCTGGTTTTTACAAAGGGGTGTTGGGGAGGAGACAGCTCCTTCTTCTCTCCTGGACCTGTCAGAGTGGATAGAGCCACAGCAGCCACCTTGTGACCATTAGGGCAGAAAGCTGGCTCACTGAGGAGGGCCAGGGGCAAAACAGGAAAGAACTTGACTCCCTGATGATGCTGTCCAGCCCCGCCCCCTGGACTTCTCATAGTGGAGATAATTAATTCCTTCTTTTGGGGCCTTTTGGGCCCTGGACTTCTTGTAGTGGTGATAATTAATTCCTTCTTTGGGGGCCTTTTGGGTCAGACTTTTCTGCTACTTGTGGCCAAAGCACCTTTACTCAATGGTTTTCAAACATTTTCAACCAAATCTCATTGTGCAACTATTTTACATTGGAATTCAGGTCCATACAGAGAACTGACACAAATAATTCACAAAACAGTATGTACAACACATTCGGATATTTTCTATCTATTTTTTTTTTTTTCCTTTTTTTAGTTACTGGTCACAACCTAGCATTTATTGATTGATTTCATGATCCACAAGTAGTCATGACACACAACTTGAAAAGCACAACCTGGAAAAAAAAAAAAAGAAATATTTGCCAGTGAGAGAGAGAAGTAAGTTGCCCCAGTGCAGGCAAAATCATACAGATCCCGCCCCAGACACCGAGATGGTGTTTTCGGGCACTGGTTGGGCACAAAGAAAGACAGAAGTGGAGAGGGACTCGGAGGGTGAGTCAGAGAAACAGGGAGACGGAGATGGAGGAAGAGCCCTGCTTAGCCAGAGCTGCACACCCACAGATGCTGACATGGTCCCCCGAGAAGGGCAGAGTGGAAGGCAGGCAGAATCAAGTGGAAAACACAGAAGCCCAGGGTTGGGAAGGAAAAGACAAAGAGATACAGGAAATTAAAAGCAAAATGCAGAGACAGAAGAGCAAGCAGGCTGGAAAGTGGAGATTCTAAGGCCAAGACCCAAAGGAGACACACCCCATTCTAAGCCAGAGCATGAGGGGCCAGTGCATGGGCCAGAGTCTTAGTGACCAGAGTCCAGCTGCAGGACTGGGCTCAGCCACTGATGAGCCTGTGGCCTTGGTCAAGTCACTTCACCTTTCAGCCTCTGCTTCCTTCTCTGGGAAACCCAGCTAGCAGTCCCTCCTTCGCACGAGTGTGGAGAAAGTCAGGCTGCAATGCGAGCCCCAGGACTTGACAGTCTATAAAGGATGGATGGATGTCCGTCAGGAAGGGCGGTCCACACAGACCACTGCCCTTGGCCGGACAGAGAGTCTTTCACTGCCACCCACCCACGGCGTCCCCAGTGTCCCTCTCCCGACAGTCCCCTCCCCGACTTCTCTGCCCAAAGGAGGGAAACCCATTTCCCTGGGAACAGCTGTGTTTCCTCAACAAACAAATGTTCCCTTAAAACGTTTCTGAGGAAGAGCGGATGGTAATGAGCGAACATCTGGCCGAGCGGCACACTTTCGTTTTTGGCAGCTCCGGAGCCCGCCAAGTGACTATTCCCTAATGTTCACCACATCCCAGCCCCTGCTATTCCCAATCAGGCTTGTACCACTACGCCTCAATTAAGAGCAGATGTGGGGCTGAGCGAACGAGGAGGAAAAAACACCCTTCCCCAGCATCCCTCTGCGCTGCTCAAAATCCAGGGAAGTGGTCTGAGAACTCGCAGCGGCTCCAGCTTCTGCCTTTCTAATTCATCCGTCCATCCATCCATCCATCTGTCCATCTGTCTGTCCGTCCATCCATCCATCCAGCTTCCCCTGCCGTGGCCTTTGGAGATACAGATCTGAACGACAGATCCTTGCCCCCTATCTCCTAGATAGACATTCTTCTTCCCTATAATACAGGCATTGGCAAACAGGCTCTATGAAGGGCCAGATAAAAAAATATCTGTCTTTGCAGGCCACACGGTCTTTGTCACAACTCTTCAACTCCACTGTTGCAGTGTGAAAGCAGCCATAGACAATATATAAATGAATGAGCATAGCTGTGCTCCAATAAAGCCTTATTTACCGAGATGGTGGCAGGCCGGATTTAGCCCATGGATCATCATCTGCTGACCCCTGCTATATGACAATATCCGAAGTCGAGGTAGTCACATCTTGGGGTATCTGCTTTAACTGTCCCTCACCCACTGCACTTCATGAGCCCTACTATCTCCTCCCCACCCCACTCTGGTGGACTCAGTTGATTGGCCCACACTGGGAAGACACAAGCGGTGATACCCAATCCAAGCTGGGCTACTCAGAGTCTTTCCCCAGGCTTAGGAATCGGACCAAGTGGGTCAGTTGGGTCTGCAGCTGATTTACACTGGGAACTGAGGGACCACCATCTTCTTCCTGCCTCCTAGACAGAGATGCAGCGAAAAGTGGGCTGTAGACAGTGCAAAACTGCTTTGGTCTGAATATTTGCCTGTCCCCTAAATTCATGTGTTGAAACCCTCACCCACAAAGTGATGGTATTAGGAGGTGGGGCCTGTGACTAGATCATGAGGGTGGAGCCTTCATCAATTGGATTAGTGCCCTTATAAAAGAGACCCCAAAGAGACCCTTGCCCCTTTCATCATGTGAGGACACGGTGAGAAGGCACCATCTCTGAACCAGAAAGCAGGCCATCACCAGATACTGAATCTGCCAGCAGCTTGGTCTTGGACTTCCCAGCCTCCAGAACCATGAGGAATAGATCTCTGTTGCTTATAAGTCCCCCAGTTTATGGTATTTTGTTACAGCAGCCCTGTGGTTCTAAGACAGGAATGAAATAACCCATGTGGAAAGAGGCTGCCTGGCATCCTAATGCCCTTTCAGACTGTCCCATCCTGTCCTGAGCCCTGCCTATGTTCTGGCCCTGTGTTCCCCAAAGCCCTCTGGATCCTTCTTGAAGAGTCTACTTTTCTGTTTATACTGGCTTAAGTTGGTGCTTACTTCAATTAACCAAGCAAGGCATTCTGAACCACTTTCTGCCTCTGCACTCCATTCATACAATTAATTGACTTTTGTGCCAGGGCTTGCCCTGCAGTAGATACCTATGCAACTAAGATATGTCCTTGCCCTCCAGCAGCAGATAGGTAGCAAAATAGGGAAGATGGACATCCGTGTTCCTCACTCTTGCACAGCCCACAATGTACTGATAAGGAGAGCATAAACCGCCAAGGAGGAAGGGGTATGGATTAGGAGATGAAGGAAATCTGAGAGTCTTGGCAGAGGAGGGACTATCTGTAGGTCTTGAAGAGTGAGTTGACTTTGGGCAGAAAAATAAAGGGGAGGAGGTGGTGCTTGAGTATAGAGCAACATTTTCCAAATTAGGTTCATAGAACACTAATCCCAGGAGGAGTTTTGTGGTATCCATCTTCCCCTTCTTTCTTACCCATGGACTTCTGATTCCATCCAACTGATAATGTGCTCCTTAGAAATACTCACTTTCCCAGGCTCCTTTGCAGCCTAGAGTGATCATGTGACATACTTTTGGCTAATGAGATGTAAGCAGAAGTCAGCTGGAGGATGATTCCAGGATATAAAGGTTCAAACTCACCTTTGCACCTTGCCTTCTCCTTCTTCCTGCCTGGAATGTAGCTGTAGTGCCTGAAAGGGCTGAGACCATTTTGCAACCATCAGGATGAAAGCTACATGTTAAGGAGGGCAGAGCAGGAAACTGGAAGGAGTCTGGGTTCCCAGTGCCATGTCTGAGCCATCACATCAGCCCTGGACTGCTTATTTCTGTACAGGTTCCTGGCCACTACTGAGGGAGGTGGTTCTTTTATTTGCAACTCAACAAAATCATTTCTAACAAATGCAATGTTTAATGATAAAAGAGTTCTAAGGACCAAATCAGTTTTTGTGTATACGAATTTCCACTGTCAGGAGTCACAAAATAGGTTATTACAGGTTCCGAGAAACCTTAACGTGAAGATCACTGTCTAACCCAATGTTTCCCAAAATATTTGTTGACCAGCACCTCCACTGCCAGGATGCCAATGGGCATCCCATGGAACACACTTCAGGAAACAAGCTATAGAGGAAGGAGTATGGGCTTCTGAGTCAAGAAAAATCTGGGTTATAATGCTGCGTGGCTTCAGGCATCTCACATAACCTCTCCGAGGCTGAGGTTCCTACTACATGAAACGAGGGAGGGACATTACAGTTTACAAGTAACCCAGGTAAAGGACTCGGCACTGTCTGTGGCTCCCAGTCAGTCGTCAACGATTCTCATTAGCTGCTAGGATCATGTTTTGGAAGGAACATAGCATCAGAGACAGAAGACACTGGTTTGAGTGACGGTTTGCCACTTTCTTTCTCTGTGACCTTGGGCCACAGACCGCACTTCTCCGAACCTCCGTGTTCTGAATGGCAGAGGAGGAATTACAATGTCTACTTGGGCAAGAGGAGATATGTAGAAAAGCCTGGCCCAAGGAGGACATTCCCCCAGTGCAGAAACCCAGAGCTCTGCCACCAGACCCTGTCTCTGGTCCCTGCAGGCCCGCCCTCTGCCCCAAAAAGGCTACAACATTTGGCTTCTGCATTTTCATTTGCAAGGCGTCTGCCTCGCCTCCCTGCCCACTTGTCTATCTTCCCGCAGGGATCGCTACTGAACCCTTCTGGGAGCTCCCCAGTGCATGCCCCAGTGCAGAGCCTCCACTTCAGCCAGCTGTCTCCTCATCAGTCTGCAGCGCCCAGTGCAGCACCCAGTGCAGCCTCCCAGCCTTGGCTCAGGCCAGGGTCCCCTCCAGCCCTCCCAGGCAGCCACATTACGAGGCTCAAACAAAAGCACAGGTGCGTGGCCTGAAGACCCAGACTGCAGCTTCACGCTGTGTGTGAGGCCTTGGGGAAATGGCTTCCCCTCTGAGCCTCAGTTTTCTCCTCTATAAAAGGAAGCAGTTGCAACATATGGAATTGAAAATGAAGATGATGAGACTTCCTTCACAGAGTTGTGAGGAAGATTAAATGAAGAGAAAAGCATATCTGTACATGCTTTGATGACAACATGCAATATTCATTGGTTACTACTATTTACATTTTATTTTCTCAGCCTTACTTTTGAGGCCTTTCATTCTTCTTAGTTCCCCTCTCCCCTCTTCAGAGTGAGCTTGACTTTTTATTTGACATGTGCTGAGTGTGAACTGTGTGCTGGGTACCCTGTTTATATTATCTTATTTCATCTTCCCCCAAATTATCTGAGGTAAATCCTCATTTTATTCCTATGCTCCAGTTAAGGAAACAAGCTCGGAGAGGCTAAGTCCTTGGCTTGGGGCAGAGGGCATATATATAGCAGATCTGAGGCTCGAATCCAGGTATTCTGGTGTTAAGGCTTATGCTTCTCATTACAGCACTATCCTGCTTCCCTCCTGGCTGTCAAAACCTGTCCATCAATCCTGACCCCAGGTTAATGAGGCCGATATTAACTTGCTCATCTGTCTCAGGAACAGATCTCATGCCATATTAGTCATTGACATGTTAGTGTGAACTGAAACCTACTTTCTGAAGTTCGTTTCTGACTCGTCTCAGGCAGAGGTCCCTGCTGCCTCCTTTGTACCCCCAAAGCTCATGTAAATCCCCAGCATAGCCTTGCCACGCTGCATTGCAATGGTACCTGTCTGTCCCTCTGAACTGAATTTGTGGTTTGGTCAAGGATTATATGTATTCATCTCAGTGTCCCCAGTGACCAACACAGCACCTGCCACTAAGCAGAGACCCAATTAAATCTGATGAATGAACAAATGAAGCAAGTTAATCATACCTCCTAATGAAAGCCATATGCATAAATGAATCTTGAGGCAGTTTTCATTTTAGTGAAATGACAGTGATAGGTACTTAGAGTCAGGGCTGGTCCTACCAGGAAGGGGCTATAAATTAGGGAGCCCCCAAAGTTCCCTTCTATTCCCAGAAACACTCCCTCACCTCATTGCTGCTCACTGTTCGAGCTTTCCTTTCACTGTGGGCAGATTTTCCTTCCCCTGGAAAGCCCTCTCCCTTCCTTTAAACGTCTGTTCAAGTCCCACCTCCTTCCAGAAGTCCTCCACCCAAATCCTCATCCATTCTCCTTGTCTCTGAACTCCTGGGTTCGATTGCAGCTCATTTTGTAGCCAGACACTAGCAGAAACCAACCATGTATTAACCAGGGAACACATCGGAAGGCTCTTGAGCAGTGCTCAGGGCTGATGTGAAGGTGGGAGACTCAAGCATAGGAAATGAACGGGGGTGAGGGAAGCCAGGCGTTCCGTCCCCAGCTGGATCCACACTGCAGGGATTACCTGGTGAGGTGGCCACCACTGGCCTTGGGCCTTGCTGCGAGGATGAGCACGGAACTGCCTTACTTCTTCTCACCACTCACTTATAATCCACCTCCAGCTTGGAAGAAGCAAAGGGGCCAAGCTTAGGTCAGATGCCCGTGTCCTCAGCGCAGCAAAGTGGGGCTCTGTTCCGTCCCGGGCCACACACCAGGGTGTGTTGCACAAATGCAGCAAGGGCTCGGGACCACAGGAGTCCACCCCTCTGGCTGCCCAGCCTTCACGCCCATCCGTCTCCTGTTCTCATGGTTTGCCAGGGCATGAGTAATAACCACATGCAAGAAGCTTTTAGGAAGCAAACTCAGCAAGGCTTGCAGATGAATTGGATATGGGATGAGGGAAAGTACTAAAGCCGCCTCCTGGGTTTCTGGCCTGCAGAGCTAAGGGGATGGAGATGTCATCACAGAGGTGGGACCACTCAAAGAGGACTTGGTGTTGGAAACAGGTCAATAGCTCACTCTCCATACACCCGCTCCAAAGCTCCCAGACTCACCTCTTCACCCAGAGCAGTTTATCCTGGCTCGGCTCCATGCTGTCCTTTGGCCACACCTCTTTACCAGGCCGGTATTTCCCATTTATGTTCCCTCTTCCTCAGCAAGCTCTCTCTAGCCTCAGTCATTAGTGCTTTTTCTTTCTTTAGCAATAGATAGCCTGTAATCCCAGCACTTTGGGAGGCCAGGGCAGGCGGATCACTTGAGTCCAGGAGTTCAAGACCAGCATGGGCAACCTGGCGAAACCCCGTCTCTACAACAACAAATTAGCCAGGCATGGTGGCATGAGCCTGTAGTTCCAGCTACTTGGTGAGGTTGAAGTAGGAGGATCACTTGAGCCTGGGAGGTCAAGGCTGCAGTGAGCCAAGATCGCATCACTGCATTCCAGGCTGGGTGACAGAGTGAGACCACATCCCAAACAAACAAGCAAACAAAAAACAATACATGTAGGCCCGGCACAGTGGCTCACACCTGTAATTCCAGAGCTTTGGGAGGCTGAGGTGGGAGGATTGCCTGAAGTCAGGGGTTGGAGGCTGCAGTGAGTTGCAATCGTGCCACTGCACTCCAGCCTGGGCAACAGAGTGATACTCTGTCTCAAAAAAAAAAAAAAGTCCAGGTGCAGTGGCTCAAGCCTGTAATCCCAGCACTTTGGAAGCCCCAGGCGGGTGGATCATGAGGTCAAGCATTCGAGAGCAGCCTGGAGAGCATGGTAAAACCCCGTCTCTACTGAAAATACAAAAATTAGCCGGGAGTGGTGGTGCGTGCCTGTAATCCCAGCTACTCGGGAGGCTGAGGGAGGAGAATCACTTGAACCTGGGAGGTGGAGGTTGCAGTAAGCTGAGATTGTGCCACTGCACTCCAGCCTGGGTGACAGAGCAAGACTCTCTCTCAGCTGGGGGGGGGGGGGGGGGGGGGG
>NW_016814470.1:4594866-4628078 GCF_001698545.2 Rhinopithecus bieti | reverse complement strand
GTGGGGCGGGAATCCCACATTGTACTTCATTGCATGCCTACCACGCACCTGGCACTGTACTGGGGGCTGAACTCACTTCCCACCCATCCTGCCTATGGGCTGGGGAGGCAGGGGCGAGCTTGCTCATCACAGGCAGAAACTCAGGTCCAAAACTTAGAAAGAAACTCACCCAAAGGTCCACAGCCGCCCACATCAGGGGCTGGACTCAGACTAGCATCTTTGTACCTTGTCCCAGCACAGCCCACCCCATTTGGGGCTGCCTCTCTACAGGAAAATCTACAGAAAAGCTTTTTCTAATTGGCTAATTCTGTGGGGAAAGTTGAGGGGGTATTTGGGGGCAGGTAGGGATTGGTGTGAGAGAGGGGTGATGAAGTCTGGCTTCATTCCGGGATCCCTAGGCCAGGTTTCCTTCTGGTGGTGCTTACACCCAGGAAGAGAAAGCATGAGGCCACTTGCACAGAGCCCTCTCTGAAAGCAACTGCCCAGGCTACTAGAGCCTGCTCTAGAGGCAGGAGCCTGAACGCCCAGCATGGCCAGCTCCGCGGGGCGGGGAAAGGGCCCTGCTCTGCCTCTCTCGTCCCCATATCTTAATGCCAGAGCAGGGGCCATAGGGAGAAAAGGGGGACGCTGTAACCTGTACAGCACTGAGGGACCCTTAGGATGGTCAGAGAGGAGAGGGGAGGACGGGGAGAGGAAACCAGAGAGGGATGGAAACAGCTCCCCACCTCCCTGTCCTGTCTCCCTCCCTCCATCTTCTTTCCCTTTAAAATGTAGGAGCCCAGGGCCCCCGGCAAGGCCTCAGTGCTGAGCCACACTACCTGGCTCCAGGCTGTGGCAGGGAGCCCAGCAGGGCTGGTCTGTGTCCATGTCCAGTGTGTGCCAGGGGCAGGGGCAGCTGTCAAGCCGTCTTCCCAACTGCAGCTTCCCCCAGAGCCCCCAGCTGCCCTGAGAGGCCTGACGGTTCCCTCAGGACACTGAGGGGCCTGAAGACGCAGCTGCTACCTTGATACGAAGCTCTCCCAGCCTACAGCGTCACCACGCGCTCTCTGTAAGTTATGTTTTCAGATAAGACCTTCTATTTGGACTCAGTGACGTGCGTTGAGCACAAAGCAGCTGCCAGGCTCCCTGCACACGCGCGTTTGTGGAGTCTCCCAAGGAGGCCAGGGCTGGCGAAGGATCTTCTCTTTCAAAGGAGGACTCGGCACCCGGAGCGGCGAGGGCAGGCCCTAGGGGCACTGCGCTGGGCCAGGGTGTCACTTGGCGCCTTTGCTGTCCCCTGAGGTTCAGAACTGCTTTT
This sequence comes from Rhinopithecus bieti, assembly GCF_001698545.2. NCBI lineage: Eukaryota > Metazoa > Chordata > Mammalia > Primates > Cercopithecidae > Rhinopithecus > Rhinopithecus bieti. Next base: position 4,626,781 of record NW_016814470.1, on the reverse strand, counting down.
CCCAGAACCCCCTTCTCTGTAGGGTTCAAGTTGGCAAGATTTGCAAGGTGGAAGTGAAGTGCAGGGTTTGGGGCCAGGCCAGGGACAGGCACAGAGGTGTCCCAGGGCCCTGGCTTGTCCTCGCCTGGGCAACGAAGAGCTCCTGTTTCTGACTGCTGACCCTGCCACCCATCAGTGATCCCCAGGCTACCTACCACCAGGTGCCTCCACAGGGTCGCAGTCTTCCAGGCCTCCTCACGAGCTCTGCCTCCACAGCTCCAAAGGCCAGGGCCTGAAACCCAAAGAGGCCCAGGGAATGAGCACCCTACGACGGTGCAGGCAGGTTGTAGGGCGTAGTGGCCACAACACAGACAGACAAATCCCAGCCCCATCGCTTACCTGCCTGTAAGAGGTCAGCGGGGTCATGGCTCCCCATGGAGCCTCAGTTTCCCCATCTGAAAAGTGAGGGTAATCGTCTCTGTCTACAGAGTGGATGTGAGGGTTTGAGATCATGTCCTAAAGCACCTGGCCATGGAAGGCGCTCCACTCAGTGGCACACTTCACAATGACCTCCTGTCATAGAAACACTCATATTACCTGTTTTCTAGAACATATGCCCTTTGCACACGAATGTACATTTAAAAAATAATAATGAAAAAAATGAAACTTGAACTCCAAGTCTCTGCTGCACCCAAGCCCAGCTCCCTGAGAGCCTGGTCCCTCTCAGAGGAACTCACTGAGTTCCTGCAGCTGGTCTCAAACCTTCTTTACACTTGGGTCTAAGAAACGTCCCAGTCCTTCAGTTTTCTAAATCTAGCTCATCTGTATCCCCATGCCTTCCATACCCCCTTTACAAGAGCCAATTTCTTTCTTCTTCTTTTTTTTTTTTTTTTTGGAGACGGGTCTCTCTCTGTCGCCCAGGCTAGAGTGTGGTGGCATGATCTTGGCTCACTGCAACCTCTGCCTCCCAGGTTCAAGCGATTCTCCTGCCTCAGCCTCCTGAGTAGCTGGGATTACAGGCACCCACCACCACACCCAGCTAATTTTTGTATTTTCAGTAGAGACGGGGTTTCACCATGTTGGCCAGGCTGATCTTGAACTCCTGACCTCAAGTGATCTGCCTGCCTCAGCCTCCCAAAGTGCTAGGATTATAGGTGTGAGCCACCACGCCTGGCCCACAAGGGCCAATTCCTAGAGCATTTCTGCAGCACCCTATATCTCCGCCCCTTCTTCAATTCTACAAGAAGCTGTGCATGGACTTGGTGTCCCAGAACATGGGGTAGGGCTGGGCCCACAGCCCAGGCTGTGACATTGATGTTGATGCTGCCCCTTCCTCTGCAAATGTCTGCTGCAGTACCTGTTCTTTGTCCTCTGGCCCCTGCTTCATGGAGCCAGCTACTGAGATGTTCCACTCTGCTGGCTGTGCACGGAGCCACCAAAGACCCCTGTCCAGTCCCCTGACCCCTACCACCAGCCCAACAAGGCCCTGCCTGCACTGGGGAGCAGGCACAGGACCCCATCTCAGGAACTCACAGCCTCCTCATCTCCTCTCTCAGCAGAATATCCAGAGCTACCATCTTCTTCCAGGTACCTTGTCACCCTCTCCCTGATCCTGAAGGCACCCTATCCTCCCAGGCCTGCCCCCACCCCAGGAAAAGCCAGATCCATCCCAGGATGACCAAATCTGGTGGCAGCCCCCAAAACACACAAACACTGTCACGCTTGCTCACCCCTTACCCACCTCTGCCCCACCCTAGCACTCAAAGGCTTGGATTCCCCTTTCCAGAAAGAGGGACTGAGATGCTGCTTTCATTTTCCTCCATCACAAAACTAAACTATGATCTTAAATATCCTTTTCAACAATTTGCTTTGTAACCTATGCATTCAGGCCCCTGGGGCCCAGCTGCCTGCCCAGGCTGCTGGAATTCCAGAGAAAGAGCTGCTGCTCTGCTAGCTGGCCACCAAATGCCCAGCCCCCAAAGGTAGATATAACTCACCTCGCAGACGGGACTCACTCTGTGATTTGTTAATGGCAGCACTAACATGAGTTTGCATTCATTGCTCTGACAAGGGTCGTGTCCAAAGTGGAATGGGTGGGAATAAACCATTGAAAAATCCATTAGGAAGTGAGTCCACAGGTGGCAGGGTGACTGTGTGATTTATCATTCACCCGGGATATCATCTACACTTGGTAGGGTGACCAGATGATGTATTTTCCAAACAGAGACACTTGTGAGCGAGAACGAGGGGTCAGTAGTAATTACACCAGGGAGCAGATGTAAATCAGGCCTTCCCCAGGTGGCTTGGACATGTGGTCACCCATTAATTGGAAATTGGGACCCATTTTTTTTCTCTCATTAGCTCCCATGAAAGTCTGGGCAAGTTTCATGGTTTCCAATGTAGAAATGAAGAAACTGAAGTTACGAGCAGGGAGGTGATGTGCCCAAGGCTGGGCAGAGGTTAGGAGCCTCCCGCTGGGCTCCATCCTCTGCTGCCCTTGTGGCTGGCCCAGCCCCTCATCACACTGGCTCACAGCTTACTTCATGTCCAGAGAACCTACCAGGGCAGTTCTCAGCGGCAGGGCCAGAAAGGGATTCTGGAACTCTGGAGGCTGAAGACACAGATATCTTTATGAACTAGGTGAGGAGAAACCCTGGCCAGAGACAAGGGGTTGGATGACATGACCTCTGAGGACATCTACAGCTGTAGAGGAGGAACGGAGTGTCAGACCCTACTTGGGGCTGTGTGCTGCATTGTGCCTTAATAAGCACAAGAGGGCGCCCTCGCACCAACAAAGAAACATGTCTTGCCATGTTCTCTCAAAGCTAAAGCAAAGGCCCTTCCACTTTTTGTTACCTGTTAAGTTTTAATTATTTTTCATTTTGAAACAATGTCATACATACAGAAAAGTTGCAAATACAGTACAAGTAATTCTCCCCCTATCCCCCAACCATTAAGGGTAACTTGCTGAAATCGCTCCCCAGGTTCACCAAATTCTTTTTTTTTTTTTTTTTAGATGGACTCTTGCTCTGTCGCCTAGGCTGGAGTGCAATGGCACGATCCCTGCTCACTGCAACCTCCGCCTCCTGGGTTCAAGTAATTCTCCTGCCTCAGCCTCCCGAGTAGCTGGGATTACGGGTGCACAGCACCACGCCCGGCTAATTTTTGTATTTTTAGTAGAGACGAGGTTTTGGTCTCGAACTCTTGACCCCAAAGTGCTGGGATTACAGGTGTGAGCCACCATGCCTGGCCACCAAATACTTTAGTGCCTGTTTCCTGTAAACAAAGTCATCTTCTAACTAACCTTGCTGTAGCCATCAAAATCAGCAAATAAACAGTGAAACATCACTGCCATGTAATCTCCAGCCGCTGCACTGTTTTGCGTTTTCCCCATGATGTTCTTTGTAGCAAAGGATGCAGGTCAGAATCATGCTTCTTGCAGTTGTCAAGTCCCCAGTCGGCTTCCGTTTACAACAGCTCCTTGGCATTTCCTTGGCGTTCCCATCACCGCACTATTGTGGGATGTCCCTCAGTTTGGGGTTGTCTGATGTTTCTCATGACTAGATTCAGGTCCTGCATGTCTGGCGGGAATTCCGCAGGGCGGTTCTGTGATGCTGTCTCCTTGCTGCAGCCCACAGGCGGGGCAGGGTTTCCATCTGTTCCATTCCTGTTGATGTCCATTCTGATCACTCGATGAGGGTGGCATCTGCTAGACTTCTCCCTGCGACTTACTCTTTTGCTCTTTGTAATTGGTATGTAGTTTTTGCGGGAGGCCTTTTGATGCCAAGTAAGTATCCTGTTCAATTTATTCCTTTATTTATTCATGTGAATATGGACTCATGGTTTCTTATTTTACTCAATGGATTATAATCTGTTACCGACATTACATATTTTGGTGCTACCAATGGGAGCCCCTTTGGGGAGGTGCCTGTGCCCTTTTGACATGTCCCCATCATTCTCTGAGCACTTCCTTGCTTTCTGGCCCCACAAGATGCTCCACATTCATCTTGCACTTTCTCTGCCCCAGTTCTGAATCAGCCATTTCTCCAGGGAGTCCCGGTCTACAAGGCATTTCAGAAATCTTCAAGGGAAGCTCAGACCTAGACGCCGAAGTATCCAGAGAGGCGCCTGTGGGACCTCTGCACTTGCTGCCCAGGACTGCCTCAGGATTCCCCTCCTTGTATTCTGGTGCAGTGCCCCTTGGCTGCCCCAGCAATGACTCAGCCAGGCCCAGTGGCAGCTCATGCTGCAGCTCTGAAAGGCACAGTAATCCTTGGAAGCAACCACATCATGCTGACTCTGCAGATATATGGCGTGCATGAGCTGTGGGGCCATAGTGGCCTCCATCTAGATTTCAGAAGATGTCACGTGATAACCTGAGGGCCTAGATAGAAACCTGCCACAGGGGCAAAGCTGCCACAGCCGCCACAGAAAGTCCCACTGGTGCAATGCCTCCTGGAGCCATGAGGGTGGAACCACTCCTGAGATCCCAGAATGATGGAGCTACCAGTGTGCACCACATTCCCAGGAAGGCTGCAGGCACAAGACTCCAATCCATAGGGCCGCATTGTAGGCTGAGCCCAGCAAAGCATAGGAGTGGGGCTGCCCAACCCTACTCCAGTATGCTCAGAAGGTAGGACATGGAGTCCAACATTATTTTCCACTTTAAGATTTAACATGAGCCCTGTTGGGTTGTGGACTTATTTGGGACCAGATACCTCTCTTTTCTTGCCTATTTCTCCCTTTTGGAATGGGAATGTCTAGCCTATGTCTGTCCTACCGTCGTATTTTCAAAGCATGTAACTTGTCTAATTTCATAGGCTCACAGCTGGAGAAGAACTTGTTTCAGGATTCATCATGTCTTGAGTCTTACCCATACCTGATTTAGATGAAACTTTTGGGGCCATTGTGATAGAATGAATTTTGTATGTGAGGACATGAATTTTGGAGGCCAGGATCAGAATTATATGGTTAATCCCCAATGCAACAGCGTTAAGAGGTGAGACCCTTAAGAGGTGATGAGGCCATGAGGGCTCTGTTGTCATGAATGGATTAGTGTTGTTATCATGGGATTGGGTTTATTATCATAGGAGCAGTATCCTCATCAAAATGAGCTCAGCCCCCTTCCTTCTCTTTCTTGAGTGCTCTCTCACCCATGTGCTGCCTCCCACCATATTATATCAAGGCAAGAAACCCCTTACCAGATGCACACCCTTGATTTCAGATCTCCCAGCTTCCAGAACCATGAGTCAAATAAATTTTTATTCATTATGAATTACCCAGTCTCAGGTATTCTGTTAAAGCAACAGAACATGGACTCAGACACTGGACCTCCACCTCCAAGAGCACACCCACAATTATGCTGCTCCACCTAATGGACCATTGAAAGGAAGAGAGAAAGTGAAAAGGAAGAGTTATTTTTATAATTTTTTCATAGGATCCTGTTCTTGTTTCATGATTATAATCTCATCTGTTAAATTAAGTGTATTTTAAAGGCATCTTCTTACATATTTTAACTTTGACCTACAGGTTTCTCTGTTCATAGTAAACTCAGCCTAATTGGATGTGTAAACAGACTATAACCTACTCTTGTGCCAATCACCAAGTTTTGGCCAATTAAAGATGGCCAACTGTTCAAACCATGTTTATATAAGGCAAATGGCAAGCTGTAACCAATCCAACTGTTTCTGTATCTCATTTCGTTTGTATATCACTTTCCTTTTTCTGTCCATAAATCTTCTTTGACCAAAAGACGATGCTGGAGTCTCTCTAAACCTATTCTGGTTCCAGGGCTGCCTGATTCATGAATTGTTCCTTGCTCAGTTGAACTCTGTTAAGTTTAATTTGTTGAAGATTTTTCTCATAGCACATCTCAAATATTTCTGGAGGAATGACAAGTTTTCTTTGTTTATTTTGCAATTCCTTCCCTTGCAGAGTCTTACTCCTCCAAATTGCTTTTTTGTTTGTTTGGTAGATATATAGCGATCTTTCATGTTAGAGGTTCTCTTCAGCTGCCTGTGAATCTCTGGCTCTGGACTCATGTGTGATGATGAGGAATGAGTCAGCTAGCTAGAAGTGAGTTGTCAACTGCAGGTGCCCCTATAAGGAGGTCTGCCAGGTCACTTAGTTGGGGAGCTCCTAATGTCAGCATCCCCGTCTTTTTGAGGTGCTCAGATTCTTCAGGAAGGACTATTCCAGTCTCCTGACTGAAAGGAGAAGCCTGGCTGCCAGGGCTTGTGTAGAGATTAGGGGTGGAGGGCTAGGATGGAGGTGGTGTCAGCACCAACACAATATACTCACTTAATTCTCCAGCAGGTGATATGGGACTTCTGCCCTCAACTTTTGCTGGTACCCATCTGTCAAGAGACCCTCCTATATTACGCCTTCAAGAAAACAACCTCCAATCTTTGCGGGGAGCGAGAGAGCTAGCTGTAGACATCAATTTATTTAGAGGTAGACAGAGAATCTGAGGTCTGTCTTTTTCTTAAACAGACTTTCAGTCAGTTCCCTTATTTAGCCCCTCTTCATTTCCACTTCCAGAGGCATCTGGAGCCTCCAGTTTCTGGACCTTCTAAAAATTCTGAATGTAAGCCTGGTTGACTCTTGCTTTTCCCACTACTGGGTAAGTATTCAATTTTCTTGGGTTTCATATACAGTGGCCCATCTGCTTTCCATCTTCCAATATTTTGTTGCTGTTGTTTCTTCTGCTTCCCAATCTTTACAGATATACAGATATATTTTAAGCCACTATTTAGTTTTTCTAGTGAGTTCTGAGAGGCAGCAAAAGTAGATGTGGTTGTCCAATCATCTACTTTTCTAGTCCTAAGGACAGACTGACTCTTGTAAAATTTTTTTCCTTTTATTTTACTTGACACATAATAACTGTACATATCTATGGGATACAGAATATTTCAATACATATATTCAATGTGTAATGATCAAATCAGAGTAATTAGCATATGTATCACTTTAAACATTTAGTCTTTCCTTGTGTTGTGAACATTCAAAATCCTCTCTTCTAGTATTTTGAAAATATACACTAAATTATTGTTAACTGTATTCACCCTACAGTGCTACAGAACCCTAGAAGGTATTCCTTTCTAGTAGTTGTAACTTCATATCCATTAATCAACCTCTTCTCTACTGTTCCCAGCCTCTAGTAACCACAATTCTACCCTCGACTTCTACCAGCTCATTTTTAAACTCCCACATATGAATGAGAAGTTGCAGTATTTATTTTTCCATGCATGACTTATTTCACATAATGTAATGTCCTCCAGGTTAATCCATGCTGCTGCAACGGACAGGATTCCATTCTTTTGTAGTTCAACATATTCCATTGTGTGCACTACATTTATCCATGTATCTGTCTATGGACGTTTAGGTTGATCCCGTATCTTTGCTATGGCGAAAAGTGCTTCAATCCAATAAACATGAGGGTGCAGATATCTCTTCAATATACTGATTTATTTTCCTTTGGATAAATGCCCACTAGTGAGATTCCTGGATCATATGGTAGTTCTATTTGTAGGTTTTTGAGGAAGCTCCATACTTTCTCCATTGTGGCTTTACTAATTTACATTCCCACCAACAGTGTGTAAGAGTTCCCTTTTCTCCACATCCTTGCCCGTATTCATTATTTTTTGTCTTTTCTTAGCATGATAGTCATTCTAACTTGGTGAGGTAATATCTCATCGTGGTTTTGATTTACATTTCCCAGAGGATTAGTGACGCTGAGCATATTTTCATATACTTCTTGGCCATTTGCCTATCTTCTTTTGAGAAATATCTCTGCAGGTTCTCTGATCATTTTAAAATCAGGTTGTTTTTTGCCGTTGTGTTGTTTGAGTGCCTTGTGTATTTGGTATATGAGTCCCTTCTTGGATGAATAGTTTGTAAATGTTTTCTCCCATTCTACAGGTTGTCTCTTCACTGTGGATTATTTCCTTTGCTCTACGGAAGCTTTTTTGTTGGATATAGTCCCTCTTGTCAATTTTTGTTTTTGTTGCCTGTGCTTTTGAAATCTTACTCATACAATCTCTGCCTGGACCAATGTCCTAAAGCATTTCTTTCATGTTTTATTCTAGTAGTTTTGTGGTTGCGGGTCTTACATCTGAGTCTTTAATCCATTTTGATTTGATTTTTGTATACGGTGAGATAAGGGCCTAGTTTCCTTCTCCTGCATATGGCTATCCAGTTTTCCCAGCACCATTTCTTGAAGAGGGTGTTCTCTCCCCAGTGTGTGTTCTTAGTCTCTTTCAGACTGACTTTTTCATTGTCATTTGTGTTCATCCCAGCTCCTCAGCTGGACTGTGAGGCTTTCCCTAGACATCTGGGAGAAACTTGGTACCTCTTTGTTGAACAGAGGTGTCCTTTCCACAAAGGATGTGGCCAAGAAGGGTCCTCCCAGCTCAGTGCCACCTCCTCCAGGAAGGCTTCCCTGACCATCCCACCTGGAAACACTTTGTCAAGTAATCATTCCTTCAACATGCCACAAATTAAAGTGGCCCTAGCCAGGACATCCATCCCAAAGGCCTGCTGACCTCATCCTGTCCCTGGAGACCCTATAACCATCCCCAGGCTGCTCCTGAGCCCTGGGCAGCCTTCTTCAGGGTCAGGATGGTGCCAAAGAATGGGCTCAGCTTTGGGACAACCATGACTGCATTAGCTCCCAGGGTGGCTACTCCCTTGTGTGCCCTTGGGCAGGCTTCCAACTGCCATGCCCACAAATATAAGATGGGAATAATTAATGCTGTTCTTCCCCTGCTCCTGTTCCCAAGTGTTTCTCAGCACCTGAGTGATTGCGTGAGACTCATTTTGGCCAATGGCTTTTGAGCAAAAATGATGTATGTCATTTCTGGGCTGACTCGCGTCATCACTGATGCAAGGCCCTCCAAGCCTTTTCTCTGCCATAGGGACCAGCCGTGTTTCTGATGGCAGCTGCTCTGCCAGTCTGGGCTGCAGAGTAAGAACAAAGAGGACATGAAACAGAAGTCCCTACCAGCCTTCAAAAGTCATAAGTGAGAGACAAACCTGGTAGAGGCCATGGAAATGAGAGGTTGCTGGAGGATAACTTAGTTTCCTTCACTGACACACCTCGTGGAGCTGTAAGGACTGAGTGGTGGCCTATGTGAGCCTGCACAGGGCTCGGCCTGGCACTAAGTGGGTATTCAAGAAATGTGATCTTTTTGGTGGCTCCAGGAGACCTGAGAGGCAGAGACTGTGTGACTCAGGCAGATGTTCCACATCCAGACACAAGAGTCAAAGGTCACCGAGGGGGTCGACAGGGGCCCCACAGGGACAAATAAATACACACTTATTCTGCTCCCAACTCCAGGCTGGGCTCAACCAATGGGTACTTTGCAACTGCCTCTCTGAGGAAGAGAGACTCACTGAGTCGATTGATGGGCAGGGGAAAGGCGTGTGACGGGAAGAGAGGGTATGTGACGGCACAGGGGAGATTATGGGGACTGCAGGCTTGCCCCATCCCCACAGCAGAAGGGCAGTGGCAGAGACCTGGCTGAGTGGCGGTCCCCTTTCTGGCTTTTCAACACCTGACTGGAGCTCTCAGACAGGGTGTCCCCACCACTCCCTCACCCAACAGGCTGAGCACAGGCACCTGAAATTAGGCCCAGCTTCACCGTTAACTGGCAGTTTGACCCTGGGCCTCAATTTCCTCTTCTGTAAAATAAGGATCACACGCACACTTGCCCTGTGTACCTCACAGGAGCCCTGTGAGACTCAAATATGAAAATGGATATGACAGACCTTTCAAAACATGGCAGTTCTTTGAGAATGCAAGTTTATTTCAGAGAGGTAAATCTCACACTTCCCACGGAGCTGAGCAGAGCAGATCATTTTATCCCCATTTCAGAGATAAGGAAACAGAGACACAGAGGTTAGGTGACTTGTTGAAGGTCCCACAGCCGGTGGGTGGCAGAGTTGGGGTCACGATCTGGGTCCTGTGAGTCTGAATCTAGTCTCTGCTTCACCAAGTCATCTCCCTACAAAAACCCCCATGGAAAGAAAATCCCTGTGGATCCGAGCCCACTGGAAAGGTCTTCCCCAGCCCTCAGGATCCACTGTTCTGGAAGCAGATAAGGAGACACGACCCACAGGTACAGATAGGAGTCCGGCCTGTGGCTAACCTGATGCCGTGGTGTTCAGGGACAGAGTGAAGCCCATGGTGGCCCGAAGGCTGGAGTCGAACAATATGGGGCAGAAACAGCTCACTGGCTGCACCTTCTCACAGCGTCAGGCTCTTTCTGATCATGAAAGTCGCCTTGCCCTCAATTCCATGTGCCGAGGAGCTGGGTGACTCACGGAGCCCTCAATCTGCAGTTGTTAAAATATGTCAGGCCTCCATCTGCTCCCCAGTCTCAGCCCCTGGGCAGCCACCTGTGACTACACCTTCCTTAGTCAACAACCAAGTCAATATACTGGGGACATTTGGTGGGTGAAAGCTGTTGAGGATGTTGGGGAGCTGTGAGCTTTTTCTGGCACCAGGATCAAGGTGGCTAACACAGGCATGCATAATCGTGGGAACAACCCCTCCTACTTAGGCAGCCTTGCTAGCCTTTAAATATTTTTGTACACATGATCTCGTTGATCCCTGCAAGTATTTTATAAGCTGGAGAAGACAGAAATATTCACCCTGGGGCACAGAGAGGCTTACCCAGGCAGAGAAAACAAACAGGTGGAGCTCAAGCCATTCCTCAATTCCTTTGCTAGTGGCAGACATCATTAATCAATCATGCCACTCTTTCCAGTTCATCTGGGATGAGGCCTGAGAACATCTCAATAGAACCCTTCAGGCAGCCACTACCAATCGATTAAGGATTGCCATCCTAGGTGTAGTAGACGTCAACTACCTAATCAGCTGGGTGACCTTGGGCAATTCTTACTGGTCTTCCCAATGGAAAAACAGGAAGATGGACTAGAAGTCCTGTGTTTCTGTGGGATGGCCTGTTGATAAGTCCTGTCTCATCCTTCTTTGCTCCTTTCCACACAGTGGTAGCTCAGTATCTTATTACCTCTTGCATGGGACCCCTTGGTGATCTCCTTTCTGGGCTCTAGTGCATTGTGGAAACTGTTGCCTGTTTACCCTTCCTAACATTGTCTGCTCAAGAACTTCCACAGGGAGGGGAACATCACATACTGGGGCCTGTCGGGGGTGGCAGGTAAGGGGAGGGAGAGCATTAGGACAAATACCAAATGCATGAGGGGCTTAAAACCTAGATGACAGGTTGATGGGTGCAGCAAACCACAATGGCACATGCATGCCTATGTAACAAATCTGCAAGTTCTGCACATGTATCCCAGAACTTAAAGTAAAATAAATAAATAAATAAAAGAACTTCCAAAGGCTCTCCATGCCCTTCCCAAGAGAGTCCCACTGCAGAGTGGCCATGGTCTGGCCTTTCTCTTCATCTCCAAACTCAATGCCAAGACTCCTCTTTACCCATCTCGGCTTTCAGCCAAAGGGCACATCCATTTGTTCCTGTATGTGGCCCACACTATCCCCATCCCACCCCTGGGCCTTTGCCCATGCTGTTCCCTATGCCTGGGAGTGACTGCTCTCACCACCATTCCTCGTATCTGCTTCTTAAAACCTCCTCTGTCTTAAATGTTGTCTTAGTCAATGCTACTACCTGCTTGACAACTTCATGAATTCTCCATAACAGGGGGTGCCCACTCCTTCCTCTGAAATATTAGTGCTTTTTTTTCTCTTTCCACATGCCTGTTCCTGCCCCTCCCTCAACCTTCCGACTTACTCACCTAGGAAACTCCAGGTGACTCACAGCCAGCACTCTGGGCAACAAACAGGAGACTTGCCTTCCTTTCCAATAGCAGTCATGATGGAGGCATTTCCCGAGACCTACTATGCACAAGATGCCAGGGTGGTGGGGAGGAGCATCTGGCAGGGGCTCTTGGCAGTCACTGGAGTTCTTTCTTCCTAGGGAGGGATGCAGCTATCAGAGGGGTGGCTTTAGTTCTGAAGGGGGATGGGCTTTGCAATGTCTGCACTTCTAAGGGGTATGAAGAGAGGGAAGAGAAAGACTGAGGCCAATAAGGGAACACAGCTCCTTTCTTCTCTCTAGAAAGCCCATGTCTCCCTCCTCCCCAGAATCCCTCACTAACCATGCACTCTTACAGAGAACTTGCTGGAGACAGTGAGGACCCAGACCCTGCCTTAACCATAGTAACAAAAGTGACAGACACTCACAGGCCTTAGTGCTCCTGCTCAGGCTGTTCCTACTATGGGGGCTGTACTTCCCCTCCCTCTCCTCAACCCCCCTCCAGGTCCTCCCACCTCAGTGCCACCTCCTCCAGGAAGGCTTCCCTGACCACCCCACCTGGAAATGGCCTGTGCACATGGAGTTCCTTAGCCCTTTCACTCAGCCTCTGGTAGAGTATTCAGCCAGTCCCACCTCTCTGTGGTCACTTATGTTCAAGTGACACTGCCATCACCTAGTTCCATAAGGTCTTTGAGGCTAAGGTCTGTTTCTGAGCCTCCCTGACTCCCCTGGGCCTAGACATGCTGACACATTGGGCAACCAGAAAGATCTGTCATGGAAAATGAGCAGTGAGAACCAGGTGTGAGGCAGAGGCTCTGGAGGATGTCTCACAGTGTCCTTTCTGGAAAGTTGTCTAACCCTTGCCCTGCCTTCCAGGGGAAAGGGCCTAGAAAAGCCAGCTGGGCCTCAGAGAGCAGGAGAAAAAGACTGGCTTCCTGCGCGGCTCCTCCTGGCTGAATACCTTCATGCCGAATTCAAGGGAGTGATCATAAAAACCAAAGCCTCCTTGACTTATTTCTAGGACCAAAGCCAGGTGTCTGGGCTTCCCCTCATACCTGCTCTCACACCTGCGACACCAATGGGCCTCAGGCTATTTCACCTGGAGTAGGGAGGACCCATGAAGATGCCAGCTAACTCAGAAGGGCTGTGTGGCAGCCCTGGGTTAAATCCTAGCTGGCACTAACCAGCTGGTGACTGTGGGCAAGGGGCTTAGTCTTTCTGAGCCTCCATTTCCTTCCTTTATTTTTTAATTTTATTTTTTGAGACAGGGTTTGGCTCTGTCACCCAGGCTGGAGTGCAGTGGCACAGTTATGGCTCATTGCAGCCTCGACCTGCTGGGCTTAAGCAATCCTTCCGCCTCAGCCTCCCAAGTAGCTGGGACTACAGGTGTGCACTACCACACCTATCTAAATTTTGTGTTTTTTGTAGATATGAGGTCTCACTGTGTTGCCCAGGCTGGTCTCAAAACCCTGAGCTGAAATGATCCACCCACTTCAGCCTCCCAAAGTGCTGGGATTACAGGCATGAGCCACCATGCCCAGCCCCATTTCCTTCCTTTCTTCCTTTATTTATTTACTTTATATTTATATTTATTTTTTTTTTTTTTTATTTTATTTTATTTTTATTTTATTTTATTTTATTTTTGAGATAGTCTCACACTGTCGCCCAGGCTGGAGTGTAGCAGTGCGATCTCTGCTCACTGCAACCTCCACCCTCCCAGGTTCAAGTGATTTTCCTGCCTCAGCCTCCTGAGTAACTGGGATTACAAGCGCCCACCACCACATGTGGCTAATTTTTTCTATTTTTAGTAGAGACGGAGTTTCACCATGTTGGCCAGGCTGGTCTTGAACTTCTGACTTCGTGATCCACCTGCTTCGGTCTCCCAAAAGGCTGGGATTACAGGCATGAGCCACTGTGCACGGCCTCCTTCCTTTAAAATGGAGCTAATAATCACAAGAAGGCAAACACTGTAGGATTCCACCCATGTGGGAACCATGTGAGGTTCCCAGAGTAGTAAATTCATAGAGACAGAAAGTAGAATAGTTACTAGGCACTGGTGGAGGAGAGGATGGGGAGTTGGTGTTTAGTGGACCCTCAGTTTCAGTTTGCGCTGATGGAAAGTTCTGCAGATGGAGGGTGGTGATGGTTGCATAGCAATGCGAATGTTCTTTCTACTGAACTGTACACTTAGAAATGGTTATGAAGGGCTGGGCGCGGTGGCTCATGCCTGTAATCCCAGCACTTTGGGAGGCCGAGGCGGGTGGATCACGAGGTCAGGAGATCGAGACCATCCTGGCCAACATAGTGAAACCCCATCTCTACTAAAAATACAAAAAAATTAGCCGGGTGTGGTGGCGGGCATCTATAATCCCAGCTACTTGGGAGGCTGAGGCAGGAGAATCGCTTGAGCCGGAGAGGCAGAGGTGAGCTGAAATCGTGCCATTACACTCCAGGCTGAGCTAAAGAGTGAGACTTTGTCTCAAAAAAAAAAATCAAAGAAAAAAAGAAAAAGAAATGGTTATGAAGATAAATTTTCGGTTACATGTATTTTATCCCAATTAAACATTTTCAAAATCTTTTAAAAAGTGGAGCCAGTGAGAGCACTTATCTTTACCTCAGGGGGTTGTGGTGGGAATCAATGAGCAGATCCCACCATCACTGGGTCCAGTGTCTGGAATGGAAACGACACTTAATAAGTCCTGTTCCCTGTCCCCTGCTTCCCAGTCTCTCTCCCAGGAGGGGAGGCCAGGGTCCCTGTGGCTGAGGCTGCAGCGTGTGTCAGGAGGCAGTGGCCCAGCTGCCCGCAGTGGAGGCAGTGAGCTCCCTGACAGAGGCAGTGTGTGAGTGGCAGAGGCCAGGCCAGGCAACTACACGTGGCGGTGGATGTGGGCCCTGAACTCCCTTCTCACCTGAGGATTCAGACAGTTTCTCAGCTCGACCTGTCTTGCCCTACCCTGCCACCATCTTCAGTGGCTGCACTAGGGTGTCCTGGTCATTCTGTCCTCTGCCAACCAGACCACGTCTGGGAGCACCCGCCACACACCTCTCTGGGCCAGGCAGGCTGTAGGGACTACGACCAGCCTCCAGGAGCCTATGGTCAGGTGGAGGAGAGCAAGGGAAGGAACAATGGCAGAAGCAGTAAGACAGGTGGCACCTCCTGGGTCCTGCGTTGGGGACAGAGCAGGGACAGGAGGAGCAAGGTGAAAAGAATGGTAAAAACTACAGGGCAGACAGGCATGGGCTCCATCTAGCCCTCCTGTCTCTGAACTGGTCTCATCCTCTGGAAAGGGGCCTGAGCATAGCACCTATTCCACAGGGCTGTGACAATAGATGACACTATGCAGAAAGCACTTGGAGCACAGCGGACCCTCAACAAATGGTGATGGATGTCGGTTGTTAGTTTTTGAGTGTTGAGTGATATGTAGTTTTTGAGTGTTGAGTGATATGTGTGTGTGTGTGTTTGTGTGTGTGTGTGTGTGTGTGTGATTTGTTTTTGACAGAGAGAGTCAGAGAGAAGAGCCCAGTCCTCACCTCAGGAAGCTGGCATCCCTCCTGGGGCAAGATGTCTTCCAAATTGCCCTCCCCACCGCTCAGCCACCACCACTGTCCCCTCCCTTCTTCAGAGCAGAATAAGAAGCCCAGAGGCCCAGATCCTCAGAACTTCTGCAAGCCCCTAAAGAAGTCCCCATTTCAATAGTCCTCCTTCCCTGTACAGTCCTCCTTCCCTCTTCTCAGCCCAAGAAGAGCCCCCTCCCCGCCCATTCACCATAGAGGGTCTTTGGCTCTGCTGACCTGCCAGATGTAAATGGAAAGCACGCTCCATTTTCTTTGTCCCAGGGGAATTTACTGAAGCATAGAAAGCTCTCAGTCAAGAGGAACCCTCTGCTGGTTGTCAGAAAGCAATTCAGAAGAGATAAATTCCCAGGAGGAGTATTGGAAACCCACACCAGGACAGCCCCTGGAAGGTAACAGTGGAGAGCACAGCGGTAATCAATTCTCTGTTTAACTTTCTATGAGCACTCCCCAGTTCCCAGTCAGAAGCCAGGAGAGTATGGTTTAGGCAAGGTTACGAGGTTACGGTTCAAACAAGACTGAAAGCCAGGACCAGCCCCTACAGTTTCCCACTGGCATGGTGACAATAATCATCACAACGATTGTACAGTAACACCGACAATAAGAAAGTTTATATCTTTCACCCACTTTTTGATGAGATGGTTTGTCTTCCTGTTACTGAGTTGTAAGAGTTCATTGTAAATTCTGAATGTAAGTACTTTCCTGGGCATATGTTTCACCAAACAAACAAACAAACAAACAAAGCCTAACACATATTGTGTACTTTTGTGGGTTGCAACAGTGTTCTTAGTGCTTTGTCTTCAGTTAGTTCCCTCAATCTTTACCATGACCAATGCAATTGACACTATTATTACTCCCATTTTACAGAGGAGGAAACTGAGGCTCAGGGAGGGAAATCCAAGCCACATAGTTGGCACGTGGAGAGTGAGATTCCAGAGCCCACCTCACAGCCTCCCAAGTGCAATGGATAAAGGAGACAAACCCCTTACCTCAGACACCTGTGGGAGTCGAATGAACCAGTGTGTACAATAGTACTTAGTAAACTGTGAGTGTGAGTTAGGAATAAAATAACAGGTTCCTGGATGGGCGTGGTGGCTTGCGCCTGTAATCCCAGCACTTTGGGAGGCCAAGGTGGGCGGATCACGGGGTCAGGAGTTCGAGACCAGCCTGACCAATATGGTGAAACTCCATCTCTATTAAAATTACAAAAATTAGCCAGGCATGGTGGCATGCACCTGTAATCCCAGCTACTCGGGAGGCTGAAGCAGGAGAATCACTTGAACCTGGTATGCGGAGGTTGCAGTGAGCCGAGATCATGCCACTATACTCCAGCCTGGGTGACAGAGCAAGACTCTGTCTCAAAAATAAATAAATAAAATTTTAAAAAATGGAATCCCTCTCTAGAGGGCTCCCCCAAACCAAACACATAATCCACCTTTTTCTTCATGGACAGTCAGCAGGGTCAGACCTTCTCAGAGGAGGCCAAGAAAGGAGTAGGATGAGTGGGAACTGGGCTGGACTCATTAAAACCAGTCAGCATTGCTTTGATCTGAACAGAACTGGTTTGATCCAGTTAGATTTATCCAGAACCCCTTAGAACCAGTCAGAATTTGTTTTAAAAGGTCCAAATTGGTATGATCCAGTCATATCATGTTAGAACCAGTTTACATCCTGAGATGATCGACATTGGAACTGGCTTGGACTGGTTAGAAGCAGATTGAACTGCTTCTGTGACTGGCTGGAAGCAGCCACTGGCTCTGGTTTTACACCAGCACGCTTCGGTAACATGTTTGTTCAAAGCTGGGTTGCAGTGGTACGAGATGTGAGTAGGAAGAGGGAAGTGGCTTTGGAAGGTCAGGGAGTTACAGCCAAGCTTGGCTCTGCCTGGGGAGGGCCTTGAATGCCGAGCTGAAGTACATGTGATGTCACGTCCATTTTCAAGCCATACATAACCCTGTGGGGTGCTACACAGGCCGCTTGCTGTAAATCAATTCGCCTCTCACCCAGTGATTAATGGGAGGGAAGCTTTCATCACTTGTTCTGGGTAAGTGATTGCATGTGGAAACACATCTTTGATTTTATAAGTTCTTGCTAGAGCATGAAATTTCTTGGAGGAGGTTCCCTGAGGAATGTGGAGCCCCAATAGTCCCGTTCCCTGTCCCCTCTCCGCTTACAGATTCCACTCCCCACTTCCTCCTTGCTCACTCCTCCTCCTGCCCAGCTATGTCTCTCTGGGAGCCTCTGCCACACCTCCCCAGGCCAAAGGGCTCACCAGGGCTCGGAGGAAGGGCTGAGGGAGGTGGAGTTCGCTGCCACCTTCCGCTTAGGAGAGCAAGGACTTTGCAGACAACAGGTGTGAGGAAGGAGGGAGGAATGGCATAGGGCAGAGACCAACTTGTTACTCTCCTGGACCAGATATAATCCAGATAGTCCAGGCCAACCTACTGAGGGCAGGGAACCGAGGAGTGGGGCGGGGCCAGGCCGCCCAAGGGGCTTCCTGCATTAGCTGCTCTACGACACCATGGTGGCTCCAGATGTGAGTCCAGTTAGAAATCCAGACAGGGCCGGGCGCGGTGGCTCAAGCCTGTAATCCCAGCACTTTGGGAGGCCGAGACGGGCGGATCACGAGGTCAGGAGATCGAGACCATCCTGGCTAACATGGTGAAACCCTGTCTCTACTAAAATACAAAAAACTAGCCGGGCGACGTGACGGGCACCTGTAGTCCCAGCTACTCGGGAGGCTGAGGAAGGAGAATGGCATGAACTCGGGAGGCGCAGATTGCAGTGAGCTGAGATCCGGCCCCTGCACTCCAGCCTGGGTGGCAGAGCGAAACTCCGTCTCAAAAAAAAAAAAAAAAAGAAATCCAGACAGTTAGAAACTCTAGAGAAGATCCTTTGAAATGCACATAGTTCAGACCTTCATTTTTGCCAGAGTCCCTGAGTGGGAGGGACTTGCCAGGCTACACGACCCAGACGAGAAGCTGCTCCAACCCCCAGTCCGGAGGGCTGCCTCCCTAAGGAGATGATGTCTGTCTTTTGGGCTCTTCCATCCATCCTGCCTGCACCTGTAGCACTAGCCTGACACTTCTCAAAGCCCCTTGGGGACCTTGTGAGCTCAGATCACCATGACATTGAAGCACACGGGCCCTACAGGCTCTGGAGCCAGACAGACCTGAGTCTATGACCCTGCTTTACTAGCTGGAGAGTCTTTGCCTCTCTGAGCCTTAGCTTACTTGGCCACAAAATGGGATAATACTAGAAGTCAGCTCATGGCATGGTTGGGAAGTTAAAATGTCATATGCACAGTTGATGATATTGCATGTTCACCTAATGGTGGAATCAATAATATGCATTGTTAGCATTTATGATAATAATTATAACTATCATTGAGCCTTTGTCCTTGGTTGTGGAGGCACTAGATGAGGACTCTGAGGACTTGTGTTAGAGTCCCTGGTCAGGCACTGTCTCGCTAGCTATGTGGCCTCAGTTTCCCCATCTTTAAAGTGGGGGTAAGTCCTTCTGCTCTGACTGCCAAAGTAGTTATGAGAATCCAGAGATGTGAATGGGCCTTGAAAGCTGAAGAGTGTCAAACACACAGTCTGTTCTGCTGGACACAGAATGACCGCCCATCCCCCTCCAAGCTGCTGCCGGCAGTGCGGTCGGTGGGCACAGATGGCCCCAGCTGTCAGCTCTTTCAGGGTCTGCCTGAGTTGCAGAGACCCAGCTTGCCTGAGGTCATGCCTTCCCTGGGGCAGCCCACAGCTGGGGACTGATCAAGGCCGAGGATAAAGATTCAGCCATTTGGGTCCACCGTGGGACATTCTGATGGGTGCTCGCTCAGGCTTCGCCAGGCCTGCCTTGAGGTTCCGCTTGTCCCTCTGCCCATCTGCCTTCCCCCACTTCCTCATAAATTCATGTGTGTTCATCCCTCATGTACATCTTGCACCCCAAACGTCACCTCAGTGTCTGGGGGAACCCAATCTGCAAAAGCTATATAATAAAAAGCCTGCCTCTTGCTGACACAGCTATGCTTACCACACAGAGAAGGCAGCCTCAGGGCCTGAACACCCCTCCTCTAATATGGGCTCTTGAACACCTGGCTCAGAATCCTACAAATCTGGAAATACAGTTTGCCAGCGGTTAGTCAGTTTAGATGGAGGCTCTCCAAGTGAGTTTTGTTAGAGTTGCAGGGAAAGCTGAAAGGCAGAGTGGAAGGTGAGGACAGCTGCAGTCCTAATGCACCCTCTTTCTAGAAGCCCGTACAGACGGACCCTCAGCAGTGAGTGTTTTTTGCACAGCAATGACCTGATACTCATTGGTCTACCAAGGCCACTGGTCAAACCACTGACCTCTGTGGGTGGAAATAGAGTTTGCCAATTCACCATGAAATGAGGAAGTTGGGATGATATCATGAATTTTAGGGAATTAATTATACTCATCATAATGTTTTGCTGTCAAGAGAACCGTATAATGCTGATTATAGATTGCAGACGGGGTTGGTTTTGTTTTGTTTTTAAGGTCCTCACTTAGCAAAAGAACGAAGAAAAGGAGCTCTGCATCTTAGAAATCCAGGTCTGGGATGTACCGAAGAGTTCCGAGTCACCTGGATGAGGCTCCTCACCGAGCCGAGGTGGAGAGCAGGGCTCTTTAGCCATGGAAATTTCTGGGGCAGCCAATGGCTTGCAACTGCTCTTATTGGGGTCTCACCCTGTTCATAGGTGGACTGTAGGCAGGGTGACCTCAGTGCCCTTCCAACTCCAAGATGTCTGTAGTGAGACTCAGTGCTCTGCGTAAGGTGGTAGGCTGTGACAGTAAGCAGGACTTAGGTACCTCCCCCTCCGCCCCTTCGTAGGTCCTCCACACCTGGAAGGGGTCATGAGGGTCAGGATGGGTCAACAGCACCCCTCAGTGAGCTGTGGGCCTTCCCACCATCACTCCTGAGCTAATTGCCACCTGCTCGCCTGCCAGGTGCCTGCCCGCGTGTCGCCAGCTCTGGGCCACCATTAACGACATGTTGCGGCAGTTTTACGAAGCGTGGCTCAGAACAATTTTACACCTCATTTGATTTATGTTCTGGGATTCCTTCCTCTCTAAGAGGTTCCCTCCCTCTGGAGAGACAGAGTGTGTCACCCATCCTAGTTCCCCTGTGCTCCGACAGAGCAGACAGACCCCAGGTCCTGGGCAAACAGCACCATGACCTCCCTCCCAGGCTTTCTGTCCAGGTGATGTCCTTGAGCCAGGACATCTGTGACTGAGGCCTCCTCAGGTGGCTCAGTAATGACCAAGAGAATCCCAGAGCAGGGAACGACCTCAGAGATGGGTAACCAAACCCCAATCTACAGGCGAGGAAACCGAGGGTTGGAGAGAGGCCTTGGGTCCCTCGGGACCCTTCTGAAGGTCACAGAGCCAGTCCGTGGCTGGCACTTGCCTCCTCTCTCCGTGGCAGAGGACAGGGTCTGCACTGGGAGTTGAGGCCAGCCATGAGCCGACCTTCCAGGAAGCAGAACCACTAGACTAGACTCTCCATGGGACAGTGATCTTGCTGAGGCGGATGAAGGGCCAAGCTAAAGGATCACTTGTCCACCTGCCTCATTGCAGAGGAGGGAAGGGAAGCTTAGAGAGGGAGAGTGACGTGCCTCAAGACACACGGCCAGTTAGGGGCAGAGTCAGGGCTAGAACCCTGGCTTCCAGAACTCCAGGATTTCATCACTTTCTCCCTAAGAGGCAAGATCATTTCCATGGCTGGATCCTCTC
Organism: Rhinopithecus bieti; assembly: GCF_001698545.2. Taxonomy (NCBI): domain Eukaryota; kingdom Metazoa; phylum Chordata; class Mammalia; order Primates; family Cercopithecidae; genus Rhinopithecus; species Rhinopithecus bieti. Next base: position 4,605,677 of record NW_016814470.1, on the reverse strand, counting down.
CTTCATTCATTTTTGGTGGCCTCCCAGGCGCCAGGCATGGTGTCAAGCTGGGAGGATATGGTGAGGACATGGCAGGCCCAGTGGCTGCCCTCACAGCCTGCAGCTCCGTGGTGGAGGTCAATAAGCACTTGGGCTATGATGGCACAGGGTGTTGAGGCTGTGAAGACAGAGTGTGGGTCCCAGAAGCAGACCTTTTCTCCTCTACATTTGGGGAACTCCCCTCACAATGACTCCTGGTTGAAGGCCAAGCCCACCTCCCACTATAGAAGTTGATACGGCCAGAAACTCACCATCCCAGCCTTCCTGAGGTGTGTGACCAAGGTTCATCCAACTAGAAGTACCTGTCCCAGTTTAGACTCAGGAGCTGATGACATGAGGAAAGAGAGGGCAAGGATGTTCTCTGTGGCCGCAGGGCTGGGGCAGTTATGGCAGGGTCGAGGGCCCAGGGACAGAGGCAATGCAGATGGCATTGGTGGTGCAGACCACAGTGTCCTGGGCTCGGCACTGTTCTGGAGGAGACCCGTCGTGGAGCTTGACGTGGATGATGTTCCTGCTGTGTAGCTCTAGCATAATGATGTCCCAGCCCACCTAGAGGACACACGAGGCTCTCAATATCTTTAAAAACTCTACCTTTCAGTCTGGAAACTTTCAAACATGCACCAAAGTAGAATAGTACAAAGATGGCTACCCACCACAGAGCTTCAACAATCATCATCATCCACCATTATTGTTCATCTTCCCTCTATGCCTCTCTACACACATTTTTTCTCAAATAAATTTTAATTAATAGACTTCATTTTTCAGAGCAATTTTACAAAATATGGAGCAGACTGAACGAGAAGTTCCCATATACCATATCTCCCACCCGGCACATAATTGCCCCTATCGTTAATATCTTGCATTGGTAGGGTACATGTGTTACAGGTAATGAACCAATAGCAATACATTTATTATTATTATTATTAATTATTATCAACAAATGTCTATGCTCTATTCAGATTTCCTTAGCTTTTATTTGATGCTCCTTTGCTCTTCCAAGATTCCATCCAGGATCCCATACTGCGCTTAGTCTTTCTGTCACCATAGGCTCCTCTTGACTGTGACAGTTTCACAGACTTCCCTTGTTTTTAATGATCTTGACAGTTTTGAGGTGTACTGCTCAGGTATATTGTGGGATGCCCTCTACTGGACTTTATTTTTCCTCAAGGTTAAACTGGGGTGATGAGTTTTTGGAAGGAAGATCACAGAGGTAAAGCGCTATTTTCATCACATCATATTCAAGGTACATACTATCAATCATGATTAATTGCTGTTGATGTTGACCTTGATCCTCTGGATGAAGTAGTGTTTGTTAGCTTTCTCCATGGTAAAGTTACTCTTTTTTCCCTGCTTTCCATATGACTCTTTGGAAGGATGTCACTATGCATAGCACACACCTAAAGAGTATGGAGTTGTGCTCCCCTCCTTTAAGAGTGGAATATCTACATATTTATTTTATTTTATATTTTATTTTAGACAAGTTCTCACTCTGTCGCCCAGGCTGGAGTGCAGTGGCGTGATCTCAGCTCACTGCAACCTCAAGCAATTCTCCTGCCTCAGCCTCTCAAGTAGCTGGGATTACAGGAACACACCACCATGCCCAGCTAATTTTTATATTTTTTGTAGAGATGGGGTTTCACCATGTTGCCCAGGCTGGTTTCGAACTCCTGGGCTCAAATGATCCGCCCGTCTTGGCCTCCCAAAGTGCTGGGATTGTAGGTGTGAGCCACCAAATCCGGTAGTCATTTATTTTAAAGCAACTTCCAGACAACCCATCATTTCATTCATAAATACTCCAGTATACATCTGTAACAGATACAGACTTCCATGCACACAGCTATGTTAGCATTTTCACCCAACACCATTAGCAATAATTCTGTAATATCATTTACTATCCATGTTCAGTTTTCCCTGACTGTCTCCAACATGTATTTCTATGGTTGGTTGTTTCATGTCAGGGTTTTCATTTTGATTAAGGTCATTTCTCCTAGAGAACTTCAAACATTCTGGTCTTGGCTGGTTGCTGTATTATGGTTTTATTTAACATCTTCTCTGTCCTCTGTATTTCGTGGAAACTGGTAGTTATATCAGAGGCATGATCAAATTCAGGTTCATTATTTTGGTAAGAATCCATTGTAGTGATTCATTCAACGTGAGATGTCCCTCTTTTCGTGTTGCTACGATTGATCAGGGGTTGAGACTTGTCAACATTTCTCCTCATGGATTTAGCAGCTGCTGCTAATTGATGCCTAGATGGCCTCTTAACAAATTCCTTTTCTTTTTAAAGAAAGAAGTTGGCCAGGCGTGGTGGCTCACGCCTGTAATCCCAGCACTTTGGGAGGCCGAGGTGGGCGGATCACTTGAGGTAAGGAGTTTGAGACCAGCCCAGCCAACATGGTGAAATCTTGTCTCTACTAATAATACAAAAATTGGCCAGGCATGGTGGCACATGCCTGTAATCCCAGCTACTCAGGAGGCTGAGGTAGAAGAATTGCTGGAACCTGGGAGGTGAAGGTTGCAGTGAGCCTAGATTGCACCACTGCACTCCAGCCTGTGTGACAGAGTGAGACTCCAAAGCAAAAGAAAGAAGAGAAGAGGAGAGGAGAGGAGAGGAGAGGAGAGGAGAAGAGAAGAGATATATTTCTTGTGACAAAAAATCTGATGGATAAATCCTGGATGCCCAGTCTGGTGCTTTTCAAACTCCACCTGGCAGATGCCTGCCTAAGTTCTTGCTCCTGAAACAGGTATAGCATGGAGGTTTAGAATGAGGACGGTGGAGCCAGAACTGCCTGAATTGAGGTCCCACCTCTACCACTTATTAAATGTATGCTCTGGACAGCTTTCCTCCGTTTCCTCATCTGTAAAATGGAGATGCTGCTGGTAATAGCAATGCCTAGCTAATAAGGTTATAATCAGAATTAAAGTACTTAATATACACAAAGCCCTGTCTAGCACACAATTAAGCACCAATAATTGTTAACTGATAGGATAATAACACTAATAATTTTTTTTTTGAGACAGAGTCACGCCCTGTCACGCAGGCTGGATGGCACAATCTCGGCTCACTGCAACCTCCACTCCCAGGGTTCAAATGATTCTCCTGCCTCAGCCTCCCAAGTAGCTGGGATTACAGGCACCCACCACCATGCCCAGCTAATTTTTGTATTTTCAGTAGAGACAAGGTTTCACCGTGTTGGCCAGGCTTGTATCAAACTCCTGACCTCATGATCCACCTGCCTTGGCCTCTCAAAGTGCTGGGATTAAGGTGTGAGCCACCATGCCCAACCAACAATAGTAATTTTAAATTTTATTTTATTTCCTAGTTCTCCTCTGACTCCACATCTTCTACTTGGGTAATTCCACCCATTCCTGTGACATTGACTATCATCTTCCCTGATACCTCAATGCCAAGAACTGACTTGACTGAAAGATACACCGTCAATATAATAAATTTATTATGAGGGGTGGGGACAATCTAGTGGACTTTTGGTTGTGGCCTTTCCTAGTCATACGGTTTGATTTGCATACATGCCCTAGGGAGAAGGACATGTGAAGAAAAACTTGGGCCTTGGCCCAAGACCCTGGGTGGTGGAAACTACATTACCAGGACAAGAAAACAGATTTGTCTCTGAAACACTTGGGGGGTGGCCCTGGGCAGGCGGAGAAGAACTCACTCTTAGATAAAGGGGGTCAGTAGCCATGGTGACCCACCAGGATGAGGCAGAGAAAGTGGTCCAGTGTCTGGGTTATTGAGTGGCTATTCACAGACACAAAGCTACGGGATCTGGACATTTTCTTTTCCTTTTTTTTTTTTTTTTTTTTTTTTTGCAGTTACAAGGTTTAATAGAGTGAAAACAGAGCTCCCATACAAAGGGAGGGAACCCAAAGAGGGTGGCCATTGCTGGTTCGAATGCCTGGGTTTATATCTGGATCATTGTCCCTCCTCCTGTGCTCTCAGGTGATAGATGATTGGCTATTTCCTTACCTCCTCTTTTTGCCTAATTAGCATTTTAGCAAACTCTCTTTACTACCTGATTGGTTGGTTGTGAGCTAAGTTGCAAGCCCCATGTTTAAAGGTGGATGTGGTCACCTTCCCAGCTAGGCTTAGGGATTCTTAGCCTAGGAAATCCAACTTGTCCTGTCTCTCAGTACCCCCTCTCAACATGAAAACTCAAGTGCTGTTGGGGAGGTTGGCTGACGACCGCTCTGACTGCTTCCTGCTGAATTGGGGCATAGTAGGGGTCATGAAATTGAGATTTCCTTGGGAGGAGTGCCTTCAATGTCATTAACATCAGAGCATGGGCTAGTAGGCCAGTCCAGGGGTCTGCAGTAGATCTTAGTCATGGACTGCATCTGGGGCTCCAACTGAAGAACCATTTGTAGTTTTACAGCTTTGATTCTGGAAGAGACAAACTTAACAAGGAGGTTAAAGATACAGGGATTGAAATGTATGGGCTGAAGTGCAGGGGATTATTTCTTTGGCACACTTCACAGGCCCTCACTATCTGCTTGATAGTTTTGAAAAGGCCTGGTCCCGTAAATAATAATTTGGCCATCTGATAGGTGCTATCAATGCCTAAGTGAAAGGTTTGTTGAAGGGTTTTAAGTAATTTCCATTGATTAGCTGCAGGCAAAAGTATTTTTCCTTCTTTGGTGGCTAGCTATCCTGAGGAGAGGAAACTATGTCCTCGTGAGGTTCCCCATTCTATTTCTTCTGCGGAGTACTGGGACTTGGTTTCCCAGAGGGGATTACCCCATACTAGGGGTCCTTCTATAAGCATTTCTAATGAAGAGTCCCACTTTGTGGCTCTTTTGGCTTCAATATCCACTTGGCAGTTTCCTTCTATTTCCCTTTCCTTTCTGATGACCCCAGCAGTGTAAGACTGCCACCTCTTTAGGTTTCTGTATACCCAATAACAATCTCCTAATGGCTTCCTGATGTTTGATAGGTGTTCCCTCAGAAGTTAGGAATTCCCTTTCTCTCCATATTGCTGCGTGGGCATGGAGGACTAGGTAAGCATACTCAGAGTCTGTATATATATTTACCTTTTTTCCTTCTCCTAATTCTAGTGCCCAAGTGAGGGCTATTAGTTCTGCCAGCTGAGCACTAGTTCCTGGAGTGAGGGGATTACTTTCAAGTATTCCATTATTACTGACCACTGCATACCCCACTTTTTGAGGTCCTTTTTCTACAAAGGAACTCCCATCAGTATACAAGTTGAGGTTGGGATCAGTCAAGGGAAACTCTAGAAGGTCCCCTTGAGCGGCATAGGTTTGAGCAATCACCTGTTGACAGTTATGTTCTATCTTTTCTTCATTGTCTGGAAGAAATGTGGCTGGGTTAAGAGTTGCACAAATGTGCATTTGCAGCACTGGCCCTTCAAGTAATAGAGCCTGATATTTAAGCAAATAGTTGTCTGACAGCCACAAGTCTCCTTTAGCAGTGAGTATGCTGTTTACATCATGAGATGTCCACACAGTAAGATCTCTTCCCTGTATTATTTTAACTGCTTCAGATACTAAGACTGCTACTGTCGACACTACCCATAAACAATGAGGCCAACTCTTTGCCACTACATCAATTTCCTTACTCAGGTATGCCACAGGTTGCAAGCTGGTCCCTCGGACCTGTTTAAGGACTCCTAGAGCTATTCCTGTTTTTTTCTGTGACATATAAAGAAAAGTCTTGCCCCATTGGCAAGCTTAACACTGGGGCTTGGGTTAGGGACTGGAAAGCCACTTCTGCTTCAGGTGTCCATCTTACTGAATGGGTATTGGCTTTCTGAGTTTCCTTAATTAGTGTATATAATGGCCTGGCTATTTCACCATGCCTGTGAATTCATATTCAACAGAAGCCTGTTATGCCAAGGAACCCTCTTAGTTGTTTTAGGGTTTTGATATGAGGATAAGCCAGTATAGGCTGGATATATTCCTCATTGAGGGCCCTGGTGCCTTTGGGTAACTTTAGCCCTAAGTATTTAACTGGCTGTGAGCAGAGCTGAGCCTTTTGTTTGGAAACCTTGTAGTCACAAGTGGCGAGGAAATTTAAGAGCGCTTGGGTGGATTGATGGCACAAGGTTTTGAACGAGTGGCTACAAGTAAATCATCCCCATACTGAAGGACAAGAGCGCCCAGGTATGAGAACTGGCTCAAATCTTGGGCTAATGCCTGGCCAAATAGATGGGGCTATCCCTGAGCCCTTGGGGTAAAACAGTCCAGATGAGTTGAGATGTTGGGTTTGAAGGATCTTCAGAGGCAAACAAAATTGAGAGTCAGGATGTACAGGGATGCAGAAAAGGCATCCTTAAGGTCCAGGACTGTAAACCACTCTGCTTCCTCCGGTATTTGGGAAAGCACAGTATAAGGGTTAGGTACAGCTGGGTATAGAGGGACAACGGCCTCATTGATAATCCTGAGATCTTGCACTAACCTCTACTGTCTGTTGGGTTTCTGTACTCCTAAAATTGGAGTATTGCAGGGGCTACTGCCTGGTTTTACTAGGCCTTGGGCTTTTAGGTCCTTAACAATCTTTCGGAGCCCTTCTTGGGCCTCAGGTCTAAGGGGTACTGCTGTTGGTAGGGAAAGGAGACAGAATCCTTTAACTTGAACAGGACGGGCATTCTTTGCTCATCCATATTGTTCTTCTGTTGCCCAGACTTCAGGATTAATTCCTTCCTCAAGCAGGGGACAACAAACGGGTGTTCCTTCTCCTATGTTCAGGTGTATCATGGCCCCTGCTTTTGCTAGAATGTCTCTCCCTAACAAGGGGTTGGGACTTTCAGGCATAATTAGAAAAGCATGTGAAAAGAATAAAGTTCTCCAGTCACCACTTAGTGGCTGGGAGAAGTATCTACTGACTGGCTGTCCTAGGACCCCTCAGATAGTGACAGATCTGGAGGACAGCTGTCTGGGACAGGAGAGTAAGACTGAGAATGCCTCACCAGTGTCCAGGAGACAATTAACCTCCTGNTATTTCACCATGCCTGTGAATTCATATTCAACAGAAGCCTGTTATGCCAAGGAACCCTCTTAGTTGTTTTAGGGTTTTGATATGAGGATAAGCCAGTATAGGCTGGATATATTCCTCATTGAGGGCCCTGGTGCCTTTGGGTAACTTTAGCCCTAAGTATTTAACTGGCTGTGAGCAGAGCTGAGCCTTTTGTTTGGAAACCTTGTAGTCACAAGTGGCGAGGAAATTTAAGAGCGCTTGGGTGGATTGATGGCACAAGGTTTTTGAACGAGTGGCTACAAGTAAATCATCCCCATACTGAAGGACAAGAGCGCCCAGGTATGAGAACTGGCTCAAATCTTGGGCTAATGCCTGGCCAAATAGATGGGGGCTATCCCTGAGCCCTTGGGGTAAAACAGTCCAGGTGAGTTGAGATGTTGGGTTTGAAGGATCTTCAGAGGCAAACAAAAATTGAGAGTCAGGATGTACAGGGATGCAGAAAAAGGCATCCTTAAGGTCCAGGACTGTAAACCACTCTGCTTCCTCCGGTATTTGGGAAAGCACAGTATAAGGGTTAGGTACAGCTGGGTATAGAGGGACAACGGCCTCATTGATAATCCTGAGATCTTGCACTAACCTCTACTGTCTGTTGGGTTTCTGTACTCCTAAAATTGGAGTATTGCAGGGGCTACTGCCTGGTTTTACTAGGCCTTGGGCTTTTAGGTCCTTAACAATCTTTCGGAGCCCTTCTTGGGCCTCAGGTCTAAGGGGGTACTGCTGTTGGTAGGGAAAGGAGACAGAATCCTTTAACTTGAACAGGACGGGCATTCTTTGCTCATCCATATTGTTCTTCTGTTGCCCAGACTTCAGGATTAATTCCTTCCTCAAGCAGGGGACAACAAACGGGTGTTCCTTCTCCTATGTTCAGGTGTATCATGGCCCCTGCTTTTGCTAGAATGTCTCTCCCTAACAAGGGGTTGGGACTTTCAGGCATAATTAGAAAAGCATGTGAAAAGAATAAAGTTCTCCAGTCACCACTTAGTGGCTGGGAGAAGTATCTACTGACTGGCTGTCCTAGGACCCCTCAGATAGTGACAGATCTGGAGGACAGCTGTCTGGGACAGGAGAGTAAGACTGAGAATGCCTCACCAGTGTCCAGGAGACAATTAACCTCCTGGCCCTCAATGGTCAAGCATACCTGGGGCTCTGTGAGGGTGATGACATGGGCTGGCTCTTGCTCCGGGCACCCTCAGTCCTGCTGCTGGATCATCTGGTTAGTGGCTTCTGACTCAGAGGATCTTCGTCCCCTGGGGCAGTGGGCCTTCCAGTGATTCCCTTGACATTGGGGCATGGACGAAGGGGTGTATTATTTCTATTCGGACAATTTTTTAAAGTGTCCTTGTAGACCACACTGGAAGCAAGCCCTATTAGGCACTCGATTTGCCCACCTTTTCGCTTTTCCAGAGCCTCCAAAGTCTGCTTGCCTGAGGGCCATGACTGAAGCGGTGGCATTTTTTAATCGGGTTTGTCCCGCCTGCTCCTCCTGATCTCTATTATAAAAAACCAAGGTTGCCAAGTTCAATAGGGTTTCTAAGTTTTGCTCCAGGCCTAAGGTGGACTTTTGGTTTTTTTCTAATGTCTGCAGCTGTCTGAGTGATAAACTTATCCTTTAAGATTAGTTGGCTTTCAATAGAGTCAGGTGACAGAGAGATATGCTTCCTCAGTGCCACCCTTAGTTTCTCCAGAAAGATAGTAGGATTTTCTTCCTTTCCCTGTGTTACAGTGGACATCACTGAGTAATTCACAGGCTTCTTCTGAGTTTTCCTTAGTCCTTCTAGCACGCAAGTTAGCAAATGTCTGTGGCACCAATCTCTGTGTTCTGATTCTGCATCCCAGTGAGGATCTATACTGGGAACTGTCTGCTGGCCTGTGGGGAGTCGCTCTCTTTCCTCTGTTGTCATCCTATCACTGACCTGACTGAGACACCAGAGATCGCCAAACTCTCGGGCTGCAGTTATGGTGGCACTTCTCTCATTGGGGTTAGTGTCTGATTTAGCAGTAACATTATATCTCTCCATGTCAGATCAAAGGATTGTCCTAACCCTTGTAAAACATCAATATAACCATCAGGGTTATCCGAGAATTTATCTAGGTCTATTTTAATTTGCTTCAAATCTGAGAGGGAAAAAGGTACATGCACTCTGGCTGGGCCGAATTCTCCTCCTCCCACCGCTTGCAGGTGGCATAATCGGGGAATATCGGCACTCTTTGGTTCCTTGTTGACCCCTTTGTCTATCTCCTTTTGGACCATTTGGGTTGAAGGGGGATCCTTATTAGTTGGGGAAGGTGTTGGGGTTGGGGGCTGCCAGGTAGGGAGGTAGACTCTGAGGACTTCCTGTAGGGCATAAATCACACTTTTTACATAATTGCAAGTTGTCTCTTAATGAAAAGAAAGTTTGTACATATGCACTTCACTCCATTTGCCTTATTTTCTACAAAAGAGGTCTACCTGTAAGATGGTGTTATAATTTATACTTCCCTCAGGAGGCCAGGTTTCTCCCCCTTGAAGTGGATATCTGGCCAGGCGGTACTGCAGAAGAATATAAGTCGTTTCTTTCTTAGCGTCTGAGGGTCAAATTGTTCCCAATTCTTCAGAATACATCTTAGGGGCGTTTTTGCCTTGGAGGGAATGTTTCCTATCTGAAGAAAGAACATAGGGATGCCAGCACCCCTAGTCATTTTCTGATGAGCATCAGTTCAGGATTAATTTCTAAACTAATGAACATACAGCGTCCTCTATGGTCCTAATGCTTATTCCTTTCCAGGGTGCGTCACCACCTATGGACCTCTGCTTATCGGATTAGTTACACTCACCGATGTAGCAGTCTTGCACCTGTTTTCCCTCCTTTCTTGACCACAAGGAAAGGGGTCCAGGCTGCTGTATTCTAGTGGTCCTTTACCAGCGTGCCCAACATTGCCTTTGCGTTCAGAGGTGAGTTCTAGAGCTGGGCTGGATTCCTGAATATTTCATAACAACCCAGCTGCCCCACCAAGATGCATTCCCGTAAAACAACAGTTGTTATGCAAACTCATTTCAGAGAGGGTATAAGTAACCTTTTGAGTCAGGATTGAGATAGAGTTTTTTGATTCTGTAAGTACTTTAAGGCTTGGCTGAGTGCAAACAGCTCCCACGTTTGAGCAGACCAATTATTAGGCAATTCTCCTAACTCTGCTTTCACGAGAGTCTCCCTATCAATTACTGAATACCCATTGTGGTTTTTTCTCAATCACCTGGGAGGAACCATCTATCGTCCTGTCCTGAAGGGAGTTCCTCCTAGGTCTAGTCGGACCTTTGTATGGTAATTAAGATTTAAATTCCCTGTTAGGAAATTTGCTGGGTTAAGGGAATTTTCAGTGGTTAATGTTAAATCACCTTTTTCTAACAGAATAACCCCATACTTTAAGATTTGAGTTAGTAAGCTACCTTTTTGCTTTTTTGACTTAGGATAATTCTGAACTGGTGAGGTGTGCTCACAACAAGGTTTTCTCTAAAGGTTATTTTTCTACTTTCTTCTGTTGGCAAAGCAGTTGCCGCTACAGATTGAATGCATTTGGGCCATCCATGGGTTACTGAGTTAAGCATTTTTGATAAGAAGGCTACAGGTTGTCAGTGATCTCAGTGTTTTCAGGCTATGCCCTTGTTTACACTGACAACAAGGTAGTATTGGAGTGTTAAAGGGTCACGGAGAAGACATTCAGTTATCAATTATAGGTTTTAAATTTACCCTGGCTTTTTTTTTTTTTTTTTTTTTTTTTTTTTTTT
>NW_016814470.1:4577694-4594112 GCF_001698545.2 Rhinopithecus bieti | reverse complement strand
ATGCCCTTGTTTACACTGACAACAAGGTAGTATTGGAGTGTTAAAGGGTCACGGAGAAGACATTCAGTTATCAATTATAGGTTTTAAATTTACCCTGGCTTTTTTTTTTTTTTTTTTTTTTTTTTTTTTTTTTTTTTGAGACGGAGTCTCGCTCTGTCACCCGGACTGGAGTGCAGTGGCCGGATCTCAGCTCACTGCAAGCTCCGCCTCCCGGGTTCATGCCATTCTCCTGCCTCAGCCTCCCGAGTAGCTGGGACTACAGGCGCCAGCCACCTCGCCCGGCTAATTTTTATTTTTTTAGTAGAGACGGGGTTTCACCGTGTTAGCCAGGATGGTCTCGAACTCCTGACCTCGTGATCCGCCCGTCTCGGCCTCCCAAAGTGCTGGGATTACAGGCTTGAGCCACCGCGCCCGGCCTACCCTGGCTTTTAAAGGAATAGGGCACACTGTTTTTTCTTTACTACTTCTATCTTTTTCTTTCTCTCTTTGACTCCCTCTTTATCCCTCTTTCTTTCCCCTGTCTCTCTCTCTTTCTTTCTCTTTTCTCCTACCCCTTTATAAACTTGGGCCCCTGGCAAAGGTGGAGGGGAACAGGTCCCACATAACTGCCTCTGTCAAGAGCTGTACACCTAAATTGGGAGGGACACCAGAGACAAGACTCTCTGGGTTCATAGCCTAGGGGCCTAAGGACTCTGAATAGAGCTTCCTTAGATCCCTTTGGAGATAAAACTTGCTAAAGGAAATGAAAGTCTGAACCATTAGTACCTAGGAGGCAGGGATCAGAGGAAGTAGATTCAGAGGTAAGGAGAATTTTGGGGCCACATTTTCAAGAAAGTCGTGGTTGGACCCAGGAGGTATGGGTCAGAAGGAAAGGTAGGGGCGCACGCATGGGTGACTGTTGAGTAGAGACTTCTGGCTGCGCCACGATCTCAACCGGCTAACCCCAGGAGTTCGGGACGACAGCTTTTTACCTCTAGTCGGCCCTCTGCTTCTCCAGGAAAATTGAAAGCGGAAGCTGGTTCCAGGCAGACCAACACTGCCAACCCAGAAGGGCTGGGGGTTGTTAGAAAGCCCTTTCCCAGACAGCCTCACACCTGAGTTTTAAGTCCGGCGGCCACGCTAATCGTTTTTAACCAGCCGACAGGTGCCCAGCATTTTCCTCCAATTCTAAGGAAGGATAGGATAGAATAGCAATTGAAAGTGGTCCAATATTACTCACTGCTTTGGAGATCCCTTTGTAGTTGCCAAAATGTTACACGGTGGGGGTCCTTGCTCCCAGAGCTCCCAAGATGGTGGTGGGCCACTTCCAAGATGGCGGCAGGCCTCTTGTTCTCTGACCTGGGGTTCTTGGCCTCATGGATTCCAAGGAATTGAATCTTGGGCCATGCGGTGAGTGTTATAGCTCTATTAGAAGCCATGGGTCATGGAACAGAACAGTGGAACCCAGCAACTAGTGTTCAGTTCGATTAGGATGAACCCAGGCTCTTAGCCATGCAGGAGCAACGGCAGGCCTTTAGCCCGATCGGGAGCAGCAATGGGCGCCTTGCTGGATCAGGAGCACAGCGGACGCCCTGCCGGATCCAGAGGGGTGGAAGTCAGTGGCGGTTCAGCAATGGTGGCTAATAGCAGCAGTGGATGGCAAGCAAAAGCTCAGCTCGAGCCGTAACAAACATGGACCAGAAGAGTGTGCAGTTGCAAGATTTAATAGAGTGAAAACAGAGCTCCCATACAAAGGGAGGGGACCCAAAGAGGGTAGCCTGACATTTTCTTTTTAACAGAGACTGCTCTTAGGGAGCTCACTAGGAATCCCACTATAAGTGCATGTGGAGAGAGACCTGTGGACAAGGGATGTGAGTTGTGCTGACAGGTAGGCATATCAACACTATTGCTGGAGGCAGCTCTTTGTCACTGTAGTTCCACTCAGGTTGCCCCTGAAGGGCAGGGGGTGAAGGGAAAGCCTTCCAGGGGCAAAACTTTGAGCAGGGCACCTGGCTGTTTATCTTGCCTGGAAGAAAAGATGACTAAAGGATTGGATTAGATCTATGTTGATTTATGGACAGAGGCCAATGGTTTGGTCAGGGACTTGGAGGAAATGCAACTGGAAATTTGATGACAAGGAGGTCTGGAAAGGAGATATTTAGATGGACCTCTTCAAATGGACTCAAAGGTGAAGATATTTTTGTTCCAAGTGAATGCTTAGCAAAGAGCAATCTCAGCAGAGCATGATCTTAATAATCAAGTGGGCAAGATGACCCATTCTGTATATGTCAGCAGACTCATAAACAACATTCTGTTATGTTGTTTAAACCAGACTGGAGCCACTGAACTAAATTCCCAAAGGTAGAATCACTTGATCAAAGAGATGCACATTTTAAGACCTTTGGAATGTATTTTTCTCTAGAAAGAGCATATAAGAAAATCTGTTTATCCTACCAATATCAACATTAGATATTATTACCATTTAGCATTACAAATGTAAGAAGTGGTATTTATTGTTTAACTTGCATTTATTTGATTACTTGTGAGTTGATTATTTTTGCACATGTGTCTTACCTATTTGTATTTCTCCTTCTGTAAATTCCATGGGAACTAAGACCTCCAAACCAGCATTCTGTTATGAGTGTTGTTTACGGACAACATTCAAAACCTCAATTCATGCTATTGTGCCTACAGCTCATATCCAGCATGGATTGAGGTTTTCTATGGGCTCAGCAACATGGACTTCCATTTATCAAAAGCAATCTGGCTATCATCATTGCTGAATACCCAACCTACCTACCAACAGCAGAGACCAACATGGAGCCCCCAACATAGCACTCCCTAAAGGGACCAGCCAACACCTGGTAGCAGGTTGACTAGGTTGGACCACTTCTATTTTGGAAGCAGTAGCCCTTTTTATCACTGGACTAGGTATGCTTTATGGATATGAGTTTGCCTTCCCTGCCTACAATGCCCCTGCCCTCATCACCATTCATGGACAGAATATCTTACTAATGTCATGGTATTCCACACAGCATTGCTCCTGACCAGGGAACTCATTTCACAGCTAATGAGGTGCATCCATGGGCTTGTGCTCATGTAAGTCACTGGCCTTAAGCATCCACCTAACAGAACAGAGAAATGGCCATTTGAAGACTTAGTTATGGTGCCAGTTGAGGGGAGCTTTTTGCAGGACTTAGGTAATGTCTTTTGATATGCAATATGTTCACGGAATCTCAGTATATGATGCAGTTTCTTCTGTGGTCAAAACTCAGAGGGTGCAGACAGACTTCAAGAGGTAGAAATGGCAGTGGCTCTCTCACTACTATTCCTAATGACCCACATTTTTGTTTCCTGCCCCTGCAACTTTGGGATTCTCTGGTTTGGAGGTCTTAGTTCCCATGGAATTTACAGAAGGAGAAATACAAATAGGTAAGACACATGTGCAAAAACAATCAACTCACAAGTAATCAAATAAATGCAAGTTAAAACAATAAATACCACTTTACTTCTTACATTTGTAATGCTAAATGGTAATAATATCTAATGTTGATATTGGTGAGGATAAACAGATTTTCTCCTATGCTCTTTCTAGAGAAAAATACATTCCAAAGGTCTTAAAATGTGCATCTCTTTGATCAAGTGATTCTACCTTTGGGAATTTAGTTTAGTGGCTCCAGTCTGGTTTAAAGCCCAGTTTTTGGAACCAGACCAACCTGGGTATGAGTTCTGTCTCTGACACATACAGCTGTGTTCATTGGGTAAGCTGGCTGTCTTCCAGATAAAGTAGAATGAATACACACCAAATATATGGTAGCTATTATCATCACTTTTGCAAACAGTTATTGGTGTTCCCAAAGAATTAGCCACATGGATGTTCATCATGGTATTGTTTTTAATAGTAAAAACTTGGAAACCAGTTGGGCACCATGGTTCACACCTGTAATCTCAGCACTTTGGGAAGCCAAGGCAGGCAGATCACTTGAGGCCAGGTGTTTGAGACCACCCTGGCCAACATAGTGAATCCCTGTCTCTACTAAAAATACAAAAATTAACCGGGCTACTACAAAAATTAGTCCCTGCAGTCCCAGCTACTTAGGAGGCTGAGGCATGAGAATCGCTTGAACCTAAGAGGTGAAGGTTGCAGTGAGCTGAAATCACACTGCTGTTTTCTAGCCTGGGTGACAGAGCAAGACTCTGTCTCAAAAAAAAAAAAAATTGGAAGCCACCTAAATATTCATTAATTGAGGATCATCTAAAAAATTACGATGCATCGGTTGAATAAAATACTATATATCAGCCAAGTGCAGTGACTCATGCCTGTAATCCCAGCACTTTGGGAGGCCGAGGCGGGTGGATCACCTGAGGTCAGGAGTTCGAGACCAGCCTGGCCAACACGGCAAAACCGCACCTCTACTAAAAATACAAAACATTAGCCAGGTGTAGTGGCAGGCGCCTGTAATCCCAGTTACTTGGGAGGTTGAGGCAGGAGAATCACTTGAACCCAGGAGGCGGAGGTTGCAGTGAGCTGAGATCATGCCATTGTACTCCAGCCTGGGTGACAGAACGAGACTCTGTCTCAAGAAAAAAAACAAAAACAAAACAAAACAAAAAACTATATATTGATTTAAAATGTTTATAGAAGTATTTAATGAAATGGAAAGATATTAACAATACACTATTATGTGAAAAAGCAAGTTTTAAAATATATACTATATAATGTCATTTTAGTGTTTTTTAAAAGTTATATACCATGCATAAAACTAATGCTCACATGATGTAAAATATAGTGGACATAGTTATTATTCTGCTTGGGAGATAGGAAATTGGGTGATTTTCATTTTCTCCTTTGACTACTCCATATTCTCCACATTTATTTTGGAAATAACTATGTATTGCATTTGTAATGTTAAAAAAAAAACCTCCCCCCTCACACCAATGTGGTTTTTAAGATTTTAACTTTTAGATTCAGTGGGTACATGTGCAGGACTGTTACAAGGATATATTGCATGGTGCTGAGATTTGGGCTATGACCAAACCGTCACCCAGCCTTCCTCTTCCTCCCTCCCCTTTCTCATAGCCCCCAGTGTCTATTGCTCCCTTTTTTTTTTTTTTTTTTTTTTTTTTTTTTGAGATGAAGCTCTCCACTCTGTGCTCAGACTGAGTGCAGTGGCACAAATCTCGCTCACTGCAACCTCTGCCTCCTGGGTTCGAGTGATTCTCCTGCCTCAGCCTCCCAAGTAGCCTCCCAAGTACAGGCATGTGCCACCACGTCCAGTTACTTTTTGTATTTTTAGTAGAGATGGGGTTTCACCATATTGGCCAGGCTGGTCTCGAACTCCTGACCTCGTGATCTACCCGCCTCGGCCTCCCAGAGTGCTGGGATTACAGACGTGAGCCACTGTGCCCAGCCTATTGCTCCCATGTTTATGTCCATGTGTACCTAATGTTTAGCTCCCACTTACAAGTGAGAACATGCGGTATTGGGTTTTCTGTTTCTGCATTAATTCCCATAGGATAATGGCCTCCAGCTGCACCCGTGTTGTTGCAAAAGATGTGATTTCATTCATTCTTTTTTTTTCATTCTTTCTTTTTCTTTTTTCTTGAGACAGAGTCTCCCTCTGTCACCCAGGCTGGAGTACAATGGCATGATCTCAGCTCACTGCAACCTCCGCCTCCTGGGTTCAAGCATAGTATTCCACTGTGTATATGTACCATATTTTCTTTATCCAATCCACTGTTGATGGACACCTAGGTTGATTCCATGTCTTTGCTATTGTGAATAGTGCTGTGATAAACATAGAAGTGCATGTGTCTTTTTAGTAGAATAATTTATTTTCCTTTGGCTATATACCCCGTAATGGGATTGCTGGGTCAAGCAGTAGTTCTATTTTTAGTTCTCTGAGAAATCTCCAAACTGCTTTCCACAGTGGCTGAACTAATTTACACTCCCACCAACAGTGTATAAGCATTTCCTTTTCTCCACAGCCTCATCAACATTTATTATTTTTTGACTGTTTAATAGTAGCCATTCTGTCTGGTGTGAGATGGTATCTCGTTGTGGTTTTGATTTGCATTTTTCTGATGATTAGCGGTGTTGAGCATTTTTCCACATGTTTGTTGGTCGCTTGTATGTCTCCTTTTATGAAGTGTCTGTTCATATCATTTTCCCACTGTTTAATGGCATTGTTTTTTGCTTGTTGATTTAAGTTCCTTATAGGTTCTGTATATTAGACCTTTGTTGGATGCATAGTTTGTGAATATTTTCTCCCATTCTGTAGATTGTCTGTTTACTCTGTTGACAGGTTTCTTTTGCTGAGCAGAAGCTCTTTGGTTTAATTAGCTCTTACTTGTCAATTTTTTGTTTTGTTGCAATTGCTTTTGAGGATGTAGTCATAAATTCTTTGCCAAGGCCAATGTCAGAAGAGTATTTCGCAGGTCTCATCTAGGATTTTTTAGTTTTAGGTCTTTCATTAAAATATTTAATCCATCTTGAGTTAATTTTTGAATACGATGATAGGTATGGGTCCAGCTTCAATATTCTGCATATGGTTAACAAGTTAACCCAGTGCTGTTTATTGAATAGTGAGTCCTTTCCCCATTGCTTATGTTTGTTAACTTTGTCAAAGATTAGATGGCTGTAGGTGTGCAGCTTGATTTCTCGGTTCTCTGTTCTGTTCCCTTGGACTATATGTCTGTTTTTGTACCAGTACCATGCTGTTTTGATTACTATAACCTTGTAGGATAGTTTGAAGTTGGGTAATGTCTCTCCAGCTTTGTTCTTTTTGCTTAGTATTGCTTTGGCTATTCGGGCTCTGTTTTGGTTCCATATGAATTTTATAATAGATTTCTCTAATTCTCCAAAAAATTACATTGGTAGTTTGATAATAATGGCATTGAATTTATACATTGCTTTTGGCATTATGACCATTTTAACAATATTGATTCTTCCAATCTATGAGCATAAAATGTTTTTCCATTTATTTGTGTCATCTATGATTTCTTTCAGCAGTGTTTTGCAGTTCTCCTTTTATTGATCTTTCACCTCCTTGAATAAATGTATTTCTTGGTATTTTTTGGTAAGGTTATTGTAAATGAGATTCAATTCTTGATTCAGCTCTCAGCTTGAACATTATTAGTATATAGAAATACTACTGAGTTTTGTACGTTGATTTTGTATACTGAAACTTTACTGAAGTTATTTATCTGGTCTAGGCAAACCAGTGTTTTAAATGTAGGCAGATAGAGAGGGGAACAGGTGAACTCTGCATACCTGATCCCAGGCAGGATGCATTCTCCTGCATCTGGGAGGAGGCTGACTGGCCAGTAGGAGATTTTAGCTACATTAATTCTGTGACTTTCAGTTCACAGCCCCTCCTTGGCACGATCCCATCCCTATTCCAGCTGTCCCCAGGATGCTGGGTCTGTAACGGCAGGGAGAGAATTCCCTGGCTCTGCTCACTGACAGGATGGGAGAATGTCCCAGCAGCTGCCTCCATACCCGAGACCAGACATGCCATATTAAGGGCATCCGACTGGAATGTGGCTGCTTGGGAGAAACAGGCCCTGACCCAACACCCCAGGCCTGTGTGTATTGGCTGAGGTTCACAAAGACGCTGGCCTTCAGTTCGGCAGATCGAAAATATTTTTCAGTGAAGCCCCAGTATTTGACTGGAGAAACAATAATATTCCTTCTCTGGATGTCAAACATCCGGATAAACAGAAGCCCTTTTTTTTCCGCCTCCTCTCTTCCCTGAGTGTTACAAAGGATGCTCTGACATAGGCTTTTGGAAGGAACTCACCCAGCCAGGGTGAGGGCCAACCTGAGCCACAAAGAGTGCTTATTTTTTTAAAAAAGAGGGAAACATGTGGCCCGTTGCAGGTTTGCTCAAAGGGCCTGGTTTCTTCAGGAGCAAGAGTGCGAGACCTACCTCTTGAGATCGGACGACTCAGAGTGGTATGGTGGCTGCCACTGACACTTGTGGCCTGGGGGTCCAAGCCCCATTCCCAGCAGAAGGCTGGGGCGTGGCTGGGGAGGAGCCTAGCAGGGAGAGGTTATCCTATCCAGAGCTTTGGTTGTGGGTGCAGCCAGAGGCAGGGTGCGTATGGGGTCAGAAGTAGAAAGGGAGGTGGAGGGCAGACATTAATTGAAGAACTCCTATTATTTGCATTGAACTGGAACTCAAGAATTACCAAGCCACAGAAAGTCAATCTCACCCAGCAGATGGACAAATCCAGTGGATGTGGCTAAGCCCAGAGGTTAAACGAAGGCATTCCTACCAAGTCCTCTACCAAATAGAACACGTTCAGGAGATCCATTGGAGAATTTCTGGGAAAGAAAGGAGAGGGGATAATGACCCAAACCCTTCTCAAGTCTCACAAGGGATCATGAAAACTTTCCCAATTCCTTGGGTTCCTTTGAGCACCGCCTTAGCCCAGTTTAGCCAGTGACCCCTTAACTGGGCTTTTTGTCCCATAACTCACTGGCTAGCTCCATATCACTGGCAGAGTCTGCTTCCTGACACGGGCCCTGGAGCCCCTTCCCAGAGCCAGGGCCAAACACCTCCTTCCAATGCTTCATCCTGGTGTCTCATCCTGAGACAGCTGACAGTCCTCAGGGCCAGACCCACTGACCTGTCTTCCCTTTGGTGAGACACGTTGGCTTTCCCAGCTTGGTGTCAAATCTTAACTCTGTCATGATCACATTCTCACAGGCAGAACTAGTATTCACTCAAGTATCCTTCCATCAGAGGTGCTCAAATTGAAGACTTAAGTGCTCTCATGCAATGGGATAAACTTGAACCTCTTCATCAGAACTTCTTGGAAACCCTAGTACAGAGTCCTCCATATTTATATGGACTAGATTTAGCCCAACCTCTGGCAATGTATAGAAATTCTGACTCCTTTGCAGACTTCATCACTGAGCCCTGATTCCACTATGAAACACCATCGCCAATCTGTCCCTTACTCTCCACCTTCACTGTCTCTCCTCTGGTTCAAGCCACCTTTATCTCTTTGCCTGGGTTATTGCCATAACCTCCTCCCTACTTCCACTCTGGTCCACATCCAATCCCTTTGCTGCACAAGCAGTTCCTCTGCTTAAAACTCTTCCCTGGTCTGCCATTGCCCTGAGAATGTGAAGTAGGCTCCTAACCCAGTGGCCCTACCATCTGTTCATTGCTTGCAGCTCACCTCCATTCATGGTTCTCTTCCCACCAGCCCCAGCCACAATGGCTTTCTCTCTGCCTTTCTATATGCCCACTATGTTCTTGCTCTAGTACTGTCCTTAGTTCAGTACTGTTACCACTGCCTGGAACAGCCTCTATCCCCAGACTGGCTCTTTGTTACACTTTATCCTATAAGTCCTAGCTTCAGAAAGACTTTCTCTCACCACTCAAGACAAGAAAATTCCTCATGGTATTCTCCTCTTTCCCCTATGGCACTTACCAGACATCCAACCAGGCTTTCACTTGTTCAATATCTGTCTTGACTGCTGGCCCATGAGCTCTTTTATAGCAAAGATGATGTCTGCATGGTTCATCCTTATGTGGTGTAATCCACATAATAGATGCTCAAAAATATTTCCTGAGTTAGTAAATAAGTAGGTTAACTGTCTTTGTCTGTTTTGTGTTGCTATAACAGAATACTTGAGGCTGAGTAATTCATAAAGAAAAGAGGTTTATTTGGCTTATGATTCTGGTTGCTGGAAAGTCCAAGATTGGGCAGTTGCATCTGGTGAGGGGCTCACATTGCTTTGACTCATGGTGGACAGGAGACAAGGAGCCAACATCTGCAAAGAGATCACCTGATGAGAGAGAAACAGGGAAAGCAACCGAGGAAGTCAGACTCTTTTTAACAAACTGTTCTCAGGGTAACTACTCCATTCCTGTAAGACTGAGAACATGCTCACCCTAACAAGATGGCTTTAATCTATTCACAAGGGATCTGCCCCCATGACACAAACACCTCCCACCCAACCCCACCTTCCAACACTGCTACATGTGGGATCAAATTTCAACATGAGTTTTGGTGGGGGACCAACCACATCCAAACCATAGCATAATCAAAAGAGAGAGAGTAGGCTACAGTAAGGCAAAGGACACCAGGAGGCAGCTGATTTAATAACCACCTGGGCTCTGAGAGTCCTTGATTGGCATCTGAAATCAACCACATTCTAGCTGTGTGACATTGGGTCAATAACTTAACCTCATTAAGCCTCAGTTTCCTCATCTATAAAACAGTGATTATAAGACTTTCCTCACTAGGTGGTTTTGAAAATTAAAGGTAATGTATTTTCAGAGTCTGACCCAATGCATGGCACTAAATAGATCTCTTCATTTATGCTAAAAACACATATTGAAAGCATCCATGGGCTGGACCTGAGCTGGTGTCTAGGGGCCACACAGGCCCTGCACTCAAGGAGGATACCAGTTAGAGGCTCTATAAATTGCAGCTATTCATAGTAATGGAACTACTAGTAGTATTAATAAACAAAATGTTAGGAAATTCTCTAGCCAGGGTGAATGAGCCAAGCCCTGTGGAAGCCCGCCTGGGAAAACCAAGGACATGAGAGACGGGAACACAGTGTGAAGCAAAATACAGGAGCCAGTGTGTGTTTTACTATAAATTGTCCTTTGATCTTTTTTTCATGGTTGGCTTCGATTTTCCATTTAACTGAATTCAAGAAATCTCTGACGAAAGTTTTCATTCATAGAATGGATATTTACATGTAGGTTGCTTTCAGGAGATGGAGGTTCAGAGGTGACTACCAACATCCTCTCTGCCCTCAAGAAGCTTATAGGGGAACAAGACACACAAAAAAATCCAATCAGAAGTCAAACCTAAAAGAGACACAGGTGAAGGGGATGGAGATTCAGAGGTGGGAGCCACAGGCTTCATGGCATGTGGCATTTGAGTAGACTGGAGGACATACAGGAGGAGAGAGCACGGCAATGAGAGAGGTTTAGGATATGGAGTCAGATGACCTAGCTTAAAATTTACCCTTAGAAAAGCACAGTTTCTCATCTGTATAATGTGAATAATAATAGTAATAAAACCTCTCTGCATTGTTATGATTATTTTATGTCATCATTATCTCTCTCTCACACACACACACACACACACACACACACACACACACACACACACTAAGATTTCCTGGGAAATGTCAGAGCCACGGGACTGAGAAACATCTCTTGAGATTCTGGTGAG
The DNA here is from genome assembly GCF_001698545.2 of Rhinopithecus bieti. Lineage (NCBI taxonomy): Eukaryota > Metazoa > Chordata > Mammalia > Primates > Cercopithecidae > Rhinopithecus > Rhinopithecus bieti. The sequence continues at coordinate 4,582,922 of NW_016814470.1, read as the reverse complement.
CTCCCCAGCATCTCGTCCTCAATTGTTTCCTCCCCTAGTGGTGGCAAGGTAGACTCTCTAGGCCTGGAGGGCATGTGCTTAGTGACGGGTGACAGTGGTTGATGATAGTTGTCCCGCCTCGTGCCTGCCTCACTGCTCCACATCCTTCTACTTAATCCATCCGAGATAGAAATAACACTACTCAAACTCTCAAATCACTCCCATCCAGTCGGAGAACTTTCAGGAACACTTGGGTGGGTCCAGCATCTGAGCCTGGGTGGGCCATCAGCCCAGGCTGCCAGAGATGCCAGTGGGCTGAAGTGGGGCAGGGCAGACACTGGCCAGCTGTCCACCCAACCCATTTCCAGTCCATCCTGAGCACATGGCTAGACTGCATTCTTGCAGCTGAGTGTGGCCAAGCAGCCTAATTCTAATCAAAGAAAAGTGATAGACATGTGCTCTTCTCAGGCCTGACGGATACAACCCTTCCACACTCCTCCTTCTCCTGGAGTCCTCTCCAGCATGACTTTGGAGGCCAATTTAAAGTTGGCCTGCCTGCCCTCAGTCAAAGTCTCTGAACTGCTGCATGGAGAAGGATGCCCTCACGCTCACCATGTCTGAACCCAAACTAGAACAGCCCTGCAGTGTTAAATGAGGCATGATATAAACTTGCATTATGTTTATCCATGATATGTTTGGGTCTATTTGTTACAACAGCAATACTCACTAATACAGAAGAGCAGGGATCCCCTGGCTGAGGAGGACCAATGCAGGAAAGGCTGAAGAGCAGTTAGAAATCAGCATCCTGAGAGAACACAAGATGTCGTGACCAAGGTGTCTAAACATCAAACGCAAGACTGTGGGGGTACAAATGGAGTTGAGGGTTAGCATCTAGGCAAGGTGAGGTCAGAAATACAAGGAGATGGGTTACAGGTGGCTGTTGAAAGCAGCGCTGTTGTGCCTAGCTTGTTCTCGTGGGTTAAGAAGATTTGAAGATTGAGGCCAATGCTCTTGTCGTTGGGCCCGTCCTACAACTCAGTTTTTACCTTCTATACTCAGTCTGTTGCCTGAAACCCCAGGGCCTGGTAACTAGGACCCCATGACCCTCCCCTGGGCCCTGGGATAAGATTGATATCTGATATTTAATCTGATGGTCCAACACTATTTTACAGATGAGGAAAAGCAGACCCAGAAAAAATGAAGGGGCTAATTCATAAAGCGCAAATTGATCTTTCCACCTGGTCTTGGCCAGGGCACACTGTTTCCAGCAAAATCCTGCCTTTTTAATGCCCTGGCCAGAGCCTCCCCAAAAGGACCGCTTCTGTCCTCCCTCTCTCTCTTCTGGCAAGCTAGGCTTCCAAGCCTGGCCATTGAGAATTTAAAAGAGCTAGTTTCTTCTGGTCCCAAAGAAAAACAAGCTGGCCAATTTTCTGTTAGTCCCAAGGCAGCTCCTCACTGCCCTGGAGCCAAGCAGACACTGGCCAGTCTGTGTGGAGGGCTGAGGCTGCAGTACCCACCAGGCGGTAATGACTTCTCGGAGGGAGCTGGCCTCGGCTCAGGCCATTCCGGGTGGGGGGCAGAGGAAACTGAAGACAAAACTGCACTTCTCGTAAAGGTCTAATTCTAAAAATAAAGACAGAGTTAGCCTAGTGAGTGTCTGCAGGGATGCTTGTCTGAGTAGAGAAGTAACAGAGCAGTGCCGAGGTTCTTGAGTTAGGCAACCAGACTAAGAAAATGGTGCAAAGTAAGCCTTCTCCTGACAAGATCTGCATCCCAACAAGATCAGAGCTTTCAGCTTCTGATAAATCTGTTAGGAAGAGGAAGAGTCCAAGAAACTTAAAGCTAGTCTCAGATCTAGTAAAGCAATAAAGAGAAATTATTTGTTCTTGCACCTGGAAATTTCAGAAATGTGAGCTTCAGGCAAGGTTTGATCCAGTGAGTCAAAGATGTCATCAAGCATCCAGTTTCTTTATATCCCTCTTTCTGCTTTCCATGGAATCACTGGGTTGCTAGAAAAAGGAAGAAAAAAAAATACAGGATGTCTATTTAAATTTCATTTTCATATAGACAATCATTTTTTTAGTAAGAGTATGTCCCATGCAATGTTTGGGACATAATTATACTAAAAAGTTATTTGGTATTTATATGAAATTCAAGTTTCACAGAGTATCTGGTATTTTATCTGACAGTCTTATCCTAAGATGAGCACATATTCTCTCTCTCTCTCTCTCTCTCTCTCTCTCTCTCTCTCTCTCTCTCTCTCTCTCGTAGCTCCTTGTGGTTAGAGATGAGAGAAGACAGTTCTCTTTCAAAACCTCAAGCAGACACCTCCTTGTATCTTCTTGGCCTGAAATGGCTATTTCTGAACAAGTGTCTGTAGCTGGAGAATAAGATAAACTGATTGGATTAAAGAGAGGAGGCAGAGTGAAATGGCCAAATAGAAGCCTCCACTGATCATCCTCCTTGCAGGAACACCAAATTGGACAACTACTATCCACACAAAAACACCTTCATAAGAACCAAAAATCAGCATAGGTACTAGCTCAGCCACAGAGAGGTAGAGCACCAACTAGGCTGTTGGGTTCCCAAATTCCAGGCCTTGGCTCTTGGATGGCATTTCTGGAGCTGCCATGGGCCAGAGGGGACCCCATTGCCTTGAAGGGAGAGTCCCAGGTTTGGTAGCATTTACCACAAGCTGGCTGAAGAGCCCTTGGGCCTTGAATGAACATTAGCAGTAACCAGGCAGTACTTGCTGAGGCCTAGGGTGGTGGTGGACATGCGGAAAGGCTCCTCTGCTTGTGGAAAAAGAAGGGAAGAGTAGAAAGGACTTTGTCTTGCCTGGGTGCCAATTCAGCTGTAGTAGAAATAAAGTACCAGGTGGTTTCCTAAGGTTTCTGACTCCAGGCCCTGGCTCCTGGATGGCATCTCTGGACCCGTCAGAACCGGGGAAATTCACCACCCTGAAGAGAAGGATCCAAGCCTGGCTGGCTTTGCCACCAGGATTGTAAAGCCCTAGAGACTTGAGTGAACATAGGTGGTAGCCAGGCAGTGGTTATGGCAGGCCTTTGGTAAGACCTAGTGCTGTGCTGGCTTCAGGTCTGACCCAGTGCAGTCCCAGTGGCAGTGGTCAAAGAGATTCTTGTGTTACCCCTCCTCCAGCTCTAGGAAGCTCAATACAGAGAGAGAGAGAGACTCTGTTTGGGAAAAAATAAGGAAAGAGAACAAGAGTCTCTGCCTGGTAATCCAGATAATTCTTCTGGATCTTATCCATAACCACCAAGACAGTACCTCTATGAGTCTGCAAGAGCCACAGCATTACTGGGTTTGGAGTATCCCTAATGCAGATACAGTTGCAGTGACCAAAATATCACAGCACCCAAGCCCTTTTGAATACCTGGAAATATTTCCCAAGAAGGATGAATATGAACAAGCCTAGACTGCCAGACTGTGAAGACTTCAGTAAATACCTAACTCTTCAATATCCAGACCTCAATGAACATCCACAAGCATCAAGACCATCCAGGAAAACATGAGCTCACCAAACAAACTAAATAAGACATCAGTGACAAATCCTGGAGAGATAGAGACAAGTGACCTTGCAGACAGCGAATTCAAAATAGCTGTTTTGAGGAAACATAAATTCAAGATAACACAGAGGAGGAATTCAGAATCCTATCAGATAAATTTAACAAAGAAATTGAAATAATTAAAAAGATTCAAGCAGAAATTCTGGAGCTGAAAAGTACAATTGGCAAACTGAAGAATGTATCAGAGTCTCTTAACACCGTAATTGATCAAGCAGAAGAAAGAATTAGCCTGAAAACAGGCTATTTGAAAACATACAACTAGAGGCCGGGTGAGGTGGCTCAAGCCTGTAATCCCAGCACTTTGGGAGGCCGAGACGGGCGGATCACAAGGTCAGGAGAACAAGACCACTCTGGCTAACACGGTGAAACCCTGTCTCTACTGAAAAATACAAAAAACTAGCCGGGCGAGGTGGCAGGCACCTGTAGTCCCAGCTATTCGGGAGGCTGAGGCAGGAGAATGGTGTAAACCTGGGAGACGGAGCTTGCAGTGAGCTGAGATTCCGCCACTGCACTCCAGCCTGAGCCACAGAGCGAGACTCCGTTTCAAAAAAAAAAAAAAAAAGAAAGAAAATATACAACCAGAGGAGACCAAAGAAAAAATAATGAAGCATGCCTACAAGATCTAGAAAATAGCCTCAAAGGAACAAATATAAGAGTTATTGACCTTAAAGAGGAGGCAGAGAGGGAGATAGGGGTAGAAAGTTTATTCAAAGGGATAATAACAGAGAACTTCCCAAACCTAGAGAAGAATATCAACATTCAAGTACAAGAAGGTTATAGAACAACATCAAGCAGATTTAACCCAAATAAGATGACCTCAAGATGTGTAATAATCAAACTCCCAAAGGTCAAGGATGAAAGGACCCTGAAAGCAGCAAGAGAAAAAACACAAATAACATACAATAGAGCTCCAATATGTCCAGCAGCAGACTTCTAGGCAGAAACTTTATAGGCTAGGAGAGAGTGTCATTACATAAAGTGCTGAAGGGAAAAAAAAAAAAAACGTTTTACCTTAGAGTAGTGTATCTAGCTAAAATGTCCTTTAAACATGACATGCTTTTCCAGACAAACAAAAGCTGAGGGATTTCATTAACACCAGACCTGTCCTACAAGAAATGCTAACGGGAGTTCTTCAACCTGAAAGAAAGGGATGTTAGTGAGCAAAAAGAAATCATAAGAAGGTACAACATTCACTGGTAATTGTATGTATACTGAAAACACAGACTATAACACTGTAATCATGGTGTAGAAACCTCTCATATCTTGAGTAGAAAGATTAAAAGATGAACTGATCAAAAATAATAACTACAGTGACTTTTCAAGACATACACAATACAATAAGATATGAATATAAATAGAAACAACAAAAAGTGAAAAAGCAGAGGGATGAAGTTAAAGCATAGAGTTTTTATTAGTTTTCTGTTTGCTTGTTTGTGAGTTTGTCCACGCAGTCAGTGTTAAGTTGTCATCTATTTAAAATAATAGGTTGGGGCCGGGCGCGGTGGCTCAAGCCTGTAATCCCAGCACTTTGGGAGGCCGAGACGGGCGGATCACGAGGTCAGGAGATCGAGACCATCCTGGCGAACACGGTGAAACCCCGTCTCTACTAAAAAATACAAAAAACTAGCCGGGCGAGGTGGCGGGCGCCTGTGGTCCCAGCTA
>NW_016814470.1:4574594-4577280 GCF_001698545.2 Rhinopithecus bieti | reverse complement strand
CAAAAAAAAAAAAAAATAATAATAATAATAATAATAATAGGTTATACAATATTATTTGCAAGCCTAATGGTAACTTCAAATCAAAAAACATACAACAGATACACAAAAAATAAAAAGCAAAAAATTAAAACATACCACCATATTTAGAAAATACCACATATTTAGAAAATAACCTTTACAAAAAGGAAGACAGGAAGGAAGGAAAGACAACAGAACAACCAGAAAGCGACAAAATGCAGTAGTTAGTCCTTACTTCTCAACAATAACATTGAGTGTAAATGGAGAAACTCGCCAATCAAAAGACGAGAGTGGCTGAATGGAAGCAAAAACAGGACCCAATGATCTGTTACCTAGAGAAAACACATTTCACCTATAAAAGCACACATAGACTGAAAATAAAGGGATGGAAAAAGACAGCTCATGCAAATGGAAACCAAAAAAGATCAGAGGTAGGTATATTCATATGAGACAAAATAGATTTCAAGATGAAAACTATAAAAATAGACAAAGAAAGTCATTATATAATGATAAAGGGATTAATTCAGCAAGAGGATATAACAATTGTAAATATATATGCACCCAACACTGGAGCACCCAGATATTTAAAGCAAATATTATTGGAACTAAAGAGAGAGACAGACCCCAATACAATAAAAGCTGAAGATTTCAACACCTTACTTTCAGCATTGGGCAGATCATCCAGACAGAAAATCAACAAAGAAACATTTAACTTGATCTGGACTATGGACCAAATGAACATAATGGTTATTTACAGAAAATTTAATCCAATGGCTGCAGAATACATGTTACTCTCCTCAGCACGTGGATCATTCTCAAGACAGACCATATGTTAGGCCACAAAACAAGTCTTTAAAACTTCAAAAAGCTTGAAATTGTATTGAGTATCTTCTCTGACCACAAAGGAATAAAACTAGAAATCAATAACAAGAGGAATTTTGGAAACTATACAAACATGTAGAAATTAAACAGTATGCTCCTGAATAAACAGTGGGCCAATGAAGAAATTAAGAAGATATTGAAAAATTTCTTGAAACAAAAGATAACAGAAACACAACATACCAAAACCTATGGGATACAGCGAAGGCAGTACTAAGAGGAACGTTTATAGCTATAAGCGTGTACATCAAAAAAAGCAGAAAAACTTCAAATAAACAACTTGACTATGCATCTTAAAGAACTAGAAAAACAAGAGCAAATCAAACCCAAAATTAATTTAAAAAAAAAAAAGAATGAAGATCAGAACAGAAATAAAAGAAATTGAAATGAAGAAAACAATAAAAAAGATTATTAAAATGAAAAGTTGGGTTAGTTGTTTGTTTTGAGACAGAATCTCACTCTGTCGCCAGGTTGGAGTGCAGTGGCTCGATCTTGGCTCACTGCAACCTCAGCCTCCCGGATTCAAGTGATTCTCCTGCCTCAGCCTCTCGAGTAGCTGGGATTACAGGCACGTACCACCACGCCCAGCTAATTTTTGGATTTTTAGTAGAGATGGGGTTTTGCCATGTTGGCCAGGATGGTCTCAATCTCTTGACCTTGTGATCCGCCTGCCTCAGCCTCCCAAAGTGCTGGGATTACAGGCGCTAACCACTGCACCCAGCTGAAAAGTTGGTTTTTTGAAAAGATAAACTGATTGGCTTAGTAAGGAGAAAGAGGAAAGGCAATGGATGTTTGAAAGTCCTCAACATATATATACTACAGTATCAGTCACAGAATCCAAGTTTCCCAAGGTTAGATGGGGCCCTAAAGATCACTAGAGGATTAGTTCAAACTGCCATATGAATGACAATTTGAACTATCATATAGTTAAAGTTCAAATTTATAATATCTATATAGTTCAAATTTATAATATCTATAGTTATAGTTCAAATTTATAATATCTCAGGCTTTATATTCATCTCTCTACTATTAGGGAGGTTACTTCCTTCCAAAAAGCTCATTCCATCTTTGGTTGTCCCTGGCTGTTGGACATCTAGCTAAAATTTTCTTTTCTTGTATCTTCCACTCATGGGTTCCAATGCTAACAAGAGGGATCTATCTATAGGGCAGTTTCTAAACCAACTCCAGATGAAGAAACACCTACTGTGCATAAGACTCCAGGCTATCTGCTTTAACATTGCTCATCTTATTTAATCCTCCCCAAACCTTTGAAATAAGCAAGTCCCTTTTAATGGAAACAAAAACTTGGGAGTTAAGCCACTCATCCCCAGAATACACAACTAGTGGCAGAGCTGGATTTCAACACACATCAGACTAGATCTAAAGCCCACACTCTTACCCCTTCATCACGATGAGGAACCAACAGCTTTCAAATATCAAATGGCAGGGTCCCAGCTCCCTTCCTCTCCAGACTGAGCATTCCAGAGACTTTAGTCCCTAAAGTTGGCGCCTCAGGTAGAGCATGCGCTCAGATGTGGTCAGAAAAACAGAACGTAGCCAGGGATAAAAGAACTGGGGATGGAGAAAAAAGCAGCCCCAAGAGCTTCACATACGAGTTACTCATCACTTGATTTCATCCACTTGTTGACATTAAGTTGAGTGCCTGGTATATGCAGACACCATGTGAGGCCATGAGGATGAAGAGAGAAAGAGGGAGAGTGAACAAATGAGTGAAGAACAGAGAGAGTAAGGGAAAGAGAAAGAGAAGGGAGGGAGGGAGGAGGGAGGG
>NW_016814470.1:4558522-4572784 GCF_001698545.2 Rhinopithecus bieti | reverse complement strand
GAAGGAGGGAGGAGGGAGGGAGGGAGAAAGGAAGAGAGGCAGGGAGGGAGGGCTAGAGGAAGGAAGGGAGGGAGGGAGAAAGGGAGAGAGGAAGAAAGGGAGGGAGGGAAGGAGGAAGGGAGGGGGAGAAAGGAAGGAAGGAAGGAATGAAGGAAGGGAGGAAGAAAGGGAGAAAGGAAGGAAGGAAGGGAGGAAGGAAGAGAGGGAGGGAGGAAGGAAGGGAGGAAGAAAGGGAGGGAGGGAGGGAAGGAGGGACGGAAGGAAGGAAGGGAAGAGAAGGGAAGGGAAGGGAAGGGAAAGGAAAGGAAGGGAAGGGAAGGGAAGAAAGGCAGGGAGGAGGGGGCCCAGTGTGGTTGCTCACGACTGTAATCCCATGTAATCCCAGCAGCACTTTGGGAAGCTAAGGCAGGGGAATGGCTTGAGCCCAGGAGTCTGAAGCTGCAGTGAGCTGTGATTGCATCATTGCACTCCAGCCTGAGTGACAGAGACCCTGTCTCTATCAGAAAAATAAAATAAAATAACAATTTTAAAAAGGAAAAGAAAAAAAGGAAGAGCCTAAAGCATGAGGGAGCTCATGGCCCAGAAAAAAAAGAGGCAAAATCAATAATTACTGTAGGCTGAGTGCGGTGGCTCACGCCCGTAATCCCAACACTTTGGGAGGCCGAGGCAGGCGGATCACGAGGTCAAGAGATCAAGACCATACTGACCAATATAGTGAAACCCTGTCTCTACTAAAAATACAAAAGTTAGCTGGGTGTAGTGGCACACGCCTGTAATCCCAGCTACTTGGGAGGCTGGGGCAGGAGAATCGCTTGAACCTGGGGGGTGGAGGTTGCAGTGAGCCAAGATGGCACCAATGCATTCCAGCCTGGGCAACAGAGCGAGACTCCATCTCAAAAAAAAAAAAAAAAATTACTGTAAAATGTTATATATGTGTGTATTTATATAGATAGATGTTGACATATGTTTACTTATATATCAATATATTTATATTGATGTATATATAAATACACATATATAGAAACATATACAGAAACATTTGAATATTTAAATAGCAGCATAACTAGGGTGCTATGAGTCTGGTCCTGGAGCAGTCCATGGGGAGATGGCAGGCAGGCCAGGCAGGAGGAAAAGCCTAGGCAGAGCACAGAGGGGCAGACATAGCCTTCAGACAGCTAAGGATTCAAGAACAACCTAGATGGAAAAGTATTCCATTAAAAGACTGCGGTACACCAACAGGACTATTCCTGCCTTAGTATTGGATGACAAGGCTTTTGCTTCCCAAGGCACCCCTGGCCTGGGCCTGCCTTCCTGAAACCCCAGGCTGTTTCCGCAGAAAACATTCTCTCCATACGTTTAAAAAATTGGTGATTCATTCCCACAGAGGAAACTTATTTTGGCGTTTGAAAACATAAATGGGCAAAGGACGCAGGCGGCTCACACAAAAGGAAGCATGGTTAGTAAACAGACTCAAGGAAACACAGTCAACCTGGCCAGTAATCAAAGAAATGCAAATTAAAACAACTGAGGCGCACATTTCCACCTATTAAATTAACAGCCATAACAAAAAGGTTGAGATGATCATATTCCATTCTGGTGAGGTCTGGGGAAAAGCGGCAGCTCTGACGTTGTTGGAGGTAGGACCGGCCCCATGATCTGCAGAGTCCGGGGCAAACTGAAAATGTAGGGCCTTTTCTTCAAAAAGCATTAAGAATTTCAGGCCGGGCGCGGTGGCTCAAGCCTGTAATCCCAGCACTTTGGGAGGCCGAGACGGGCGGATCACGAGGTCAGGAGATTGAGACCATTCTGGTTAACACGGTGAAACCCCGTCTCTACTGAAAAAATACAAAAAACTAGCCGGGCGTGGTGGCGGGTGCCTGTAGTCCCAGCTATTTGGGAGGCTGAGGCAGGAGAATGGCGTGAACCCGGGAGGCGGAGCTTGCAGTGAGCCGAGATCGCGCCACCGCACTCCAGCCTGGGCGACAGAGCGAGACTCCGTCTCAAATAAAAAAAAAAAAGAAAGAAAAAATAATCATTAAGAATTTCAAACAGCCAGGCACAGTGGCTCATGCCTGTAGTCCCAGCACTTTGGGAGGCCAAGGCGGGCAGATCGCTGGAGCTCAAGGGTTCAAGACCAGCCTGGGCAATATGGTAAAACCCTGTCTCTACAAATATACAAAAATTAGCCGGGTGTGGTGGCATATATGTGCCTGGAGTCCCAGCTACTCAGGAGGTTGAGGCAGGAGGATCATGTCAGTCCAGGGAGGTTGAAGCTGCAGTGAGCCATGATCATGCTACTGTACTCCAGCCTGGGAAATAGAGCAAGACCCTGTCTCAAAAAAAAAAAAAAAAAAAAAAAGAAAGAAAGAAAGAAAGAAAAAGAAAGAAAGAAAGAAAAGAAAAGAAAAAATTCAAGATGGCAACAGCATAGAATTAAACCAAATGCTCTTCTCTTCTAAGTCCTCACTGGAAGTCCTGTAAATGAGTGCAAGCCTGTTATGGGGAAGGCATCACTTCCCCTAACAAAGCAGTCTCTTCACCTGAAAGAAGATATCATCCTCTCCCACCTACATTGAGACTTTATTATCAACTGTCACTTCTCCCTTGACATTCACCCTGCTGCTCTCCACTCAGATTTTCCCATCAGCATTCAACATATGCACAAATCCTCCTTTCTGAAAAAATATATGACACCAATAACTCCTTCCTCAAGCCCTCACTCTGCCTTCTATCCTCCCACTCTGCCGTCTCAGTCACATTCTGGAAAAGCTGCATAGACACACTATCCCCATGTCCCTATTTCCCATTCATTTTTCCACCCTGTTTGTTCATCACTATGTCTTGCCAAGGTCACCATTGATTGACTTCCATTTGCTGAGGCCTCTCAGCGGCATTTGACACTAGCAACCACCCTTGCCTTCCTGTCACACTCTTCTCTTGGCTTCTGTGACATCATGTCCTCCTGCTTTTCCTCCCACATCTCCTGCAGGCTCTTTGGCCAGCTGTCTGTATACTGACGACTCATAAGTTCATGGCTCTTACCTAAACTCTGCTCTGAGTTTCAGACACACACTCCAGATGCCCATTTAGTGGTTCATCTTGTCTATCTCAAAGATATCTTGAATTCCTTATGTACAAAACTACCCAAATCTGGTCCTCTTCCATTGATCCTTATGTCTGTGGATGGCGCCATCATTTCTCTTTCTTACACCAGGAATCATCCTTCAGATTCCCTTTTCTCCTCTCCTTCTCACTACATCTTAAGTCAAAGCCACTACCAAGTTTTGCCAATTTTACCTCCTCAATACTTCCTAAATGCTAAATTCCTTTATCCTCACCTCTATCCCCACACTCATCATCTAAGCAACTATCATCCTTCATCTGGACCACTGAAAAGCTCTCCATTTGTACCCCCAACCTTTCTTAAGCTCCCTCCCACTATGCAACAGCCAGAGTGTTTTGAAGCACACATCCTGTCAGTAGGACCCCGTTGCTCTCAGGATAAAGACCAAAGCTCTTCACACGGCTCACAGCCCATGCATGGTCTTGCCCCATGCTCCCCCACCCATTTGGCTCCAGCTATTGCGGTCTTCTTCTGGTTCCATGTGCTTTACCAAAAGGCATTTGCACATGCTGCTCCCTGTGTCTAGAATTTTATTCCTTTCCACCTTTCGTCTAGTTAGTTCCTAGTCATCCTTAAGCCCCAAGCACAATCACTTTTTCCTTAGGAAATCCTTCCATTAACCAACAGGCAAAAGAGGGTTCCACCATCAAATACTTTTATAGCTCCATGCCTCTCTCCTTACTAATACTTAGCATGGTTATAATTGCATCCATCTGTGCAATGACCTGATGGAGTCTGCCTCCCCAACTAAACGGCAGGATCTATGAGCATGGGCTGTATGTTTTTCCTCACCATTGTAACCGTAACACTTAATCAGTGTCTGGCAAGAAGAAAGTGTTCAATAAATATTTGGTGAATGAGTGAATGGAAATCCCTTTGACAATATATTTTGAGAGCTATAGAAATTACAGCTATGGCTATGTTTTGATTCAGTAATACAGCTCCTAGAAATTTATCCCGAGGAAGTAATCCAAAAGAAAGAAAATATTGTATATATTTATATATATATGAAAATATTAAGTACAGACTTTTCTAATGGCAACATTTTAAAAAACACATAGATATCTAGCAATAGGAGAAATGTTGAAGTGTGGTAAATCCGCAGAATAAATAACGTGGTCATTAAAAATAATTGTGAAGACTAAGTAGCAATGTGAAAACAGATTACAATATTACAATTGTTTTCAAAAGCTGAATGCAAAATTGGATTTCTACAACTATGTAAAAATGTTTTATGCATGCAGACAAGTACCAGATGGGAACAAGGAAAAATAAATGAGTTGATTTGTCCAAAGAGTACATTATGGTGGAATTTTCCATTTCATTTTGATTTCTCTTTGTGTAGTTGTAATATTGGTGGGTTTTTTTTGTTTTTTTGTTTTGTTTTGTTTTGTTTGAGACGGAGTCTTGCTCTGTCACCCAGGCTGGAGTGCAGTGGACGGATCTCAGCTCACTGCAAGCTCCGCCTCCCAGGTTCACGCCATTCTCCTGCCTCAGCCTCCTGAGTAGCTGGGACTACAGGGGCCCGCCACCATGCCCGGCTAGTTTTTTGTATTGTTTAGTAGAGACGGGGTTTCACCGTATTAGCCAGAGATGGTCTTGATCTCCTGACCTCATGATCCGCCCGTCTCGGCCTCCCAAAGTGCTGGGATTACAGGCTTGAGCCACCGCGCCCGGCCGTAATATTGTTTTTATATAAATGACACTTTAGTGTAATCTATACATTTTATCTAGCAATAGGTTGAATAAAACAGCAATGTTAAACTAAGAAGCCATCAAAACATAGCTAGTTACAATTGATTCACTGCTCAGCGGAGTTACAAATGCCTAATAAATAATGTGATTTGAGAACAACCTTATTAACCACTTTTAAAATAGATCGCATAACCATATATGTATATATACATATATATATATAAACCCTATGTTTATAATGTTTTATGAACATTCGTGTACATGTCTTTGTGTGGACATATGTTTTTGTTTCCCTTGTGTAAATACCTAGGAATAGAATGGGTGAACTGTATAGTAGGTATATGTTTAACTTTTTAAATAACTATCAAACGGTTTTCCAAAGTGATTGTGCCATTTTACATCCCCACCAGCAGTGCATGAATGCTAGTGGGATGTAAATGTTCCACATTCTTACCAACATGTGGTATGATGGTTGGCCTTTTTAATTTTAGCCAGTCTAGTGGGTGTGTATTGTGGTTTGGATTTGTATTTTTTAATGATTCATAATGTCAAAAATGTTTTATATTCTTATTTGATATCTGTATCTAATGTTTGGGGAAGTATTCATTCAAATCTTTTGCCTATTTTAAATTGAGTTATTTTCTTTTAACTGTTGAGTTATAAGATATATTTATATATTCCAAATACAAGTTCTTTATTAGATATATTTTACGAATATTTTCTCCAGTCTGTAGTTTGCCTTTTCACTTTCTTAACATAACATGATCTTTTGGAGAGAAAATTTCAAAATATTTATGAAGCATAATTCAGCAGCTCTTACTTTTTTAGCCTGTGCTTAGCCCAAGATCACTAGATTTTTTTCCTTCTGTTTACAGGAACTTTATAGTTTTAGGTCTTACATTTGGGTTGGTGGCCCATTTAGAGTCAGGTTTTGTACTTGGTGTGAAGTAAGGGTCAATGCTCACATTTTTGCATATGGATATCCAATTGTTCCAGCACTATTTAGTGGAAATATTAACCTTTCCTCATTAAACTGCCTTAACATCTTTGTCAAAAATCAATTAACCTGGGGAACGAATAATTTTTTCAACAAATGGTGCTGGAACAACTAGATATCCATGTGCCAAAGAATGAAGTTTAAACCCTACCTCATACCATATACAATAATAAACTCAAAATGGATCAGAAACCTCTAAGTACATGCTAAAACTACAAAACTCTTAGAAGACAACACAGCAGTAAATCATTACCTTGAGCTAGACCATAGTTTCTTAAATATAAAAATTAAAGCACAAGCAACAAAAGAAAAAGTAGATAAATTGAACCGTATCAAAATGTAATTATTTTGCAAATATTAATAATACATCAAAAAAAGTGAAAAGCAATAGCAAAGACATGGAATCAACCTCAAAGTTCATCAATGGCAGATTGGTTAAAGAAAATGTGGTACATATACACTGTGAAATACTATACAGCCATAAAAAAGAACAAGATCATGTCTTTTGCAGGAAGATGGATAGAGATGAAGTCCATTCCCCTTAGCAAACTAACCTAGGAACAGAAAACCAAATTCTGCATGTTCTCACTTATAAGTGGGAGCTAAATGATGAGAACACATAGACACAAAGATGGGTACAGTGGATACTGGAGCCTGTTTGAGGGTGGAGGGTGGGAGGAGGGAGAAGATCAGAAAAAAATAACTATTGGGTACTAGGCCTAATACCTGAGTGGTGAAATAATCTGTGCAACAAACCCCCATGACACGAATTTACCTATATAACAAACCTGCACATGTACCCCAAACCTAAAATAAAAGTGTAAAATATTTTAAAAATAATCAAAATAATATTTTTTAAAAAGTGAAAAGACAATCCACAGAATGGGAGGAAACATTTGATCACATATCTGATAAGGAACTCATATCCAGAATACATTTTTTAAAAAACCAATCTCTTACAACCCAATAATAAACAGACAAATAGCCCAATTTAAAAATAGGCAAAGGCTTTGTAGACGTTTCTCCAAAGAAGGTTCTACAAATAGCCATGAATAACACGAAAAAGTGCTCAGCATCATTACGCATTAGGGAAATGCAAACCAAAGCCACAGTTAGGTACCACTCCACACCCAGTAAGATGACTATGATAAAAAAAAAAAAATGGATCATAACCAGTGTTGGTGAGGATATGGAGAAAGTGGAACTCTCATCCATTGCCGGTGGGACTGTAAAATGGTGCAGCTGCTTTGGGAAACAGTTGGGTAGTTCTTTAAAAATTAAATATACAGTTACATATGACTCAGCAATCCTACTCCTATCTACCTGAGAGAAATAAAACATATGTCCACACAAAACCTACACATGAATAGTCATAGATGTACTATTCATAATAGCCAAAAAGGGGAAACAACCCAAATACCCACCAATGATGAATGAATGAACATAATGTGACATATTCATGCAATGGTACATTATTTATCAATCAAATGGAAGAAAATATGGATACATATATAACATGGTTGATCCTTAATACATTACACTAAGTGAAAGAAGTCTACATATTATATGATTATATTTTTTAAAATATCCATTTATATCAAAAAATTAGGCAGAATGGGCAAATATATGAGACAGAAAGTAGACTAGTGATTGCTTAGGGCTAAGGGTTGAGTGTTGGTGGAGGAAAACGAGGAATGACAGCTAATGAATATAAGCTTTGTTCTTAGGGTAGATGAAAATATTCTATAATTAGGTTTGTTGATGATTGCACAACACTGAATATATTAAAACCATTGACTTTAAATGGGTGAATTACGTGAAACACGTGATCACATGAAATACGTGAATTACATGAATTTTGACTTTAAATGGGTGAATTACATGATGTGAATTATGTATCAAAAAGAATGTTAAAAAACCAATTGATCATGTACATGTGGATCTATTTCTGAATTCTCTTCTGTTCCATTGAGTGATTGGTCTTTTTTTTTTCCCCAAGCCAAACTGTATCCAGCTTTATTAAAGATATTTTCCATAAACAATCATAGTATTTCAGGCAGGACATGGGCAGACAATTGTTAATAGCATATGACAACTTTCAAACTCCCTTCTTCGATGGACTACCCAAAATCAGAAAGCCACTGTAAAACCCAGGGAAGTCTTCACCTGATGCTCTGAACAGGGAAAGTTTAGAGTGAGGTTGATATTTCACATTTAGCATGTTGTTTAACAACTTTTCACAAGCTGACCCTGACCTTCAGGAAATGAAATAAAAATGGCAGACTTTATCTGAAGATCCACAATCTAGAAATGGAACCATTGCTTTTCCGAGGGTTTCCATCTCAGTGGCATCACTGGAAAGTCCAGATTGCCTGACACACCAGCAGCCAGTTATTGAGGGTCAGGTCCCAACAGGTGTCTGGGCTTAAGGGAGTTAAGTCCATACTGAAAGGTGGAAAGGGAGAAGAGGGCATAAAAACGAATTTGTTTTTCCATCCCACAAGGCTTTTGCGCCAAGGTGTCTTGTGTGTCAAAGTCAGGGAATCCCCCCTCCTGGGATCCAAGAGCAAGTCTCCCAAAACTAGAAGGGAAAGGGGTTTTCCCCACATCAATCCAGCTTCGGAGACATTCTGTTAGTGACATATGCCCCTTCCCCAAAAACCACAATGAAGTGTTCTGTGTGCTAAAACATAGCTTAAAAAAAGGTAAAACAAAATTCTACATTTTGTAAAACTTGATAAAAAATAGCATTTCAGACTATACAGTCACCAGAAGTACACCAGTTATCAAAATACACACACTTCACTTGGCTTCTGCAGCACCTTCAGCTTTCTGCTGTACCGGTCCATTTTCTGCAGGCGTTTTTCTGTGTTCTGGCTCCATTTCTGCGGGGTTATTCTGTGTCCGGTCCATTTTCGCAGGGTTATTCTGTGTCCAGCTCCATTTCTGCCGGGGTTATTCTGTGTCCGCGCTCCTTTTCTGCCGGGTTATTCACCTCCTTGCCAGCCTCAGTTTTTTCCTTTTCTTTGAGCGTACTTTCTTCTCCCTTCTTTGCGGGGGCCTTTTAGGTTTGGGCTCCTGCTTGGGAGGAGCAGGTTTAGTTAGGAAAACGCTCGTGGATCTCCTGTGGTTCGTTCCTTCACCTGACTCATCTCCTTTAGCATCACGTTCGCCTATCTCTAGGCACGGTGCCGCGGCTAACGGCGGCGGGACGTAGGCGCTGGACGTCCTGATGCAGCACGCGGGCGGCTTGGCTTGGTGCTGGGGACGTCTCGCTTTCTCCTTCACGCCTGCCTCCGATTTGTCTATCTTGAACACGATACCACGCTATCTTGATCGATTGGACTTTATAGATTTGGAAATTTGTGCCAATTTTCAACACTTTCTTCTTTTACAAAATGTCTGCGGCTGTATAGTCATTTTTAGATCAGTTTGTTATTTTTACAAAAACAGCATGCTGGTTTTTTATTGGGATAGACTGAGTCTGCTTAGATCAATTCTTAAACAGATTAACACCTGATATTTACGAGTCATCTGATCCATGAGAATATATCTCGTCACTTATTTGGGTCATCTTTGATTTCTCTCAGCAATATTTCATGTGCATGGGTCTACAATCTTTCGGCCACATTTGTCCGTAGGTATTTCATATTTGTGATGACCCACAAAGTTTTAAAAAGAAACTATATTGGCAGAAATACTGCCTAGATATAGACGAAAGGGACGAGGATAGCTACAAAATGAACAGAGGTTCTTTGAACCCCTCAAATTCTACTGGCAGGGAGCAGACTGGCAGAAAGCTGCTCGTTGCGAACATGTGCAACTTTTTAACGGTGGCTCAAAGGCCTGTTAATCCCAGCACTTTTGGGAGGGGCCGGAGACGGGCGGATCACGGGGTCAGGAGATCGAGACCATCGCTGGCTAATATGGTGAAACCCTGTCTCTACTTAAAAAATTACAAAAAATAGGCCGGGCGACGAGCGGGGCGCCTGTAGTCCCCAGCCACTCGGGAGGCTGAGGCAGGGAGAATGGCCGCTAACCGGGAGGCGGAGCTTGCAGTGAGGCCCTAAGATCCGGCACTAGCACTCCAGCCGGGTGGCAGAGCCAAGACTCCGTCTCAACAAAAAAAAAAAAAAAAAAACTATTTGCGGTTTTTTTAAAATTTTTCAATTTCCAATTCTTTGTTGGTGTATAAGAATACAATTTCCAATTTCAGTTTCCAGTTCTTTGCTGGTGTATACGAATACAATTGATCATCCAAAAAAATAGATCTCTATGTATCCTATACATTTCTTTTTTTTTTTTTCTTTTTTTTTTCTTTGAGAGGGAGTCTCACTCTGTTGCTCAGGCTGGAGTGCAGTGGCGTGATCTTGGCTCACAGCAATCTCTGACTCTTGGGTTCAAGTGATTCTCCTGCCTCAAGCTCCCAAGTGACTGAGATTACGGGCGCCTGCTGCCACACCTGGCTAATTTTTGTATTTTAGTAGAGACTGGGTTTCACCATGTTCACCAGGCTGGATTACAGGTGTGACCACCACGCGTGGCCTGTATCCTGTACATTTCTTAAATTCACTTATCAGTTCTACTGGCTTTTCTGTAGACTCCTTATTTTTTTTTTTTTTTCTTTTTTTTGAGACAGAGTCTCGCTCTGTCGTCCAGGCTGGAGTGCAGTGGTGCGATCTCGGCTCACTGCAAGCTCCGCCTCCCGGGTTTACGCCATTCTCCTGCCTCAGCCTCCCGAGTAGCTGGGACTACAGGCGCCCGCCATCTCGCCCGGCTAGTTTTTTGTATTTTTTAGTAGAGACAGGGTTTCACCGTGTAGACCAGGATGGTCTCGATCTCCTGACCTCGTGATCCACCCGTCTCGGCCTCCCAAAGTGCTGGGATTACAGGCTTGAGCCACCGCGCCCGGCCAGACTCCTTATAATTTTCTACCTAGACAATTGTGTCATCCGCAAATTAAGAGTGTTTTATTTCTTCCTTTCCAATTTGAATGCATTTTCTTTTTTGCTTTATTGCACTGGCTAGAACTCCCACTAGAATGTTGGGTTAAAGTGGTAAGAGTACACATCACTGGCTTATTCTAGGTGTCAGGTGAAAGCATTCAGCGTCTTACTGTTGTGGTAGACAACCTCCAAGATGGTACTGATGATCTTCATCTGCTGGTGTTCGTATCCTTGTTAGTCCCTGTGTGTCTGCATTGGTTTGTATGACCAATAGAATAAAGAAGAAGCGATCGTGTGTGAACGCAGAGACTAGATCAGAAAAGGCACTGTTACTTCCCTCTCTTTAGAATACTTTATTTGGAGGGAAGCCAGCTGTTATGCCAAGCAGCCCTCTGGAGTCTCTCGTGACAAGGAACTGTGGTCTCCTGACAATAGTCAGTGAGGAACTGAGCCTCTGGCCAACAGCCACATGAAAGACACCATATTAGAGACGAATCCTCCATCCCCAGTCAAATCATAACTGCAGTCCTGGCCGGCAACTTGGCTACAACCTATGGAAGGCCCTAAGCCAGAACCATCCAGGTTCCTGGCCCTCAGAAACTGCAAGGAGGTAAAAAAAAAAAAAAAAAAAGTGTAAGCTGCTAAGTTTTAGGTAATTCTTTATAAAGCAACAGATAACTAATAAAGACTTTGGTATTTAGAAGTGGGAGGCTGCCATAATAAAACCTTAAAATTTAGGAATGGTTTTGGAACTGAGCAATTGGTAGGAGCTGGAAGGACATTGAAGAGACTGCTGGTGAGGACTTAAAAGTAATTGAGGAGTGTGTTATTGGAAACTGGAGGAAGGAAGTTTCTCATTATGTAGTTACTATGTAATTCTCATTATGTATTCTTATTATGTAGTTAGCAACACTGTCAGCTGTGGTTATGGGGAAACTAGAAAATGTCACCAGTCAACTAGGTAATTGGGCTAAGGACTATTAGCCAACACTGTTGAGGGTACTGCCTCATAGCTTGCTGCTTATCGTAAAATGCCAGAGGAAAGACTGTTTGGTTTTTTGTTTGTTTGTTTTTAAAAAGGAGCTGGGCACAGTGGCTCACACCTGTAATCCCAGCATTTTGGGAGGCTGAGGTGAGCAGATCACTAGAGCCCAGGAGTTTGAGACCAGCCTGGCAAAACCTCATCTCTACAAAAGATACAAAATTTAGCTAGATGTGGTGGTGCACGCCTGTAGTCCCAACTACTCAGAAGGTTTAGGTGGGAGGATCACTTGAGCCCAGGAGATTGAGGTTGCAGTGAGCTATGTTCATGCAACTGCACTCCAGCCTGAGTGACAGAGCAAGACCTTGTCTCAAAAAGAAAAAAAAAGAGAGCTAGGACTTACTATTTACGAAGATTCCCACCTCTCTAGATAGCAAACAATGCTAAAATTAAGAAATAGCCTCTGGGTAAATATTAAACTCAGGGGCCTCTCAGGAAATTCTGTTCTTAGGATGAAGCTGAGGGAGGAGGGTGACTGTAAAGTCATTTGTTAAATCCTGAGAACGATTCAAAAGGCAGTGTTTCACAGTACGGTTCAGTCACACTGCAATTCTGAAGATTTCACAGCATGACTCACTAGAAATGAATCGCTAAGTGGGACAAGAGTCCAGAGCCAAATAGCTAGGTGAGCAAGAGGACACCGAGAGGGATGTCTGGAACAGGTAATCATTTCCAGGAACTGCCAAGAGAGTAGAGGTTGTGTCCACAAACATGGCTCAGGTTCGAATCCCAGTTCTGCCGCTTATTGGCTATGTGACCTTGGGCAAGACACTTTATTCCTCAGTTTCCTTAGCAGTAAAATGAGCATTAAAGTACTTACTTTTGAGAGTTGTCAGTGAAGGTTAAATAGTTTAATATACATAAGCACTCAGAACAACGCCTGACATCTAGGTTATAGTAAACAAGTAATAGTTGTCATCATTATTTAGGAAGGTGAAGTGAAAAAAACCTACATTTCTCATAGCGAAGCTGGATGTGGCCCAGCTGTTAGAATTTGAGCAACAAAAGGAATTATGGTCTCATGTGTTGTCACAGGCTATGGAGGCTCTCAGAAGCCATCAAAATAGAGCAGTCAACCAAGGGACAAATGTGAGACCAGGTCCCGGAGGTTTAATTTGCATCTGGCAGTTGAGTGACACAAAGAGCTGAGAAGTGAAAAGGAGAAATTGCTACGGTCTGAGAACACTTAGAGTCAACTAGAGCTGGAAGGGGTTTTTTCTTTTTCTTTTGTTTGTTTGTTTGTTTTGGAGATGGAGTCTCACTCTGTCACCCAGGCTGGAGTGCAGTGGTGTGATCTCAGCTCACGGCAACATCTGCCTCCTGGGTTCAACCGATTCTCCTGCCTCAGCCTCCTCAGTAGCTGGGATTACAGGCATGCGCCACTACGCCTGACTAATTTTTGTATTTTTAGTAAAGACGGGGGTTTCACCATGTTGACCAGGCTGACCTCGAACTTCTGACCTCAGGTGATTCACCCACCTCAGCCTCCTAAAGTGCTGGGATTACAGGCTCGAGCCACTGTGCCCGGCCCGGAAGGGGTTTTTATATGAGCATGTCCAATATGATCATTTCTGTCAGAGAAAGGAGCTTAGAGGGGAAGTGATTCCACTAACGGTGGCATAGCTGGGCCTGGCGCTGAGGAGTCCATGGTTTCCTGGTGCCTGCAGCACTGAAGTGGGCATCAGCACCGTGTTCCTCTGTGATAACCAGCCTGGGCAAGGCCTGCTCAAAAATGGCTGGTACTTACTGTCAGAGAAGAGCTGAGATAATAACAAATGCTAATATAATTTTCTATACCTTTAGCTTGCATTTATCAAGCACTTACTATGTACTAAGTCACAATCGTATTAGAATAAACCTTTTGGGGCCTATAAAAATGACAATTTCACCAGGCGCCGTAGCTCGTGCCTGTAATCCCAGCACTTTGGGAGGCTGAGGCGGGTGGATCACCTGAGGTCGGGAGTTTCAGACCAGCCTGACCAACATGGAGAAACCCTGATTCTACTGAAAATACAAAATTAGCCAGGCGTGGTGACACATGCCTGTAATCCCAACTACTCGGGAGGCTGAGGCAGGAGAATCACTTGAATCCAGGAGGCGGAGGTTGCGGTGAGCCAAGATCACGCCATTGCACTCCAGCCTGGGCAACAAGAGTGAAACTCCATCTTAAAAAAAAAAAAAAAAAAAAAAAGGCCAGGTGCGGTGGCTCACGTCTGTAATCCCAGCACTTTGGGAGGCCAAGGCAGGAGTTTCACAAGGTCAGGAGTTCGAGACCAACCTGGCCAATATGGTGAAACCCCATCTCTACTAAAAATACAAAAATTAGCCGGGTGTGGTGGCAGGCGCCTGTAGTCCTAGCTACTCAGAAGGCTGAGACAGGAGAATCGCTTGAACCCAGGAGGTGGAGGTTGCAGTGAGCCGAGATGGCACCATTGCACTCTGGCCTGGGTGACAGAGC
>NW_016814470.1:4548369-4557898 GCF_001698545.2 Rhinopithecus bieti | reverse complement strand
CCAGCTACTCGGGAGGCTGAGGCAGAAGAATGGCGTAAACCCGGGAGGCGGAGCTTGCAGTGAGCTGAGATCCGGCCACTGCACTCCAGTCCGGGCGACAGAGCGAGACTCCGCCTCAAAAAAAAAAAAAAAAAACTCTATGTGGTATATACTATAATTATCTCCATTTTACAGATGGAGAGACTGAGACACAGAGAAGTTAAGTGACTTACCCAAGGTCACACAGCTGGTAAGTGGTGGAAACATTTTATCAATCCAGGAGGTCTGACTGTAGAGCCCATACTCGCAAACCCCTTCTTTATACACTGAGGTGGCTGTGCCCACAGTCTTAAGGGGCTGGCCTTGGCACCTGTCCCCTACCCCAGCCCTCAAAGCCTGGTAACCAGCTTTCCTCAGGGACTTAGATCAGCCCTAACCCTCCTGGAGCCTTGTCAGAAAGAACACGTGCTAGATCAGCCCTGTGATCTCTTGCTGGCTGGGCTGCAAGACAATGGAACGACTCGTGCGCATCATGCGTTGTGGTGGAGACAATGCGTTTCTCCAAACACAAGCCACCGGAATAACAAACACTGCTGACTTCCACAGCACCGAAGTCTAAATATTGAAGCGGAGCATCCGTGCCTCGCCACGTGTGGTAATATTCCAGTGGGAAAAAGCCGGCAGCTGCTATTGTCTGGATTCCCCAGAGGGAAGATCTGAGGCTGTTTCTCTGATCTTGTGAGACTTCTGCACCTCTCCCAAGGTCCCAGCCTGAAAGAGGGATTGTCTGATGTCAGACAAACTTGGGGACCCCAAACATCCCCCTGCGATCCGCACTGGTTTATAGCAAAACAAGCAAATAATGACAATGTGGAGAGTTTTCCTAAAACAAAATGTATTCCATTTAAAGAGTCCTATTCATGATGCACAGCTTCCTTCTCACAGTGGCCCCTGTGCTCTGGGTCAGCTCCATTCCCCTCTCTGTCCTTAGCAGCTTCCTCTTCTGACACATACTCTCTGCATTGCACAAGGGCCTTCGCCAGCCCTGACTCTACTTCATGACTTTTCAGTCTCAATTTCCATTGCTCACGGCCTCATTCTCTCCATATTTCTTTGCTCGTATTCTCTTGAGAGAATCTGACTGGCCTAATACGCCTCTTTTTAAAATTTTTTCATATTTTATAGAGTTAGGGTCTTGCTAGGTTGCCCAGGCTGGTCTCAAACTCCTCGCCTCAAGCAATTCTCCCAGGTAGGCCTCCCAAAGTGCTGGGGTTACAGGTGTGAGCCACTACACCCAGCCCTAGTTTGCCTCTTTTAACATCAGGCCATATTATATGTTGTTGGCCAGCCAATCAACCACCTGCCTTGGGGCCAGGTAGCTGCGATGGTCCAATAAGCTGTCAGGGTCATATGGCCCTAAACAGGGTTCCCTTTTGCAGCAGGTAGTGGCAGCAGGCCAGTTCCCGTTAGAAGGGATGTAAAAGGCAAGTGCTATCATGGACATGGCTGGTACAAAAGTCCAGTTCTAAGGTTTTGTGCCAACACGTATTGGTACTTCTCAGCCCAGGAAGGTCAGAGTCGTGGCTCAGGAAGATCCACCCGAGACACACAAGGGATACCAGAGCACTGGGCTCTGTGGGGAGAGGCAGCCAAGCGTCAGACACATTCTAAATGGACAGGATTCAGCCCAGGGGGTGGTTGCTGAGTCAGAGAAGAAGACACAGATTTACACATGTCTAGGAAGAAATCAGGAAGCCTTGGTGAATAATAGATCGATGGTGGCATCGTTCACGGAGAAAAAGGACAGAAGAAGAGCAGATTTTGGGAGATGAAGAAGACGTGGGCATTCCCTTCTGGCATGAGATATGAGACATTCTACTACATTTACCATCAGAAAGTAGGTTGTTCAAATGCCAACTTTAGGAAAGAAGTAGGAGTTGGAAGGACAGATGTGACAGATGTGGGTGGACGAAACCAGGGAGTAGGTGATGTCGCCCTGGGAGAAGTGGAGCATGTGACCGACAGCAAGTGAATGAATGACCTGGTCAAGACTTGGGACTTGCTCATGTTTCATTCCTCCCCAGGGACAAGCACTCACCGAGACCCTGCTCTCAGATAAGGCAGAGTGGTGAATGGAAATGATACGGATATGGGCTCTAAACACAAGGCCAAGTTCAATGGTGGACTCTGAAATGTACTAGCAATTTGCCTTTGGGCTTTGTCCTTAACCTCTTGTAGTCTTAGTTTCCTCATCTCAAAACGGGTGTAATGATATGTACCTCATCAGGCTGTAGTGAGGATTTAAAAAGGTAGCAAGAGTAGAGTTCCAAGCAGAGGATTTGGTGTGTGTAGTAGGCATTTAACAGAACTTACAGGGCTAGGCACGGTGGCTCACCTCTGTAATTCCAGCACTTTGGGAGGCCGAGGCGGGCGGATCACCTTAGGTTGGGAGTTTATGACAAGCCTGACCAGCATGGAGAAACCCCATCTCTACTGAAAATACAAAATTAGCTGGGTGTGGTGGTGCATGCCTGTAATCCCAGCTACTCGGGAAGCTAAGGTAGGAGCATCGCTTGAACCCAGGAGGCAGAGGTTGCAGTGAGTTGAGATCACGCCATTGCACTCCAGCCTGGAAAACAAGAGCAAAAACTCCATCTCAAAAAAAAAAAAAAAAAAAAAAAAAAAAAAAAAAAAAAAAAAACCGACCTTACAGACTCCTACCTCCTGCCGAACGCAGCTGTGAAATACTCACAGCATTCTGGTAAAGAGCAGAACAGAGATTCTGGGGATGCCATACCCCTAGCCAATGGCCTCTCCACAGGACCCACTGACTGTGTCAATAATCTCATCTGGAGATAATGTCAGGAGTCTATATTTGAGGCCTGGGCCAAATAGTCCTCCTGCTCCCCACCCACATCCCTCGCATGTGCCCTCTATGCCAGGCCATGCCCATTCATGTGGGCTCACTCCCCAGTGGGGGCCTCCCTCTTGCAGGACTCTCTCAGGCCCCTCAAATCTGCATACCCCTGGCCCCATCCTCCCCCTGCCTGCCGCTGCCCAGGTACTGGCCACTCTCCAAGGGGAGTATCCAGTTTCCAAGTCTTCCAAACTTCCCATGAGCCAAGAGCTACCATTCTGATGCGTATACTAGTGTCATGCAGATAGAAGCCACAGAGGAAAACGTATTCCCTTTAGTTAACGTCAAACATTCAACACTTGAACATTAGTTTACTTCATGTCATAAGATTTCTTCAAAGAAGTTGATAGAACTCAATTGAGGGAAATAAACGAAGATGAAAATAAGAGGAGGGTATGCCCATTCCAGCCTAGAAGACTAGAAATAGCAAAGGCAACAATTTACCTTAGGTTTCTGTATAGATTTATTTGTTTATTCATTTATTTTGTTAGTATTGTTTTTTGAAATGGAGTTCTGCTCTTGTTGCCCAGGCTGGAGTGCAATGGCACGATTTCAGCTCACTGCAACCTGTGCCTCCCAGGTTCAAGCTATTCTCTTGCCTCAGCCTCCCAGGTAGCTAGGATTGCAGGCATGCACCACCACACCTGGCTAATTATGTATTTTTAGTAGAGACAGGGTTTCACCATGTTGGTCAGTCTGGTCTTGAACTCCTGACCTCAGGTGATCCACCCGCCTCAGCCTCCTGAAGTGCTGGGATTACAGACATCAGCCACGGCTGCCAGCCAGATTTAATGTACTACCTATTAAAGCCCCTAAAGGATACTTTATGAGATCTTGATTAAATGAATAGTGATGTCATTACCGGATTAAATGGTTAAAAAGACAAAAGCTTCTCTTGAAAGGGTATGATAGTAAATTTAGCCTACCAGATTTCATAACATATTACAAAGTGACAATTATCCAAACTATATGGTAACAATAGGGGGAAAATGATCAGTGGAAAAGATTAGACAATCCAAAATTAATCCAATATAAAGTAAAACTAAAAATAGTTCAACAATCCAGTGAGGAAAATAATTATCATATAATAAATGATTTTGAGAGAATTATAATGCAGAGAAGAGTTACTTACACTTTGTACCATTTTCTGCAATAAATTGCATGAGATTATGTGCCTGTCTGAAAAACAAACCATAAAAAAGACTTGAACATGCAATACCACATTGATCATATTGGAAGAAAATCCATAATCAGAGACAAAAAAATTCAATTAAAAAATAGGAAACTTTTGTTGAATAAAATATAGGACAGTCGCAAGAGGAAAATAACAGCCTGGAAGAAATAACAAACCAGCGATACACCTAAAATTTATTAATTTTTGCTTTTTTACAGAAAACTAAAATCAGTGCCCAGATTCCACTCTGTAAGCAACAAAGGAGGTGAACAGACAGTTTACGCAGGAAGCACAGATGGTAAATCAAAACATGAAAAAGTACATAGCTCTACCAGAAACGAGAGGAATCCAAACACACGAGCTCTGGGTATCAGTGCATGCTTACTAAACTAGTGAAAAAAAAATGAAATCATCAAACCCTGAATGGGTGGGGCTGTGAGAAACAGGCAAGAGCCTCTATAGAGAGGCTCAGGGCTGACCTGCAGCCAGACGGCTGCATTCAACACGGGCTACACCGTGTACCACTTCTGAGACCCTGGGCGACTTATCTCTCTGTGCCTTGACTTCCTCACCAGTCAAATGAGGTATAAATGAATTGATACATATAAAGTGCTTGGACGAGTGCTTAGCATTTAGTCTGTACTCTATAAGTACTAGCTATTATTAATATTTGTGTGGGTGGTGATTTTCTCTCAACTGAAGTAACAGGCCATGGACTTTGGAGCCAGAAAGATCGTTCTTTCAACAAATATTTATCAAATGCCAGATCCAGGTGCAAATCCCAGTTCCATTAATTACTAGTAATGTCACCTTGTGAAAACTGCTTAGAAATCCTGATTCTCAGTTTCCTCCATCAGTAACACTGAATCATAAAATCTACTGCCTAGTGCTGTTTGAAGTGTAATGAGATACTACATATAAAGTCCTAGGATGGGACATGTAGACATCCTTAATACATATTAAATTCTTCACTCCTCCTCCTAGAACGTCAGCTCAGCCCAGGTGTCCAGCCCAGATGTGTGATCACACAATTTGCCCTCCACTGCCTGCCAGCTCAACCTGGCTAAGATCTTTAGAGGCCCTAACCCCTGAAGGCCCATTATGCCATCTACCTCCAACACATGTAAATCAAAAGAAAAACATCACCAATTCATAAAATAAATGTTGGTGCTTTTGCTTGTTGTCGTTGTTGTTGTTTGTTTTTTGAGACAGAGTCTTACTCTGTCACCCAGGCTGGAGTGCAGTGGTGCAATCTCGGTTCACTGCAACCTCAACCTCCTAGGCTCAAGCAATTCTCCTGTCTCGGCCTCCCCAGTAGCTGGGATTACAGGCGCCTGCCACCACGCCTGGCTAACTTTTTGTATTTTTAGTAGAGACAGGGTTTCACCATGTTGGCTAGGCTGGTCTTGAACTCCTGACCTCAAGTGATCCGCCTGCCTCCCAAAGTGCTGGGATTATAGGCATAAACCACCAGGCCTGACCTAAATGTTGGTGTTTTGATGTGCCATGCAGCTTACACATGTACTGAAATAAGTTGTTTATTTCTGTATTATCTTTCTCCCTCTTGCTTACTTCTTTTGGTCCGCCTGTTTGCTGCTGACTTTTTGCAAGTGGCTAAGCCAGCCCAGTGGGTCATCCCTTCCGCTACCAAATCACCCCCATGACATGCAGTCCACATCAACTTCAGATTTCTCCCTCCCCAGGGGAATTTATATTTTAGGTGGTGGGGAACAAGAGCTCCTGGGGGCCAAAAACCTGACACAGAATGGGCACTCAGTAAATATTTGTGGAATGAAGGGGTGAATGGATACATGAATGTTTCTGAACGGTGGAATTTGAGCTGCCACGGGAGGCAGAGGGGAAGAATAGCAATGCTATTTTTGCTATCTTTTAAAATCCCCATTTCTCTTTAATGGAGAGACAAAGTAACCAGAACTCTTCAAATCACACTAGGTAAATGCAAGGCTGATATTTAACAGGTTGAGTGGCACAGATACTGACCAATCAGAACAGACCTGGAGAGCCACGCTGGACTCAGCACAACCCCTTTGCTTGTGGGTAATGGAAGCCCAGGGTTTCTGAAGGCAGGGGCTACAGAGGAGGGTACACTTGGGGCTCGAGGCAGCTGCTAGTCATCAACTGGTATGAAAACATTTCAGTACTCAAACAGCAAGCACAGCAGTGTCACACACATGATGAATAAACATCAGCTCGGGCTAGGTAGCTGCATGACAATCAAGAAACTTCTGCCACTTCCCTCCCTAGGCCCCAATTTCTCATCTACAAAACAATAAAACTTACTAATCTTCAGATTCACTCTAGTTCTTACTACCTGTGATTTTAACATAATAATAAAGAGAACAATTTATAAAAGCCAGCCTGGTATGGCAAAAAAAAGCACATGTTCTGAAGCTGGTAGACCCAGTTCAAACTCCAACTGTTACTTACTGTGAGGCTTGGGTCCAAATCAATTAACTTCTCAGAACCTCCACTTTTCATTCATTCAACAAACATTTATGGAGCCCTTTTTATGTACCAGGTCCTAAGGACACTTTTGTGAACAAGACCTAGTCCCTTGCCATCATGGAACTCGCTATTCTACCAAGAACTCTTTGGATGCAAGTGACAGAAACTGGCTCAAGCTAGCTTAGGCAAAACCAGAATGCATCATAAGAATGTAGCAAGTCTGGGGGCACCCAGGATGGAAAGCAACTAGACCTTGCCTAGAACCCCGACAGGAAGGCCACCAGCCTCTCTATCACCCTCAGCTACCTGCTGCATTACTCTCTTCTCCCCCTCAACCCCCTCAGGTCTGATGAGCCTCAGTTAATATGACATCTCAATCGTAAATTCTCCACAAAGAATCCCAGCACTTGGCTGGGCACAGTGGCTCACGCCTGTAATCCCAGCACTTTGGGAGGCTGAGGCAGGTGGTCACCTGAGGTCAGGAGTTTGAGACCAGCCTGACCAACACGGCAAAATCCCGTCTCTACTAAAATTACAAAAAGTAGCTGGGTGTGGTGGCTACTCTGCACCCAGGATCCTCCACACACACACTCTGCCTCCCTGGAATCTCTTGAACCCAGGAGGCAGAGGTTGCAGTGAGCCCAGATCGCACCACAGCACTCCAACCTGGGTGATAGAGTGAGACTCCAACTCAAAAAAACAAAACAAAATAAAAAGAATCCCAGCACTTTGGGAAACCAAGGCAGGTGGATCACTTGAGGTCAGGAGTTTGAGACTGGTCTGGCCTACATGGCAAAACCCTATCTCTACTGAAAATACAAAAATTAGCTGGGCGTGGTGGTGCACTCCTGTAGGCCCAGCTACTAGGGAGGCTGAGGCAGAAGAATTGCTTGAACCTGGGAGGCGGGGTTGCAGTGAGCCGCATTCCAGCCTGGGTGCAGAGTGAGATTCTATCTCAATAAATAAATTCTCCACAAAGAGAACCTGATTGGCCCAGCTTAAGCCACATGCCCACTCCTAATCCAATCACCTATGACCATCAGGCAGGACCACAAGGTACAAACATGGCCTCAGAGACTCACCTATGTGGATGGGGGAGGGGTCCAAATCCCCAAAAAAGGGACGCTTGTAGATCCTGGTGTCCACTTCACGGCCTCCCAGGGTGGATATAAAGATGAAATGAAATTCCATGTAAAGTGACTGGCACAGAGCCTGGCAGACATAGCTGCAGCACTGTGCCTCTGTGCCCTGCTGGTAATTGGTGCTTGACTAAAACATGTGCTGAATGGGGGAGCAGTATTATTAACAATGGTACCTTTCACGTATTCACCAGCTTTATGTCCTTTCTGTCAGTTACTTCCTCTGTTGCCTGGATAGTGAGCCCCACCCTGCTGAGTGGACTTAAACAAGTTAGCTGGGCACATGTGGCACCCAAGCTGGGTGGCATCCACAAGGTGGGTGCCTGATGTGCTGAATGAATGAATGAGTGAATGTTCTTCCACTCAGCCCTCAGTGCTCTGCTGAGGCAGGATGGGTGGCTGGAAAAATGGGGTCTTTGAAATTTGTCTCCTTTTCACCCAGACCTTTGTTACAAGATCTTTTTCCCCCTTTGTTTAGTAACCAAAGAACCAAGAACTCAGGAAGAGATCAAGGACTAGGTTCAAGTCCTCCCACCGCCCCTCCCCCTCCTCCTCCTCCACTCCCCCCACCCCGCCTAATTTGATGACTATCATTGAGATATTGAGCTACCCTCTCTGGACTTGGTTTCTCCACTGGCAAATGGATATGGACGCACTCATGATGCCTGCTTGGCTTTACGTGTTTGGGAGGATTGGCCAAAGTCAGAGGTGGGAAAGGACTTTGACAAGGCCTGGTCTCAGCCCTTCCCTACCACCATCCACAAGGGAATCTTGGGTCTCTCTGACCAGGCCCCTGCAGCCTGGCGGGAAGAGATCTCCAGGCCTTCCGCCCAGCTGCTCCGTGCCCTTGGGAGCCCCTCCATCGCCAGCCCACGACCAACCGATGACTTTACCGGCTGTGTGGTTGAAACCCGAGCTCTCTTGCTAGGGCTTGAACAGGAAGTTTTTTCCTGTGGTGGAAGCTTTTGTTCTCCAAGTCGAATTTCCCTCAGCTGACGTCAGCCCATCAAACCTGCAGGGGGGCTGAGGGAGGGCTGCCTTGCAGGACAGAAGGTGCAGGGCTTCAGGCACCGATGGCTGTCTCCACCTTCCTCTTCTTCCTGCATTAGCCCATTGTGGCCTGGAGTCAGCTCCCTGTCCATTAGCTCCAAAGGAAAGACAGGGGGAGCTCATTCATTCTGAGAGGGGTTAGAAAGGTGGGTGGAACATGGTTTCTGATTTTGGTCCAGTCACTTACTGTTAGCTGAGTGACTTGGGCTGGACACTTAACCTCACTGGGACACAGTTTCCTCATCTGTAAAATAGGAATAATAGTTCCTCATACCTCCTATTAGTGGGTATCAAATGTAAAGCATTAAAAACTGCCTGGTACATAGTAAATGCTCAGTGAATATGAGCATTAATTTTTGTCCTTATTATCTCTCCAGTGAAGAGGCAATTAGATGTTGTGTGTGAGGTACCTACAGAGGGTCCAGCTCAAAGACAGAGGCAGAAAAAATCCCTTTACTAAGGGAAGATCATGCTTTTCTGCTGTAGGAATCCGGCTGTGCTTTCCCTCCCAGGAGCACAAGGCTTCACAAAGATGACTCTGTTTGTTAAGACTGCCATAACAAAGTACCACAAACTGAGTAGTTTAAACAACAGAAATGCATCCTTTCATAGTTCTGGAGGCTAAAAGTGTGAAATTAAGGTATCCAGCAGGGTTTGTTCCTTTCGAGGGCTGTGAGGGAAGGATCTGTCCGGGTCTCTCTTTTTGGCTTGTAGATGGCCGTCTTTTCCCTCATACCATCTTCCTTCCTTCTATGGTGTATCTCTGTGTCCAAATCTCTTCTTTTTTTTTTTTTTTTTTTTTTT
>NW_016814470.1:4518651-4547682 GCF_001698545.2 Rhinopithecus bieti | reverse complement strand
TTTTTTTTTTTTTTTTTTTGCGGGGATTGGTGGGGAAAGGCAGGGTCTCACCATCTTCCTTCCTTCTATATGTATCTCTGTGTCCAAATCTCCTCTTCTTTTTTATTGCAGGGGGCTGGTGGGGAAGGGCAGGGTCTCACTGCATCACCCAGGCTGGAGTGCAGAGGTGTGATAATGGCTCACTGCAACATCAAACTCCAGGGCTCAGGTGATCCTCCTGTCTCAGACTCCTGAGTATCTGGGACCACAAGCACACGCCACCACACCTGGCTAATTTATTTATTTTTTTGAGACGGAGTCTCGCTCTGTCGCCCAGGCTGGAGTGCGGTGGCGCGATCTCGGCTCACTGCAAGCTCCGCCTCCCGGGTTCACGCCATTCTCCTGCCTCAGCCTCCTGAGTAGCTGGGACTAGAGGCGCCCACCACCACGCCCGGCTAGTTTTTTGTATTTTAGTAGAGACGGGGTTTCACCATGTTAGCCAGGATGGTCTCGATCTCCTGACCTCGTGATCCACCCATCTCGGCCTCCCAAAGTGCTGGGATTACAGGTGTGAGCCACCGCGCCCAGCCAATTTTTTATTATTATTATTATTTGTAGAGACAGGGTCTCACTATATTGCCCAGGCTGGTCTCAAGTTCCTGGGCTCAAGCAATCCTCCCACCTCCCAAAGTGCTAGGATTACAGATGTGGGCCACTGTGCCTGGCTGAAATCTCCAGTGTTTTGTTTTGTTTTGTTTTTTGAGACAGAGTTTAGCTCTTGTTGCCCAGGCTGGAGTGCAATGATGAGATCTCAGCTCACCTCAACTTCCGCCTCCCGGGTTCAAGCGATTCTCCTGCTTCAGCCTCCCGAGTAACTGGGATTACAGGCATGTGCCACCACGCCTGACTGATTTTGTATTTTTAGTAAAGACAGGGTTTCTCCCTGTTGGTCAGGCTGGTCTCGAACTCCCGACCTCAGGTGATCTGCCTGCTTCAGCCTCCCAAAATGCTGGGACTACAGGTGTGAGCCACGGTGCCCGGCCTCCACTTCTTAGAAGGACATCAGTGTTGTTTGATTAGGGCCCACCCGAATGGCCTCATTTTGATTTGGTTACCTCTGCGAAGGCCCTGTATCCAAATGATGTCACATACTGAGGGTTAAGACTTCAACATAGGAATTTCGGAGGGACACAACTCAACCCATAGCAATGACCTGGGGGAAGGACAGTGCTTAACTGGAAGGTGGATTTCAAGTCTTAACACCAGAATAGAGAAGATAATTTGGAGGAGAAAGGCCTCCTTGAGGCCCGTCAAATTCTCCCTGGAGCATGGCTATTTACATACATACGATAGTGTCCCGTTTTCAAAGCATCAGAACCTATTTATGGGACCCAAATATTTAAATTACTTATTTTCCACTCTAAACCTCTGCTCCCCATTCCTAATTTCATCTGCCAATATCAAACATGAAATCTGAGATTCCCCAGTAAAACTATGCAGTCCTCAATTCCTTGGCAATGGAGTTGCAAAGAAGGAGCAATGGATAGGGAGTTGATGGAGCTAGAACCACGCACTTGCTGTGTGATCTTGGCCATGTGACTGCCTCTCTGGGCCTCAGTCTCAATTGTAGTTTGTGTGATTGCGTATGTGTGTATGCATAGGTGTAAGAAAGGTGGAGGGATGGGCTGGGTGTGGTGGCTCACGCCTGTAATCCCAGCATTTTGGGAGGCCAAGGCAGGCAGATCACGAGGTCAGGAGTTTGAGACCAGCCTAGCCAATATGTTGAAACCTCATCTCTACTAAAAATACTAAAATTAGCCAGGCGTGGTGGTGTGCCTCTGTAGTCACAGCTACTCAGGAGGCTGAGGCAAGAGAATCACTTGAACCCGGGAGGTGGAGGTTGCAGTGAGCTGAGATCGCACCACTGCACTCCAGCCTGAGCGACAGAGCAAGACTCCTTCAAACAAAACAAAACAAAACAAAACAAAGCAAAAAAAAAACAAACAAAAAAAGAAAGCAAGAAAGGAAGGAAGGGAGGAAGGGAGGAAGGGAGGAAGGGGGGGTGGGGAGAGAGAGAGAGGAAAATAAAAGAAAAGAAAAAAGAAAAGAAAAAAAAAGAAAAGAAAAGGTAGGCGTAGGGAGACGATCTGACTTCTGACTGCTGCTCTAATCGGAGGGTCATGGGGCAAAGCTGGTGCATCTTCTTTGAGTGTCAATTTGATATGAAGGTAAGCAATTTCAAATATAATTTTAAAACCCCAAAGCACTCAAGTATGCCAGAGTAGAATGCAACACTGCATGCGCTTTTATGCTAAGACATGAGGTTTTAGAGAAATTAGAGATACACTAGGCTTTTAGTGGCTGCCCCATACTTCATTTCATAACCCTGATCCCTGGGGTCTGAGCTGTTTCCTGTGTGCCAGTAGGGGCTCTTCATTGGAAAAATCTGAAATGCTTTGGACTGGACATTGGCAAAGACATTCCAGTTCAGAAACTAGAGAACTTGGACCTGAACTCACTTCTGATACTGACAGTCTCCGGGGGTCTTTCATTCATCGCCTCCCTTTGTTCAGCCACATTTTCACTATGCATGCAACAGCTAGACCAGGTGGGAGGCCTGCACCAATCAGAAAAGATGCAGCTGTACTTTGGGAGACTAAGGCGGGCGGATCACCTGAGGTCAGGAGCTCAAGACCAGCCTGGCCAACATAGTGAAACCCTGTCTCTACTAAAAATACAAAAAATTAGCCAGGCATGGTGATGGGCACCTGTAATCCCAGCTACTCAGGAGGCCGAGGCAGGAGAATCGCTTGAACCCAGGAGGGGGAGGTTGTAGTGAGCCAAGATTGTGCCATTGCACTCCAACCTGGGCGACAGTGTGAGACTCCATCTCACATAATAATAATAATAATAATAAATACAAAAATTAGCTAGGCATGGTGGTGCACACCTGTAATCCCAACTACTTGGGAGGCTGAGGCAGGAGAATCGCTTGAACCCAGGAGGCAGAAGCTGCAGTGAGCTGAGACTGTGCCATTGCACTCCAGCCTGGGCAACAAGAGCAGAACTCCATCTCAAAAAAAAAAAAAAAAAAAAGAAAGAAAAGAAAAAGAAAAGATGCAGCTGGCAGCTGGGAGAAGAGGTGCACAGATGGTAGGCGTGGAAGCAGAGGAAGTGGAATCAACCACTGGAGGAAGCAGGCTCTGGCAGTTCTACGGGGAAATGTCTCGGGGCTTCCCCCATCTTCCAGTTCCTCTGATGGTCAAAACAATAGGAATTTGAAAGCGAGAGCTGGCTGGGCGTGGTGGCTTATGCCTGTAATCCCAACACTTTGTGAGGCCAAGGCAGGAGGATTGCTTGGGCGCAAGAGTTCAAGACCAGCCTGGGAAACATAGTGAGACTTTTGTCTCTACAGAAAATAAAAATAAATTTTAAAATTGGCCAGGCATGATTGTGCATGCTTGTAATCCCAGCACTTTGGGAGGCTGAGGCGGGAGGATCACTTGAGCCCAGGAATTCGAGGCTGCAGTGAGCTAAGATCACACCACTGCACTCCAGTCTGGGCAACAGAGAAAGGCGCTGTCTCAAAACCAAAGAAAGAAAAAAAGAAAAAAGAAAGAAAGAAAAGAAAAGAAAAGAAAAGAAAAGTAAAGTGAGAGCCCACCTTTCTCTCAAGTTCCAGCCCTCTCTTCTCTCCTTCACAGCCAAGCTTCGTGAAGGTGATGTGTATCCTTCTCCACTTGCTGTACTCTGGCTTCTGCCCCCCAGCACCCACTTAAACTTGATCTCCATAACGTCCTGAGCACCCACCTCCTTGCTGCTAATGACAGGGAGTCCTCATCTCACTGGCCCTCTGGCAGACTCTCTGGCTTAAGAGTCACTGCCTGCCCTTCACTTTCCTCCTCACTCTCCAGCTGCTCCTTCTCAGCCATACAGAAACTTCTCCTTTCCCTGGTAGCTCTTCCTTCTGCACATCCTTACCTGCTCTCACAGATCGACCTATCTCTTTACAATGATGGTCCCCAGTGTCCATCCCAAGCCTAGAGCTCTGCTAGAGCTTCCAGCCTGGCCACCTGGCTTTCCCCTAGACATCCCACAGTCCTTTCAAACTCAGCAAGGATCAAGGGGGGCAAGGCCTTCCCCTGGACCCCGTCCTTCTTCCATCTGTGTTCCCATGCACTGAAACCAACTGTGGAGCTACCCATGGTGCCTCCCTCCCCTTTGCCCTCCTCTCACTTTATCTATAGATTAATTGATTAGCTTCAGTCTCATTCTGTGAATTGCACCTCTCAGCATTCTTCATTTCCACGTTTCAGCTGTTCTTGACCACATTTGGGCTCCCTCCAGCTGCTCCAAGTCCCACAGCTGCCACTTTGCAATGCTCATTCTCTTTCCTGCAGTGCCCGCCTCAGTCAGGCCTAGGTGCATCCCTAGATGCTGATTTCAAGACAACTGAGTTCCCTTTGGCCAGGCACGGTGGCTCACACCTGTAATTCTAACACTTTGGGAGGCTGAGGAGGGAGGATTGCCTGAGCTCAGGAGTTCAAGACCAGCCTGGGTAACATGGTGAAACCCTGTCTCTACTAAAAATACAAAAAATTAGCCAGGTGTGGTGGCACGAGCCTGTAATCCCAGCTACACGGGAGGCTGAGGCAGGAGAATAGCTTGAACCTGGAAGGCGGAAGTTGCGGTGAGTCGAGATCATGCCAATGCACTCCAGCCTGGGTGACAGTATAAGACTCTGTCTCAAAAAAAAAAAAAAAAAGACAGCTGACACAGGGTCGCTGAGCCCATGAGAGGGGCACAATAGCACACAGAGCAAGGCAGGAACAAGGCAAGCCTCTGATAGATCTCATGAATAAAAACCAGGAACCAGCCCAGGACTCAGGACTAGACACAGCAAAGAAATCTCGCTCCTCAGCGAGGCTCTCCCACTGCAATAGATTTTTTGGTCACTTGCCTATGAATGTCCTGTGTGGTCAGCCAGCCAGAAAACCCATCTCCACCTCTCCTCTGTAACCCATAAACAAGAATTGGATTTAAGGAACTGGCTGGCAAGCTGGGCTGGGAGGAATTTGTTTGCCCAGGCCATATTGATTCTAGATGACTGATATATAGGATTTTTAAACCAGAAGGCCAAGGACCCTAATGAAGATCTCCTTGGGAGAGCCGGTATGAGCAGCACTCTGGAGTCTCCCTTCCAGATGTCTTGCAAATATCCCGTCTGGGGCTACCAAGTCCAGCTCTGCTTGGCAGGGCTTAGTGGTGAACAACCGTGGTGGTTCTCAACAGTGGTTCTCAACAGGGGCATATTTGGCAACTTCTGAAGACACTTGTGGCTGTCACATCTTGAGTCAGGGAGAGGTGCCACCGGCATCTAGTGGGCAGAGGCCAGGGCGGCTGCTAAACATCCTACAATGCACAGGAGAGTCCCCAGCAAAGGATGACCTGTCCCAACAGGTTATCAGTGCCAAGGGTAAGAAACCCTACTATGAAGTCAGACAGCTTGACTTCATACCCCAGATCCACCTGGAGCAACTCACCTACCTTCCACTGGCTTTGGTTTTCTCCACTTTAAAGGACTGAATATTTATATCTACCCACAGGGTTGTTGTAAATTTAAAAATGAGATAACTTATAAAAGGTACTTGGAACCATTCTTGTTATACAATAAAGCACTCAAGAAAGTATCTTTTCTGCTGTTAACTGCAGCACAGTGAAGATACGGATTTTCAGTGCCAATCCATTCAGATATAGATGAACATTTCCATCTTGTCATCACATTTAGCAGAATCAGGAAGTCCCCATGTCACTGTGGAGGCTTCACGTCACTCCAGATTGAGCTGTGCCTCTGAGACCCACAGGGGCAAGGCACTCAAGCTTCCACCTGGATGGGTTTAGCAGCTTCCCTCCTGGCTCCCTGGGCTTGCTTCCTTGTCAGCCTCTGCAGACTCTGACCCAGAATCAACCCCAGACTCCATTGCTGGGCTCTTCCCCACCAGCAGCTAAGTCCCAGGCTGCTCCAACTCAGCTGTTCTTGACCACGTTTGGGCTCCCTGACCACCTCTGGCTGGTGCTCTGGCCTCAGCTTGCCCCATTATTGATGATGGCTGCCTGAGTGGCCTCAGCTAGCTTCCCATCCAGCTAGGGCACTAAAAAACACTGGAGAGTGTACATTTCTATTTTTCTAGCTTTTAGTTATACCTGATCTGTACTTGGAATTATTTAAAACACTCAGCAGAAGAAAAAAAAAAAGATAGCAGTAGTGGAAAGTCTGTAAGAAAGAAAAGAGAGGCGAAAAGCATTTTTTACAATTTTTGAATTACAAATATACCTACCTTACTTTTTACATGTACTGCATATAAAAAAGCATTGTGGCTAAGTGTATTGGTTTCTAAAACTTATTCATTCCCCACGCTGCCCCCTGCCAAACATGCTTTAATTATTTAGATAGTATAGTTGGGAGGGAAGGCAGAGGGAGTGAGAAGGAGAATATTAAAAAATCCTAGAATTTGTATAAAAGGAGAACCAACACTTTCATGGGTTAAGTAATGAAAAAATAGCTAACCTTTTATTTTAAGGAAGAGTCAGTCTCCCAAAGGCAGAGATTGAAATGCACTATCACTTATGGAACAATCAGCTTGGCCAAGCATCCCCAGCAAGTCCCTCCTAGGACTCTTGCAGTCAGAGGGGTCAGCCTGCATTATCCTGGTGGCAGCACAGCAGGCTCTGAAGTGCCTGGCAGTGAAGTTTAAGGAGCAGAGTGAGGCAAATTCCTGCTCCAAACCTGCTCTTCCATTCTACAGACAGTCAGGAAGATGAGTGACAGAGCTTGCCAACTCAGCCAGTCATAAGAGATTGATCCATTTCTTCCAAACTGATGGTTCCTCTCTTCAGGCAATTGGGCACTTGAAGAAGCTTCCCCCATCCCAGTTGATTCCTCTGTGCCCATTTTCTCACTAGCAAGCCATTAGCATGATGTTCAAGGAACAATCATCTACCACACGATGTACTGATGCCCTGTTGGATCAAACTGGGACTTAAGAATAGCTGTGAAGGGCCAGACGCAGTGGCTCACGCCTGTAATCCCAGCACTTTGGGAGGCCGAGGTCGGTGGATCACCTGAGGTCAGGAGTTCGAGACCAGCCTGGCCAACATGGTGAAACCCCATCTCTACTAAAAATACAAAAATTAGCCGGGCGTGGTGGCACGCGCCTGTAATCCCAGCTACTTGGGAGGCTGAGGCAGGAGAATCACTTGAATATGGGAGGCAAAGGTTGCAGTGAGCCAAGATCTCGCCACTGCACTCCAGCCTGGGCGACAGAGCGAGACTCCGTCCATAAATAAATAAATAAATAAATAAATAAAATAGCTGTGAGATGGAAGAGGCTGCAAGTTTCCCTGGGAGCTTGTGGCACACAGAAGACCCCAGGACCTTGGCCTTAATGAGGTTAGGTTGCTGGGACTGGGGCTGGCTACTTCCACTCTAG
The DNA here is from genome assembly GCF_001698545.2 of Rhinopithecus bieti. Taxonomy (NCBI): domain Eukaryota; kingdom Metazoa; phylum Chordata; class Mammalia; order Primates; family Cercopithecidae; genus Rhinopithecus; species Rhinopithecus bieti. Next base: position 4,540,213 of record NW_016814470.1, on the reverse strand, counting down.
AATAGTAGTACTGAAGACCCCTTTATTCACTTACTACTTCATTCATTCAGAGAATATTTATTGAGCATCTATTATGTGCTCCCAGGCACTATTCTAGGCACTGGAGTTACAGTAGAGAACAAAACAGAAAAACTCTTGCCCTCATGGAGCTAATATTTTAGTGGAGTGAGACAGATAAAAAATAAAGTAGGTAAAAGATATAAGCTGTGAGGGCGGTAAGAGCTGTAGAGAAAAATTAAATAGTGGAGGGGGCAGGGTATGTGGGGAAGGGGCGTTGCCATTTCAGAGAGTTCTCGGAAAGCCTCACTCAATGCTGATGTTTCAGTGAAGACCTGGGAGGTGAGGGGTGCTGCACTGACACCTGGAGAAAGAGTGCCCGGGGCAAAGCCAATGGTCAGGGCAAAGGCCCTGAGGTGGGCATGAGGCTGGTGTATTTGGAAGACCAGGGATGACATTAGAGGAGAGAAGAAGTGGTGGTAGAGGTAGATCATGCAGGACCTCACAGGCTACTACAAGCCCTTTGGGTTTTTCTCCAACTGACATGGAAAGTCACTGGAGGGTTTTATGTAGAAGAGTGACACCAAATATTTTATGAATCACTGTTAGCTCATTTCTCAATTATATTATTACCACCATTTTAAAGGCAGGGAAACTGAGGTTCAGAAGGGTTAGGAGAGTTTCCCATTGGCACACAGCATGAGCTGCCAGAACTCCTCTCCCTTATTTATTTATTTATTATTTATTTATTTATTTATTTAGAGATGGAGTCTCGCTCTGCAGAATGCAGTGGCACGATCTCGGCTTACTGCAACCTCCACCTCCCGGGTTCAAGGGATTCTCCTGCCTCAGCCTTCTGAGTAGCTGGGACTACAGGCACGCGCCACCACGCCAGGCTAATTTTTGTGTTTCTACTAGAGACGGGTTTTCACTACACTGGCCAGGAGAGTCTCGATTTCTTGACCTCGTGATCCATCTGCCTTGACCTCCCAAAGTGCTGGAATTACACCACCGTGCCTGGCCAGCTCCTCTCCCTTCTAATCCAGGGCTCTTGGTGCTCCTGCATGTGGTTTCCAAATGCTCTCAACTCTTCTCCTGCCTAAGGGGAGGCCAGAGCCTTGGAGCTGGGAAAGGGGCAGGCAGGCTGGCTTTTCTCGAACCTGGATTGCTGTGCACCTGTTGTCCAGCATCATTTGAGGGCATGTAAGGAAAGTGCTCTAGAAGTTTATGGGGTATGGCACACATGGTGAGTGTTATGAGAGATTATTGAGCTGCTCTCCATGATTCCTGCTGAACCCAGGTCCCGAGTGCCCAACAGGCCTCCATTTGAGCATTGGGTTGGCCATTGTTGGTAGCTGCTATTCATCTAGGAAGATTCCAGGGCTGGCCTCTGTTTCCACCTCCCTCAGCCCTCACATGTGGATCCACTGGTTTCACCTACAGCTCCAACCCTGGCCTGGTTCACTGATCCATCAGCCTGAGGCTAGAAGCACTTACTGGAGAGCAAGTCACTCTTTCTACTGGCACGCAGTACTGTGCCTGGAGCACAGAAGTTGTCACACACCTGTCATCCCCTTGGGCACTAGGCCTTGCCCTCCTGTGTAGCCTGCAGCTGGGTCAGCCTGGCTCCTCCTGTGGGGGCTAGGGGCTGGCCCCACAGCTGCCCTGGCTAAGGCCACAGGGTCATATTGGAAGTGAACAGACTAGTCTCAACAAATCCAGGAAACAGACTCAGGTAAGGAGTGTGAAGGGCGTGGCTGTAATGTGGGGTGTGGAAGCCCAATTTTGGGCTGCCCAGAATTTCCCAGCAGGCTTGAGGGAGGGGTAGTGGCAGCTGATTCAGTGGAAGGGAACCTCCATCCACCCTAGAAAGGTTGTCCCACTTTCCTTGTGGGTCAGCACCTCACAATGTCATCACCAGAAGGGCTTCCTTCCCCATGTGAATTATGTAGCAGGTAGATGGCTTTGTGCTTACAGACACAGAGTGGCCAGAGTTTTAAAGGCCGCCAGTACCTATGGCCCATCTCAAAGAAAAAGACAAGGAGAAGCAAAAATAGAAGGAAAGAAAGAAAGACTGTAAAAGTTAAACAAAACCACCCACAAATAGCTTGAGGCAGAAAAAAGATTGTACCATATCATGGCAATCGTGGACAGTTTGGCAGCTGAGGGAAAGATGACTCATTCCTAGGCTCCGCTTGCATAATCCTCCCCAGCCCAGGCAGGAGAATGAAACTAGGAAACTAATGCAATGACATTTAGTAGCAAAAAGGAAGCCCACACAACATTTGTGCAAGGCCATCCAAAAATAGCGGGCTCCTCTATGCTTGGGTTTTGAAACTATGCATTTCGCTTGAAATGCCTGAGTCGTGGCACATTTTTCTTGGACCACCCACACCCTAATTCAGTTCATTTCAATTTAGCAGACATTTAGTGCAGGCCTACTGTGCTCCAGGCTCTGTGCTAAGGATTTGGGAGTGGCAAATACAAGGATAGGGGAGACACTAAAAGGAAAGTGTGAAGGGAAGAATGAATGGGGTCAAACCCCAGCACGATCCCTTACCAGGTCTGAACCTCAGTTTTTCTGTCTATAAAGTGGGAACAATGCCTACCTCATGAAATTGTGTGAGAGTCAAATGAGAAGAGCAAAGCCATAGGGGCTCATGAAAGGAGTCCTTAAATCCGGTCAGGGTGATCAGGAGGTCCAGCAGGGAAGAAGAGATCTTTGAAATGAGCCTTGACTTGTTTTAACTGAACCGAACTGCCAGACTGAAGAGTAGCAAGTATTTCTTCTGTGCCTGCTGGGTGTCAGGCCTGGTGCCAGGTCCTGAGAATGTAAGGACAAAGGGGAGAAACCCATCATCAAGCAGCAATAATCCTAACAGTAAAAACAGTAAAAATAATACAGGGAAGCAGCTAGGCATAATGGTTTTGGGTGCTAGTTCTGAAAACAGACTCTCTGTGTAAAAATCCTAGTTCTTTTACTCCCAGTTGTGTGGCTTGAGTGAGTTCTTTAACTATTCATTCTATGCTCCTGTTTCCTTTTCTATAAAATTAGTATACAAATAGCAATTCCTTATAGGGTTGCTGTAAAAATGAATTGGAACAGTGCTTGCAAAGCACTTAATCTAGTGCCTGGTGAAGTGGTCCATAAGGGTAAGCTGCCACTATCTTCATTGCCACCATCACCATTATCTTCATCACCATTATTACCATCACACATCACAGAATAGAGGGAGGTACAGAGTCCTCCAAACAGAGGAGAACATGGAGAGTCGGGGAATGTCAGAGGAAGGAATACTTATTCTTGAAGTGGGTTTTGAAGGACAAGGAGAAGTTTGCCAATAGGATTCTGGAAGAAAGAGGTATCACAGGCAGGGGGACAATATGAGAAAGAAGCATGAATGTGCGGAAGATAAATGTTCAGGAAACAGGAAATGGCTCAGGCCGACAGCCAGGCTGAAAGGATGGCCTGACCAGGGAGAGAGAGGGCAAGCGGGAAGGGAATGAAAGTCCTTCCTTTCTCGGCCTTTTGCACACACCCTCCTGGCACATGCCAGGCAGTCAGGAAGCCCTGGGCCTGGACATGAGCACTGGCTCTCTCACAGAGCCCTTTCTGACTCTTGGCTTCCTTCCAGGAGACATTAAGACACAGCCTTACTGAGAATGCAGCCACGGTCACTATCACATTTATTGAGAAAACTATCCCTTATGTTACTCAGAGCTCTTTGCATACAGATGCTCAAGATAAATTCAACTTAGAATTCAGCCAGGAAAAAACATTGATAGAACTAATTTATAACTTTCATTAAGAGTTTACAACATGCCAGCCTCTAAGTGCTTTACATTATTAGCTCATTTAATTCTCACAACGACCCTATGAAGTAGGCACTATGATTGCTCCTGTTTTGCAAATAGAGGAACTGAATAATAAAGAGGTTAACTAATTTGCCAAAGCAACATAGCTAGTAACTGGCAGAAAAAGGGCTCACGTTCTGGGAGTCAGGCTTTAGAGCATGTATTATTTCTATTTATTACTTTTATTGTTATTATTATTTTTGAGACAGGGTCTCACTCTGTTGCCCAGGCTGGAGTGCAGTGGCACAATCTCAGTTCACTGCAACCTCCACCTCCCGGGCTCAAACGATCCTCCCCCCTCAGCCTCCTCAGTAGCTGGGACTACAGGAGCACGTCACCATGCCCAGCTAATTTTTGTATATTTTGGTAGAGGGTAGAGGTAGCGTTTCACCATCTTGGCAAGGCTGGTCTTCAATTCCTGACCTCAGGTGATCTGCCCACCTCAGTCTCCCAAACTGTTGGGATTAAGGTGTGATCCACCGCGCCCAGCCAACATGTGCTCTTTCTTAACTCCTTTGTAATAAACAGAACTCTCGTGCTTTCTGTGTTTCCCTTTTTGCTTTGGCCACCTGGAGCTTCTGCTAAGTTTTCAGTAAAGTATAATATCTTTCCTTAGCCCAGATTCCCTTTCATAATTTTTTTTTCCTTTAAAGCCCTCTGGTCTCCAGATCCTGACAGTCAATCCAGGTTTTCTTCCCACTACATTCTTCCTTGCAATTTGTGCTCCAGCTGCTCGGGGAGCCTCACTTTTTCCAGAATTCCTTTGCATTGTTGTACCTCTATGCCTTTGCTCATGCCAGTCCTCCTACCTGAGATGACTTGCCCTTTTTTTTTTCTTTTTTTAGACTTAATGACGTGGAAAACTTATCATTTAGTGAGTGGAAGAAGTAAGTTACAAAACTACATATATAAAAATACAGGCTGGGTGCAGTGGCTCATGCCTATAATCCCAGCACTTTGGGAGGCAAAGGCAGGCAAATTGCTTACGGCCAGGAGTTCGAGACCAGCCAGGCCAACATGGCGAAACCCTGTCTCTACTAAAAATATAAAAATTAGCTGGGCATGGTGGTGCGCACCTGTAATCCCAGCTACTCGAGAGACTGAGCCAGGAGAATTGCTTGAACCTGGGAGGCAGAGGTAGCAGTGAGCAGAGATCACGCCATTGCACTCCAGCCTGGGCCACAGAGTGAGACTATGCCTCAAAACAAACATAAATAAATAAATAAACTCCCATTGTTGGTAAATAATATTTGAAGTGAATATATGAAAAACCTCTGAAGTTACATACCAAAATAACATTGTTTAGATCTGAATGGTGGAATAACAAATTATTTTATTCATTTTTTTATTGGTGATCTCTATTTCTTGAGTGTTCACAGAAAATACATATCATTAAATTTTTACTTTTAAGAAAAATGTAAGTTAATTTTTTTTCATTAAACAATTTTTTAAAAAATGACTTATTACCCGGATGGGCACAGGAGCACTTTGGGAGGCTGAGGCAGGTGGATCATGAGGTCAGGAGACCGAGACCATCCTGGCTAACATGGTGAAACCCCGTATCTACTACAAATACGAAAATTAGCCGGGCGTGGTGGCATGCGCCTGTAGTCCCAGCTACTCAGAAGGCTGAGGCAGGAGAATGGCATGAACCCGGGAGGTGGAGCTTGCAGTGAGCTGAGATCGCGCCACTGCACTCCAGCCTGGGCGACAGAGCGACTCCAACTCAAATAAATAAATAAATAAATAAAGGCTTTTACCATTTTGACCCTTTTTAAGTATGCTGTTTTATGACATTAAATACATGTACATTGTTATGCAACCATCTAGGATGACATTCTAACCTCATTTCCAGCTTAGCCACATTCACTGTCTTTCCAGGACTAGAGTAGTTTTTACCTTCTGTTTAAAACTTTCTCTGTCTCCTCCCACACCCCCAGCAGAAATGATGGCTCTTCTCTCTCCACTCTCCTGTTATGGGGAGTGTGAAACTATGTGTCACTCATATCATTCTGCAATAGTGGTCAAGTGAGCAGCCCCTGCAGCCTTCATTTCCTATATTTGATACCTACTATTTGTGTCCTAGTATAGCTGGGGCAAGTCACTTAATCTATCTGTGCCTCAGTTTCTTCAACTTTAAAAATAGACATCATCAGAATGGCTATTACTAAAACATCAAAAAGTAACAGATGCTGGCAAGATTGCAGAGAAAAGTGCACTCTTTTTTTTTTTTTTTTTTGAGATGGAGTCTTGCTCTGTCTCCCAGGCTGGAGTACAGTGGCACGATCGCGGCTCACTGCAAGCTCCGCCTCCCGGGTTCACACCATTCTCCTGCCTCAGCCTCCCGAGTAGCTGCGGGCACCCGCCAGCATGCCCGGCTAATTTTTTTTTTTTTTTTTTTTGTATTTTTAGTAGAGACGGGGTTTCACCATGTTAGCCAGGATGGTCTCGATCGAAAAGTGAACTCGTATACACTGACAGTGGGAATGTAAATTAGTTCAGCTGCTTTCAGTGGAAAGCAGTCTGGAGATTTCTCAAAGAACTAAAAATAGAACTACCATTCAACCCAGCAATCGCATTTCTGGGTATATTCCCAAAGGAATAGAAATCGTTCTATTATAAAGACACATGCACACATATGTTTATCTCAGCACTATTCACAACAGCAAAGGCATGGAATCAACCTAGATGCCCATCAGTGGTGGACTGAGTAAACAAAATGTGGTACATATACACCATGGAATACTACACAGCCATAAAAAAGAATAAAATCATGGCCTTTGCTGAGGCGATTATCCTAGGTGAATTAATGCAGGAACAGTAAACCAGATACCACATGTTCTCACTTATAAGTAGGACCTAAACATTGAGTACACAGGAACACAAAGAAGAGAATGATAAACACCAGGGCCTACTTGAGAGTAAAGGATGGGAGGAGGATGAGGACTGAAAAACTACCTATCAGGTACTATGCTGATTACTTGGGTGATAAAATTACACCAAACCCTTATGACACGCAATTTACCTATGTAACAAACCTGCATATATATCCCTTGAATCTAAAAGTTGAAAAGTAAAAAAATAGACATTATTAGTTTTATTTCACAGATAAGGACACCAAGGCTTACAAAGGTTAAGTTTGCCCAAGATCCCAAAGAGAGTAAGTAGTGAAACACTGTTACAGCAAGTCGTCTGGCTCTAGAATGCACATGCTTAATCTCTAAATAATAACAACACTGCCATTTATTGATCACTTGTTATGTAGCAGGCTCTCAGCTAGGTATGTGGTGCAATAACCTATTTAATCCTCATAAGTAGCCCCATAAAAACGGTTATTTGTAGCCTTTTATTTTTTTGAGATGGAGTCTCGCTCTGTCTCCCAGGTTGGAGTGCAGTGACGCGATCTTGACTCACTGCAACCTCCGCCTCCCGGGTTCAAGTGATTCTCCTGCCTCAGCCTCCTGAGTAGCTGGGATTACAGGCACCCACCACCACGCCAGGCTAATTTTTTTGTATTTTTAGTAGAGACAGAGTTTCACCATCTTGACCAGGCTGGTCTTGAACTCCTGACCTCGTGATCCACCCACCTCAGCCTCCCAAAGTGCTGGGATTACAGGCATGAGCTACCATGCCCGGCCCTGTAGCCCATTTTACATATGCAGAAACTGAGGCCCAGAGAGGTCAAGTCATTTGCCTACATTTCTCAGCAGAATCAGAAATTGGTGACTATAAAGAATGCCTTCTTATTCACTACTCTATGCAAAAAAAAAAGTTTGATTTCTCAAGTCTATGACTGGGGACTCAGTTGATGACTACAGATTGTTCTTATGACAGAAAAGGGTAAGGCTTTAGAGTTCAAAGACAGGGATTCCGCAAGAGCTCAAAAGTATGAAGAAGCCTTCACAGAAGAGGCTGCACTGAGCCCTGCAGACTGGCGGTGGCTGGCCCATCCTGCCTGGGGCTGGCAGCGAAGGTGGGACTCCTCAGAAGCTGTCAGTTCTCAGTTAAGATTAATGAGACTGAAGTGAGATCTGGGCCAGGGCTATTGCCCAGGAGATACCACTGAAAGCCAAAGGCCAGCTAGAGATGGCCAGCGTTAAAGATGAGCTCAGTTCGGGAAATGCCCTATCAGAGCAGGGAGAACACCAGAGTCCAGGTCCACAGGTGCACTCAGCAGGTGTCTGAGCAGGTGGCTGGGTGTGGGAAGGGGAGAGTGTGGGAAGACTCCACATGGGCCTCTCATGGGGCCTCCTTTCCACAGTTACAGCCTTCTCTCCTGGAAGCCAAAGCCCTCCCTCCGATGGGTGCCCCTCTGTCAGCATTAATGACAACTCAGGCCTCCAACAGGGTAAGATAACAGGAAGCATTCCAGGGAGCCAAGCGATAAGAGGTGCGCAGGGTGTGATGTGGAAGAGTGAAAGGTGGAGATAGAGGGGAGGAGACAGGCAGAGCACAGAAAGAGGGAGGGAAAGGGCGCTTTGGAAGCAGCTGTTTATTTACAGTTGAGGCCTTCCTGGGAAATCAAGGTCACCTCTTCCTAAAGCCAGTTCTCCAGGCTCTGCTTGTCAAAGCTTTGCTAGTTGTGTTCAGGTTGTGTGCTTGAAAGTAACATTGCTGCCCTTTGGAGGAAATGCTAGTGAATTCAGGTCTTCTGCAGACAAAGACTGGCCTTCCCACCTGCTGACCCCTCTTTCTTTTCTGGTGATCACCTGCTGGGTTCCCCCATTACGTCCAGTCTACAATGAGCACTGTGATTTGTGTGTCTCTGTGTGTGTGTGTGTGTGTGTGTGTCCAAAGGAAAGAGGGCTGAGCATGAATAACAGCAACTATTTCTCTCATCTTTTAAGCTTCACCCTGATCCAGGACTGCTCTCAACTAATTCTCACAATGATCCCACAAAGTAAATCTTTTTATTAACTCTTTTTACAGGTACAGAGTCATGGGTCACACAACTAAGAACTAGCTGAGCTGGAACTTGAGCCCAGGCCTGCCTGATTCCAAGACAATTACTCAAAGAGTCCTCTCTGGGGGTTGCACTGAAGTGGGAGTTTCATTCTTTCTGGTTTCATCCTGAAACACTACCACTTGTGACTTACTCCATCATCGCCTTTGAATATTAACTCTACCCTCTACCCAGCCCTGGAGACACAGAAAAGCTAAAAATATAGACAAAACATGGTAACAGGGTATCAACAGAGACTCTGAGGAGCGGTACTTGGTCCAGATTGAGGGGAGGCTTTTAGGGACTATTTCTTGAAGGATGAAACATCTAAGCTGAAACTTGAAGGGTGAATAGCAGCAAACAGATAGGGACAGTGGAAAGGTATTTGGCCAGAGATCAGAGTCTGTGCGAAGGTCTGGAGGCGTGGAATACCAGAGCTTCTTCAGGAAACTCACTGGTGATTTGGTATATGGGCGGACCCCTGGGAGTAGCAGAAATGCAGTTGGTGAAGGTAGCAAGGATTTACCTGTCCTCCTAAGGAACTTGGACTTCATCATGAGGAGATGACAGGGAGGCACTGAAGGATTTCAAACAGGAGAACAATGAGTTCAGACTCCTGTTTGAGTTGAGCACTGCTCTTTCTACTTTCAGAAAGGCAGCTGTGACATTGTGGACAGCACCTGGAGCCCTGATGTTTAATTCCGAATTGGACCTTAAGCAAGTCACTTCCTCTCTTGGAACTCAGTTTCCTTATTTGTAAAAACTGAAGAGGTTGACCAGATGGCCACTTGGATCATTTCCAGTTCTTATACTCTAAGAAAAAAAAACTGTGACCTCTCCAGGGGAAACAATGAGGATACCAGATCTCTTTCTGGTTTTTTGATTCCTCTAGAGTATACTATAGAACTGAAGAAGGCAGTCGGATATAAGAGTTTAGAGTTCAAGATAGAGATCTAGTGGGAGAGAAACATTTAGAAGCCCTCATTATACACAATATTTGAAACCCTAGGTCATCTCATCCAGTCCCAAGGCTTCAAACATCATCTATACCAAGAGATCTCAAATTTCTCTCTCCAATCATACCTCTCTTCCAAACTCCAAACTCACACATCCCACTGCCTTTGAGGCACATCCACTTGGATGTCCAATAGGCACCACCAACAAAACATGTCCAAAATGGAACTCCTGATCTTCCCACTCTACTACCCTAGATTGCATCACCCTCACCTTACCTTACAGTTCTTCAGGTAAAAAATGTACACATCAGCCAGGAGCGGTGGCTCACGCCTGTAATCCCAGCACTTCGGGAGGCCAAGGCGGGCAGATCACGAGGTCAGGAGATCGAGACCATCCGGGCTAACATGGTGAAACCCCATCTCTACAAAATAAATAAATAAATAAAATAGTCGGGCGTAGTGGCGGGCGCCTGTAGTCCCAGCTACTTGGGAGGCTGAGGCAGGAGAATGGCATGAACCTGGGAGGCGGAGCTTGCAGTGAGCCGAGATTGTGCCACTGCACTGCAGCCTGGGTGACAGAGTGAGACTCTGTCTCAAAAACAAAAACAAACAAACAAACAAAAAAGTACACATTATTCTCAGTTCCTCTATAGCTCTTATACTCCCTTTTCAATCCAATCTGAAATATATCCAGAATCCATCTCCGTCACCACCACCAGGTTCTAGCCAACATTATTGTCTACCTGGATTAGTGAAACCACCTTCTTATTCACCTAATAGTCTACGCTTACTGCTCCTTCTCAGAATATCAGCTAGGTCATGTTAGGACTTCCCAGTGACTTTCTTTCTCATCAGAGCAAAATTCAAAACCCTAACCGTGACCTACAGGGCCCTACGAAATATGCACCCTTCACTTCCTCTCTGACCTCATCCCCCATCACTGTCCCCTTCACTCTGCACCCTCCAGTTCTTTGAACTCCTGCCTCAGGGCCTTTGCACTTGCTGTTCCCTCTGCCTGGAACGCTCTCACCTGGAGCGCTACAGCTCCCCCACTTGCTTTGGGTCTCTGCCCAATGTCAGCTTGTGAGAGAGGCCTTCCCTGAGCACTCTCACTAAAATAGCACGCCTCTGCCACACTTCGTCCTTTCACTCTGCTACAGTCTTCATTTTAACACTTATCACCATATAATGAAGATATTTATGTGTCTGCCTCCCCACCTACAACGGAAGTTCCATCACCACCTGGACCTTTTGTTCACTGCTCTGTCTGCGATGCCAAGAAAGCTGTCTGGTAAGTTCTCAGTAAGTGCTTTTCATACGAATATGAATAAAACAACGGGGCAAGGTCACATGTCTAGAAAGCATAGGGCAGAGATTTGAATCCGGGCACAACCTGCTTGAGGGCTTCAAGCCGAACCACTGTGCGGTTCCTCCTGTTGATGACAAGGCGGGCTGGGGAAATCTGAGGTCCCTCAGCGATTCAGTCCTACACTTAGGGGAAGAACGTGGGGCTGGGGGGCGGGTAGGTAAGGACAAGAACACAGTGTGGCTTTTCCCAGCCGTTCCTCTACTCGCTGCGGGGTGTGCTTGATTTTAACAGCACTGGCCATGAGGTCGTGGGGGCGCGGGGGCAGTCTTCTGGGAAGACAGAATGGGGGTAAATACAGAGGGACATCTCTGTCCCCTCAGGGCAGCAGAAACCACGGACTCTCCGAAGAAGAAAGGCCAGGTGGGAAGGAGGCGTCACACCTTCGCCGAGTTACCTCCCTGGAGAAAATCCACGCGGGGACCTTGGGCAGCAGAACCCTCATGAAGGGACCCTGGCAGGAGGGAGGGCCACAGAAATTCAGAAGAAAGAACAAAACAGAGCGAGACCGCACTGGCGGGGCCTCCCGGGACGTTCTTCGCGAAGGACGCGCACATTGCAGGGAGCGAGCGTGCCCGGGACGCTGCTGGAGGCGCAGTCGCTCCGCGGCGGGGGCGGCTCCGTTTCCCCGCTCTCGTCCTCGCCACTTCCTCTGCCGGGGCTTCTAGGAGACTCGGCCTGCGTCGGCGACCCGGGCCCGGGCGCCCACCGTCCCCCGCCGCGGCCGCGCTTTCCCCGTGCACGCGCGCCGCCCGCGCCAGCAGCTGCGCCGCTGCTCACCCACCCGCCTGGCTGGTGGTGGAACGCATCTTCCAGGAGTCCCCCGCAGACGCCAAGACTCTGGGGTCTCGCTCTTGGCTGCAGCGTCGAGACTAGCGGCACAGATGGCTTTGCTGCACGTGAAAAAAAAAGCGGTCGGCAGGCTGGGTACCCTGAGCCCTTTGATCTCTTGACGAAAGGGGATTCTCTGTCCTAAATCTAAATCTAAAAGGAGAATCTAAAGGGCCTGCTTTCTTTGCCCTCTACCTCCTCCTCCGTGCCATGTGGAGCTAGGGAAAGGCTGCCGTCTGGAAGTTGGGCCACCTGGCTTCCTGTCTCACTGCTGTCTCTTGCTTGCTGTAAGACCTTAGACCAGTGACTCCCGGTCTCAGATTCTCTAACTTTAAAGCCAGCAGTGTAGATAAGATGGTCTCTACCGTATCTCCAGGACAGGGATTGGGTCCTATTTTTTCTCACGACCCCCGAATTGAAAAGTGGGAGAGTACACTCGGTTTAAGAATGATTGTCCCTATTGTAATGTATTCCTGTTGGGGCGTGTGTGTGTGTGTGTGTGTGTGTGTTATTTGAACCAGATGTTTTCATCCCATGTGCAAAGTTCTAAATGGCCCCCATTGTCCTGCAGCTGGGGACACAGAGCAGAGATTTCACACACATGCCAAATTCATCTTAAGGTTCAGCTAAATCCCGAGCTCAAGGGACCAAACCACAACCCACTTGGCCAAAGTTTTCTGTTTCCCGAAAACTCCCCTGCACCTTTGAAAAGGGATGATGTCCCAGAGTTGTGGCTGTGTCCCAACCCCCTCCTGAGAACAGATGAGCCTCAAGGTCAAAGCCTGGGGGAGTGGAGAGCAAGCTGTGTGGGAGTCAGGGTGAACTTCAAGTGAGGCCCCAGTTCGAAAAACCAGGTCTGCTCAATGGCAGGTACGGTGAGGAGGGGACAGGTTTTTAGAGCTTCAGATGAAAGTCATATAGAAAACTACACTTTACAGCTGCAGCCATACCTGGCACTTTAGTAAGCACCTTTCCAGTGCCAGCATCGTCCAAAATAAGGGTGTAATATTGAGGTCATTACTGTGGGCAAAAGGGGGCTCACCTCAGCTGGAACCTCCTGAGAAGCATACAGAAGTCCTCCCTGACAAGTATGAAACTAGGGTTCAGAGAATTTAAATCGCCTGCCCAAGGTCACACCACTGGGGAGTAAGGCATTGGCCAGCAGGGATTAGAACCTTCTGTTGTCAGAGCTCATGGTTTTCCCATAATACTACAGACCAGGGTCTAGTTAGGCTCCCACTCGCTGGGGGGACTTTTTGCCCATCACCTGACCTCCCTCTGGAGTTGGCTCAGTTTCTCACCTGGGAGGGGGATGATGAAGGACCTAGGGAGAGAAATCACAGGAAGAGGGGAGGTGCTCACAGCATAGCAGAGTATGAGTAGGACGTGGGGGGTTGGGGCTGTCATCCTGGGCACAGGGTGTGGGGTGGTGAGGGTATCATCCCGGGTCCACAGAATGGTGGTGGAGTTGTCCATCCTGGCATGGGGTGTGGGTGGGGTGTCATCCTGGGCATGGGGGTGGCGGGTGAGTGTCATTGTGGCCCATTGGGGTGGGAATGGGAGTGTCCAGTCATGTGAAACGGGGTGGTGCTGCCAATCCTGGGCACGGGGGTGGGGGGTGGGGTGTCCTTCTGGGTGTAGGGTGGTGAGGGGTATCATGCCTGGGCACTAGGGTGGTGGTGGGGGGTGTGCATCCTGGCCATTGGGGTGGGGGTGTGTCCATCTGGGCAATGGGGTGGGGGTGGAGCCTGTCATCCTGGCATGTAGGGGTAGGGGCTGTTATCCTGGGCAGGCAGGGTGGGGATGGGGGTGTCATCTGGGGCATGGGTGGGGTGGAGGTATCCATCGCCTGGGCCTGTGGGTGGGGGTGGGGGGGTGTCCATCCCTAGGGCCCAGAGGTTGGGGGTGGAGGTGTCATGCCTGGGGAGGGAGTAGGGATGTGGGTGGGGGTGTCATCCTGCTGTGTATGGACACCAAGGAAGAATGAGGAGCCATGCCTGAAGGGAGACTCTGGGAGGCCAGGCTGCCCACCTGACTTCCCTTCTCCTCCCCCTCCCCAAGCCACAGTCGCCCCAGGCTGGGAGGTCTCAAGTCTGATTGCACCAGCACCTGGTTTGCATTAAGAAGTTCCTGACTGCTGAAGGAAGTCTCCCATAGAGACTTACTCTTCCCGATTACATAGGGCTTTACAACTTACCAAGTATTTCCAATCATTTTTTAATTTTTATCTTCCCACACCTCTTTGAGGTGAGCAAAGAAGGCGTTGTTATTATCCCAATTTTACAGCTCCATGGAAGGGAACTTGCAGACCACAGCCCAGCCCCCTCCCTTTATAGACGCATTAATGTGGCCCAGAGAGGAGACGCTACTTGTCCAAGGCCACACAGGTAATGCATGGCAGAGTCGGGACAAGAAATGAACTCTCTTGGCTGACAGGCTGATGTTCTTGCTAATGCACTGACCCAGGACATCCAGACTCCCGGGATTTCCCTGAGAAGTTGCTTAGGCTGGGCAGAGTGGCTCATGCCTGTAATCCCAGCACTTTGGGAGGCCAAGACAAGTGGATTGCTTGAGGCCAGGAATTTAAGAGCAGCCTGACCAATATGGTGAAACCCTGTCTCTACTAAAAATATAAAAATCAGCCGGCACGCCTGTAATCCCAGCTACTCAGGTGGCTGAGGCAGGAGAATTGCTTGAACCAGGGAGGTGGAGGTTGCAGTGAGCCGAGACTGTGCCACTGCATTCCAGCCTGGGCAACAGAGCAAGACTGTTTCAAAAAAAAAAAGAAAGAAAAAAACAATCCCCTCGACTGGGCATAGTGGCTCATGCCTGTAATCCCAACACTTTGAGAGACCGAGTCGAGAGGATCACTTGAGCCTAGGAGTCAAGACCAGTCTGGGCAACACAGGAAGCCCCCATCTCTAAAAGAAAAATAAACAAATGTAAGCTGGGCATGGTGGTGCATGCCTGTGGTCCCAGCTACTTGGCAGGGCTGAGGTGGGAGGGTCACTTGAGCCCAGGAGGTCAAGGTTGCAGTGAGCTAAGATCACACCATAGCACTCCCGCCTGGGCAACAGAGCAAGACACTGTCTCAAAACAAAACAAAACCAAAAACAAGTCCCCTTAACAGCATTCCCCCAAAGTCTGCCTTTTCTTCATTAAAGTTGGGTGAAGATTAGGGAAGAAAAAAGATTGTGCCTTGACTCTGGTCCTGCTTCCTGTGCTGGGTAAGGTGAGGGGAGGGGGCTGGTGAAGGGTGAGTGAGGGGTATGGTGGCAGCCAGCCCAGGGTTCCCATGGTGCCCTGCAGCCACACAGTCAGTGGTGGCTAACCCCTACCCTTCTCCTTTTCCATCCTATTTTCCAACCCAGGCCTGTGGTTATTGATGACCACACTGCTCCTCTGTGGCCTACAAGAACCCTCTTTAGCAAGGATTCACTTAATCACAATCAGAGGGCAGAAAAAGTGGACTCGGACATTTTTTTAATAACCAGAAGCTACAAAGAGGACTGAAACAAATTGAGTTTTATTAAAAGAACCCTCCATTAGCCAGAAAATGTTATTACCTTGCATCCTCTACTCCCTGAGCTTTCTGCTTAATAGAGTATTGATTGAAACATACATTTCCAAAGTCTGGTCTCAGAGGAGTGGAAGGGGAAAAACCCAAATAATTCAGAAATGCAGAGACCTCTTGCAGAAATGCAAGAGACCTAGCTGAAGTATTACTCTTTCTGGTAGATTTTGGAGGGATGCTGGAAAGAGAAACACATTAATTAAGCAAGTAACAGGCTGAGGTCTGGCCTGAAGCAAAAGTTTTGTGGCTGAGCTATAAAAAGGTTAAGTGTCTACGGGAAAACCCAGAAGCTTTCTAACCAGCTGCTCAAATGGGTGCTGCTATAATTCCATAGTTTGCACCAGACCTGGGCAACAGCTGGCTTTTGGCTCCCAGCAGGGAGAGTGTGTCCCTACTGATTGATCCAATTGAGAAATTCCTCTTCCACTTTGTAATTTGAAATCCAATAACTTACCTCCTTCCTTCCTCCCCCAACCCTCCCCCAACCAAAGACAGAAAATTAGCCAGTGTGTGAATGGACTTCATAAGCGATCCATCATATCAATACCATATCAGGGATGCTAAAGACTGCCCTTTGAGGGTAAGTGGGCAACCATCTTGAGCTCCATTTTCATCCCCCAATATGATCCTGAACATCCAATGGCTCCCTGATACCTTTAGGATAAAGCCTAGGTTTCTTTGCATGCATCTCAAGTCCTCCAAACTGAAACCCACATTATCTTTCCAACTTAATCTCTTAACAATTCTACAACATATGCCATCTGCCCCAGCCAAGCTACTAAGTCTTCCTCACCTATTCATTCAGATTCTTCCCAAAACATGTGAGGGCCAGAGAAAAAAGATAATCTCGATGAAATCTTCCCTTTCCTTCCTCAGGATGGGCTACAGACTTTCTGACCTTCCTCTCCCATTGCTTCCAGGATATGCCCCACCCTCCCCAGCCTGACTTCCCAAGCTTTTCTCAGCTTCGCTTCCCTGCCCTGCCTTCAACATGGATGCTCTGGGTCCTGTTTTTGACCTTACACAATTACAAGTGTGACCAATTTAGTCCATCATCTGCATGTATTGTATTTGTCCAACCACACAGTAAAAATATAGAACTTCTATGACAGAACAAATGAATTTGCAATTAGCCCTTCACAAATACTTCATGGCAAGGCAAGGATAGAATGATTTGCTCAAGGGATCTTCAGTCTAGTGTTGCATACACAGAGAGGTGAACTATGATAACAATCCATTAGTAGCCTAAAGGTTAGTTCATTTAACTGACCAGTTTAGTTAGGGGTTGTTGGCACATCAAAGCAATGTTTATTAAACCTGGCCAAGTGTCATATTGTGCTTGGGTACCTCAAACTTTTCTAGATCTGGATGATAACATCTGCTTTCTTTTCAAGAGAAAAATAGTTTCCTTTCCCTGAGCGTACAGCATCTTTGTTCCCTCTGTTAACTAAGATGTCAGGCTGCCTTGAGTTATTTAAAGAGACAGAAAATGTCTTTGTTTCTCAGCAATATTCCCCTTAGATTCCTTTCAGTGACAGCAAACAGCTACCTTGTTATAAGATGTATTTGCTTGCCTTAAAAAGGATATCACTCTATCTATCTAAACTCCACCTTCTGGTTTCCATCTTTACTTAGAATTGCTCTGGTCCCCTAAAGTCATTTCTGTGTATATTGCACTTCTTTACTTTTTTTTTTTTTTTTTTTTTTTTTTTTTTTTTTTTTTGAGACGGAGTCTCGCTCTGTCACCCAAGCTGGAGTGCTGTGGACGGATCTCAGCTCACTGCAAGCTCCGCCTCCCGGGTTCACGCCATTCTCCTGCCTCAGCCTCCCGGGTAGCTGGGACTACAGGCGCCGCCACCTCGCCCAGCTAGTTTTGTAGTTTTAGTAGAGATGGGGTTTCACCGTGTTAGCCAGGATGGTCTCGATCTCCTGACCTCGTGATCTGCCCGTCTCGGCCTCCCAAAGTGCTGGGATTACAGGCTTGAGCCACCGCACCCGGCCGCACTTCTTTAATATTAATATGGAAAGACTCCAAGCTTCATGTTCCTTTTCTTGAGAAAAAACACCCTCCTCCTCCTTTTTAAGGGCTAATAACTCCATTTTGCAAACATCCCATTTCAACCCCAGCAGTTGAAACCAATGGATGCAGCTGCTTTGCTAAGACCAGATAAATGGGGCAGCTGCCCTGGTTACCGCAGAGACAAAAGCCCACTTTCCAGGAGAATGAGGGCCACATCTGGGAGCCTCAGGCCTCGCCCCTTCCCCCTTGCTGAGGCCTCTTGCTTTCTGTTCAAATAGAATTGGAGGAAGAATAGTTTCTGCTGCTGACTTGTGACTTTGTGGAGCCTCAGCGGGGGAGCAGAGGGGAGGGAGTACTAATCTAAGACTCATCTGGTCTAGTGGGAGGGCCCTGGGCTGGGGGCCTGGAGGCCCAGGCTCTCGCCTGACTAAGCCAGCTGTTTGGTGACCTTAAGCAAATCATCTTCTCCTCTCTGGGCCTCAGTTTCCCCAGCCATATAATGAGGGACATTTATGAATTATTTTGGTTTCAGTTTCCCCAGAAGCTTGCGTCGAGGATTCAAGTGTGAGTAATAGGTCATTTAGAAGGTGATCCCTAGCAACTCAGGTGAATGGTGTGGAAGTGAGACAGCGAACGGAAGGAAGCCAGTGTGAGGCGTGCTGCTGAGCAGGCCATCACCACGGGCAACTGGTGTTGGGAACACTCTGGGAGACAGAGTTGGAACACACCTCAGAGTTCATCTGCCCAAGGGGTGAGGAAACTGGGGATTTATCCACCAAATGCTTATCCCTCATTCATGAGGGCTGTTACCAGGGACATCAACTCTTGGGCACTTTGGGCTTTGCCCCACGCTGGCCAGGGTGCTCATGGGTATTGGATGTTAGCATCCTGAATTCAGCATGGAAGTGAGTGCTGAGGAGATGGGGCAAGGCACTGACAGCATCCGTTCTAATAATTGACCTTTACAGCCCTGAAAAGCTGTGAATTTGTACTTGGGCAAAGTAAGCAAACTTAGGGCTTTGGTATGATAGGCAGGGCAAAAGAACTGCATTCTGTGCAATCAATGACAGTCCCCTACTTCCTTCCCCATGATTCTAAACCTCTAGGCTGTTCCCAGGGAGAACAGAACAGAAATAAAGTTCATCTCTAACTATTTAGAATGGTAAATTCACCCAGTGGACAGAGAAGATGATGAAACTATAGAGACTCCATCCCGCCTTCCTTTCCCATTGCTTCCAGGATATGCCCCCACCCTCCCCAGCCTGGCTCCAAAGCATTTCTCAGTCTGGTTCCAAGATATCTTTTCTTTTCTTTTTTTTCTTTTTTTGCTTCCCAATGCAAACCACCCATCACTATTAGGTTTTCTCTCTCCTCACTTCTACGTAGGCCATTCCTATAGATTCCCCTAGAGTAGCTTTCATCTTATTGACTGGTCAGAATTCTAAATGTCTTTCAAGGACCAGTGCTATTTCACCTTCTCCAGGAAGTGCTTCATGACCATTCTCGGGTTAGAAATATCCCTCATGGCCAAGCACAGTGGCTCACTCCTGTAATCCCAGAAGTTTGGGAGGCTGAGACGGGAGAATCACTTGAGTCCAGGAGTTCAAAACCAGCCTGAGAAACATAGTGAGACCCCCCCGTCTCGACAAAAAATTTAAAAATCTACCTAAAAGCAGCCACCAATTAAGAAAGTGTTTAAGCTCAACATCTGACTATCTTTAATTCCAACCAGTAGTCCCAGCTACTCAGAAGGCTGAGCAGGGAGGATCACTTGAGACCAAGGCTGTGGTAAGCCAAGATCATGCCACTGCACTCCAGCATGGGCAACAAAGGGAGATCCTGTCTCAGAAAAAAACAAAAACAAAGAAAGAAAGAAAGAAAGAAAGAGAGAGAGAGAGAGAAAGAAAGAAAGAGAGAGAAAGAGAAGAAGGAAGGAAGGAAGGAAGGAAGGAAGGAAGGAAGGAAGGAAGGAAGGAAAAGGGAAGGGAACAGAAGGAAGGGAGGGAAGGAAGGGAAGGGAAGGGAAGAAGGAAAAAAGGGAAGAAAGAAAGATCTTTCTTCTCTGACTATCTATTGCCTCCAGCATGCATCCAGCCTATACACACCAGACTGTCATTTCTCAGAGGCATGCCTGGCCTCCCTCAAATGGGAGACAACTTCTTTATACTACTTGGGTACCTATCTCCCAGTCCCTAGCAAGTATCCTAGAGACAGGAAATGTTGAAATAAAGAACAGTTTGGCAAGTATTTATTGAGCACCTTAGTATAGAGACACTGTACAAGGAGCAATGGGGTAACTCGAAGGTCAGTAAAATCCCACCATGGCCGTAAAGGATTTTAGAGTAAAAGTTGTCCTAGGTAATAGAAAGTCAGGATTTGCAAGAATGGCTCTTGGGGATCATCAGCTCTAAGTGCCTCCCTTCACAGATGCGGGAATCACAGAAGAAAATGACTCACCTAAGGTCACATAGCTAGTGAGTAGTTCTACATTAATTTGTTATGAATAGAGGGCCCCAGGCTATCTTTTTTTAATCATCTGTGCAAGTTCAGAAATAGTCTTCTTTCTTTTCCTTTGTCTTTTTTTCCACTTTAAAGGAAAATGAAATTTACCGGCTTCTCTTTCTGAAGAGAAGAGGCAAAGAATAAAAATATCAGTTATGTAATAGTCATTTGCCTTAGTCATGCAGCCCTGCCGGAGTGCTGTTCGAACAGAAAGATGATTAAGTTAAACACTGCATATTTATTCCCCTGCGGTCACCCTAATTGGTTCTGCTGCTGTAATTGATTTGACAGGTTATTTTTACTCAGAATGAGCTGGGTTCCTCTGCTGGCTTGCAGATTTGCTCTTGCTCTTAGAGTCCAGGCTGGCAATTGTCCAGATGGCCAGATGTGGGCTGATTTCTACCTGAGGAGGTAGAGGGGGGTCCTCGGCCTAGCCTGGGGGAGAACTGAGCTTGCAGGTATGAGTGCGTGTGTCTGTGTGTGTGTGTGTATGTAGGGGTTGATGGGGGAAGAAGGATAGAGAAGCTCAATGTCATGCTTCAAGGGATCAAACTGGGAAGGAACTAGGAAAAAAATTCAACATGACATGAAATTATGTTAAGGATTTTATTCTGAGGGCAGAGAAAGTCTTACATGGCTTGGAACAGAGGAATGGAAGACCATGTGGGAGAGAGCTTTTTGCCTACAAAGGCTTCTGTACTTTTTGTCTATTCCAAGCAGCCACCT
Organism: Rhinopithecus bieti; assembly: GCF_001698545.2. NCBI lineage: Eukaryota > Metazoa > Chordata > Mammalia > Primates > Cercopithecidae > Rhinopithecus > Rhinopithecus bieti. The sequence goes on along the minus strand of NW_016814470.1, from coordinate 4,519,444 downwards.
CTTCCCACCACTGCAAACTGCTCCCCAGAGTACAAAGTACATAGAACCAGTGTTCTCGGGTAGCCTGCAGCACCAGCCACCTACACATCCTTCCTCATCTTTGCACACGGCTCAGTGCCTCCCGCTTTGCCTGCTGTGAGGGGAGCGTGTGCTGGCAAATGCTCAGAAACCCATGGGAGACCTCTAGAAGTGGGCAAGGACCCCTTGAGGGAGGTGCCCCCCTGCAGAGAGACAGGCCGTGGATTATTAGAACCATCTCAGTGATAACGTGTGACTTCAAATATCAACTAACCTTTGAACTTCAGAGTCCTAATCATCTATCAATGTGGGACGGCCATAGGCTCTGTCCCATCCCCTCACTAGGTTATGATAACAGTAACCACAAGTAATAATCATGGTATGTCAAGGTCTGAATCAAATGCTTCCTGCCATGCACAATCACATGCTATCTTCTCAGCGTGATCGAGAAGGTATTATTATTATCGTTCCTTACAGATAAGGAAGCTGAGGTTCAGAGAGTTGAAAAACTCTACTATGGGAATACAGCTCATGAGTGTTAGAATTCAGGCAGGCTGGCCCCAGCCCTTGTCTCTCTCTCTCTCTCTATTTCCTTTAAGTCAGGGTCTCACTGTGTCACTCAGGCTGGAGTGCAGTGGTGTGACCTCAGCTCATTGCAGCCTCTACCTCCCAGGCTCAAGTGATCCTCCCACTTCAGCCTCTCAAGTAGCAGAGACTACAGGTGCATGCCACCATGCCCAGCTAATTTTTGTATTTTTTTTTTTTTTTTTTTTTT
>NW_016814470.1:4506640-4518126 GCF_001698545.2 Rhinopithecus bieti | reverse complement strand
TTTAAATTTTCTTTTCTTTTTTTTCTTTTTTTTTTTTTTTTTTTTGAGACAGAGTTTCACTCTTGTGGCCCAGGCTGGAGTACAATGGCGCAATCTCTGCTCACCGTAACCTCCACCTCCCGGGCTTAAGCGATTCTCCTGCTTCACCCTCCTGAGTAGCTGGGATTACAGGCATGCACCACCACCCCCGGCTAATTTTTGTAATTTTAGTAGAGATGAGGTTTCTCCATGTTGGTCAGGTTGGTCTCGAACTCTCAACCTCAGCCGATCCACCCACCTCGGCCTCCCAAAGTGCTGGGATTACAGATGTGAGTGATCGCATCTGGTCTCACATAGTCATTCTGAAGAGTGTAAACCTAGCAAAGGGCCTGGTATAGAGTAAGCAGTCAATAAACACAACTCCTTTCCTTCCTTCAACTCATCAAGAAAGCTGAGCCAAAGGAGCATCCACTTCCCCCAGGCCTCCCAGAACAGGGAATTTGCTCTGTGCATTTAACTTTGAGAGAGGGTATTGGGGTTTGACTCTCCAAAGTGGAGCATTATTCATGGCAGTGACCTGGCCAAGCCCTACTCAGTGGCCTGCCATGGTCAGGTCCAGGCCCATGCTGCTGCCTTCCTGCCCACCAAGCATTCAGGACTGGAGAGGAGGCTCACCCTGGAGCGGGCTAAGGAAGTGAGGTCATAGCCCGTGACAGCAGTTTGGAAGTTGGGAGAGGCCTGTCAGCCCCTGCCAGTCCCTGGACCTTCACAGAGCAGTTGTTTCCTATGGTTCGGCTGGAATTTCAGGCAGGAATGTTGAGCAGACGGCAGTGGGGCAAGTGTAAATTCCAGAGGCTGAGGCAACATTTTGCAGATGAGTTTTTTTTCCTGCCAGCCTCTGGCCTCAAGCAAGGCCTTCCTGGGAGTGGGAGGCGTTCGCTGGGCTTGGATTGCCTGGGATGCAGCTTCTCCTATGGTGAAGGGAAAATGATGGGTGCACTACTGTGGGCCAAGCACTTCACATGGATGTAACCCTTGTATGGTCAATGGGATTTAACCTGCAAACTGAAGTCAACATTATTTTCTTTTTCTGTCCTTTTCAGCTTTGTTTCTTTCTTTCTATCCCTAAATAAAATCTCAGGCAGGTCTTATAGGTTTTCTGGACCCCTTCAGTTTCCAAGACAGTCTTAACCTTGTTTTTGTGTTGTGGTTTTTTTGTTTTGTTTTGTTTTTGAGACAGGGTCTCACTCTGTTGCCCAGGCTGGAGTGCAGTGGTGCAGTCACAGCTCACTGCAGCCTCTACCTTCTATGCTCAAGTGATCCTCTGATGTCAGCCTCCCACTACAGGTGCTTGCTACCATGCCCGGCTAATTTTTTAAATATTTATTTATTTATTTATTTTTGAGACAGAGTCTCGTTCTGTCGCCAGGCTGGAGTGCCGTGGCACAATCTCGGCTCACTACAACCTCCACCTCCCGGATTCATGTGGTTCTCCTGCCTCAGCCTCCCGAGTAGGTAGGACTACAGGCATGTGCCACCATGCCCAGCTGATTTTTGTATTTTTAGTAAAGATGGGGTTTCACCACGTTTGCCAGGATAGTCCTGATCTCCTGACCTCATGATCCACCTGCCTTGGTCTCCGAAAGTGCTGGGATTACAGGCATGAGCCACCGTGCCTGGTCAATTGTTTGTACTTTTTACAGAGACAAAGTCTCACTATGTTGCCCAGGCTGGTCTTGAACTTAAGTGATCTACCTGCCTCAGCCTCCCAAAGTGTTGAGATTACAGGTGCAGGCCTTGGCACCAGGCACAGTCTCACTTTGGTAAACAGGAACATCTAGGTTAGTTTTATATCATACCTCACAACTCCAAGGTGATTTCTCCCTCCCCACATAAGGAACACTATTGAATGTAGTGTTTACCCTGAACTTTGTAATTTTCATTCCCATACATGTCTTTTTGTTTTGTAAGTTTTTAATCAAAGTATCACTTGCATTAGGTGCACAAATCTTAAATGTACAACTTAATGGATTTTACAAATGAATATGCCTGTGCAACCACCACTTGGATCAAGCTTGGAAACATGTCCAGAACTCCAGAAAGCTTCCTCAGGAAGTACCACTGCAATATACCACTGGTCTGACCTCTCCACACGGATGAGTTTTGCCAGCTTTTGGCCTTGCTAAGTATGAAATCATATACATTATTCTCTTTTGTGTCTGACTTATTTCACCTGTAAGAGACACCCTATTGTTTTGCACGTCAGTAGTTCATTTGTTCTTACTGCTGTGTGGAATTCCTGTGTGACTATCCATAATTTATCCATCCTACTAATGATGGACATTTGGGTTATTTCCAGTTTGAGGTTATGATGAATATATAAGCATTCTTATACATGTCTTTTGATGGACTTAATGGCTTATTTCTCCTGGGTATGTAACAAGGAGTAGAATTTGGGAGGATGTTTACGTATGTTCAATAGTGGATGCTGTCAAACAGTTGTCCAAAGTGGTTGCACCAATGTACTTTCCCACCAGCAATGAATGAGAGCTCTGATTAATCCACATCCTTGATAGTACTGGTGTTGTTAATCTTTTAAATTTTAGCCATCCTAATGGGTATGTGGTGTATGGCATTATGTTTTAATTTGCATTTTCCAGGTAATTAATAAGGATGAACACTCTTTTATATGCTTAGCAACCTTTGAATATTCTTTTTTTTTTTTTGAGACAGAGTCTCACTCTGTCGCCCAGGCGGGAGTGCAGTGGTGCCATTTCGGTTCACTGCAAGCTCCGCCTCCCAGGTTCACGCCATTCTCCTGTCTCAGCCTCCCGTGTAGCTGGGTTTACAGGCACCCACCACCACACCTGGCTAATTTTTTGTATTTTTTTTAGTACAGACAGGGTTTCACTGTGTTAGCCAGGATGGTCTCGATCTCTTGACATCATAATCCACCCACCTTGGCCTCCCAAAGTGCTAGGATTACAGGGGTGAGCCACCAAGCCCCGACCTGAATCTTTTCTTTTATAAAGAACTGTTCAAGTTTCATTTTTAAAAAATTGACCTCCTTCCCTTTTCATATTGATCTACAGGAGTTAATTATGTAATTTGGAGGAGTTCCTTCAATATATATTGCAAATCTCTTTTCCTACTTTTTATATTTCTTTTCAGTATTTCTTCAGTGTCTCTTTTCATGAACAGTTCTGAATTTTTTTTTTTTTTTTTTTTAAGATGGAGTTTCACTCTGCCTCCCAGGCTGGAGTGCAGTGGTGCAATCTCGGCTCATTGCAACCTCCACCTCCTGGGTTCAAGTGATTCTCCTATCTCAGCCTCCTGAGTAGCTGGAACTACAGGCGCACCCCATCTTGCCGGCTAATTTTTGTATTTTTAGTAGAGACTAGAGACGGAGTTTCACCATATTGGTCAGGCTAGTCTTGAACTCCTGACCTTAGGTGATCCCCCTGCCTCAGCCTCCCAAAGTGCTGGGATTACAGGCGTGAGCCACCACACCTGGCCACAGTTCTTAATTTTATTGAAATCCAATTTATCAGTTTTTTATGGTTAATGCTATTTGTGCCCTGTTTAAGAAATCTTTTCGTATCCCAAAGTCATAAAGATATTCTCCTATATGTTCTTCTAGAAGCTTTATTTCCCATGCACATCTTCATACTCTATGTGTATATGTCTAAGTATATACAATTTTTTTAGTTTTAGATTTGATACAGTGTAGCACATATTCTGCAACTTATTCTTTGCACTCAGTAGTGTATTTGCCAGCTTAATCTTTGTTGATACATGTAGCTCAGATTCATTCATTTTCACTGTAGCAAAGTTAATTACACTGTGTACATAGATCACCATGTATTTACCCTTTCTCCTGCTGATGGACATTTAGGCTGTTTCCAGTGATCATCACCATAAGTAATGCTTCTATGAACATGCAAGCACGTGCCTCCTGGTGTGAGAGTGTCTCTGGGGTACATGCTTCACAGACTAGGAGGCTGTGGTTTGGAAGCTGTAGAAACTCCGCACTTGGAGGGGGTGCCTCTGGGGCTGTTGAGGAGTAGGAATGGTGAGATAGACCAGTGAGTGGGTGGAGTGGGGGTGCTACATAATCCTGGCTCTGGGCCCAGACCCCTGTTTCAGCCAGAGCAGATTTGCTTTCATGCTTTATAACCTAGGGTTCTGTTTAACTCTTTGTTTGAAAAATCAGTTCTGCTTTTAAAAAATAATTTTTTTTTTGCCAGGTGCGGTGGCTCACGCCTGTAATCCCAACACTTTGGGAGGCTGAGGCGGGTGGATCATGAGATCAGGAGATCAAGACCATCCTGGCTAACATGGTGAAACCCCGTCTCTACTAATCATATGAAAAAATTAGCCAGATGTGGTGGCAGGCGCCTGTAGTCCCAGCTACTTGGGAGGCTGAGGCAGGAGAATGGCGTGAACCTGGGAGGTGGAGCTTGCAGTGAGCCAAGATCATGCCACTGCACTCCAGCCTGGGTGACAGAGCGAGACTCTGCCTAAAAAAAAAAAAAGATAATAATAATAATAATTTTTTTAAACAAATGACTGTGTTAAGGCATTGTTCCCAAAGTGTTATAGGTTAAAAAAAAAAAAAAAGAGTCTAGGTTTGGTGGCTCACACCTGTAATCCCAGCACTTTGGGAGGCCGAGGCAGGCAGATTGCTTGAGCTCAGGAGTTCAAGACCAGCTTGACCAACATGGCGAAACCCCACCTCTACAAAAAATACAAAAAATTAGCTGGGCATGGTGGCGCACACCTGTAGTCCCAGCTACTTGGTAGGCTGAGATGAGAAGATTGCTTGAGCCTTGGAGGCGGAGACTACAAGGAGCCATGACTGTGCCACTGCACTCAAGCCTGGGTGACTGGGGGACAATGCAAGATCTTGTCTCAAAATTTAAAAATGATGAGCCCTTCAGCCTTCAGCCCGAACCAGTCTGCTCACCACTATCACTCTACATTGTGAATTAACCCTTCACGTGCAGCCTTCCCTCTTCTCATCCCCAGCTAGACTGCTTATTGGTGTATCCTCAACTGTCCAGCTAATTGGCTTGTTGATAGGTTGATTCATTGATGAGTGACCCTTTGAATAACTTGGCACCATCATCCCCTATTTGTACATTGTACAGTTCACAAGCCAGGTTCATAGCTATCCTTTGCTCCAAAACTGCCAACACAGAGCCTCAAGGATTATGTGGTGGAAGAATCACTATCCTCACTTCACAGAGGTGATCCTAGGTCTCGGGGAGATGAGGAGGCTTGAGGTCATGTGACTGGGTGCTGGCGGATCAGAACTTGGACCCAGGCCTTTGAATCCCGGCATTGTGCCCACTCCACTGTTGAGTGTAGCCTGAAAACACGGCCTTAATCCAGCCGTTAATTAATAACTAACTTGTGTGTTGGCCTCTGCAACTTACAAAGTTTCTTTCAATCTCCACAATCCTTTGGTGGCTGGATGTTGTTATTACTTTCCCCCAACCCACCCCTTTGCAAAGAGGGAAAACTAGTGCTCAGAGGGTTGAAGTGTCTTACCCGAGGGCACACAACTGCGGCGACAGAGCTACACTCAGTACCCAGCTTCCAGCTTCCCTGTCCTCTGTTCCCTGTCCTCTGTTCCATCCCTCACTTTTCTTCCCATGGGCAGGCCCCGGAGATGTCTGAGCATGTGGGCTTTTCAGCCACCCTCCAGCAGCCTGAAGGCCTGGCTCTCCTGGGCAGGCCCAGGAAACGACTGGCTTGGTGGTGCTGAGCTGCCCCTCCCATGAGGCCTTGAGTTGTTTTTCTTATCTAAATAAACTCTACACAAACATGGGCACATTACTCATGTGTGAGTTATTTGCGATAGCATAGCCCAGAGATGGGGAAATCAGTTCACACTGGAACTATGTCTCAACCTGGTCAAAAAACAAATGGGGAAATGGAGTTCTAGGCCCAGGGCAGCAAAACTCAAACCCGCACCCTATCTCAAGCCCGGGGAAAACTTCTGCCCCTGGTCACATGCTCTGTGGACCCCACTGGAGAGAAGAGAGAACCCACCTGTGCCTGGGGAAGGATGTGAGGGAGCTCCAAGGGGTGGGCTGTCTCTTCCAAGGCCAGCCTCTCTTCCCACGGGCCCTCTTTAGGAAAGACAGAGACACGCCTGCGGAGCAGGAGATCTCTGCTTTATCCTCCGGGCTTTTGCAAAATGAGTGTTAGAATCCATACCTGGTCCTTCTCCCCACATTTAATTAGATTCCTTCAACTTCTGGACTTGGATCTTTCACCAGAAGGCCTTGGGATCAGGGGAGGGGCTTAAGGAGCTGCTATATAAATGAAGACGTGTAACTTAGCTCAGTGCCTGGCAGGGACCTGCTGCTTTCATTATGGTTGAGGGGCAGTTGGTTGTGTCAGTGATGGGAAAGAGAGATGATGCTAAAAGTTGTTTATCTTGGCCCACCATCACATACCTTCCCAAAGGCTTGCACACCCACTCTCTCAGGCGTGTTTATTACCTCATCGTTTAGGTGAGGGCCTCTCAGAGAAGTTCTCTGATGTGCTGGACATACCCATGGGATGTCAATCATAAACCATGGAATGTGGGTTTTGTGTTTGCAAAGAGCTCTTGGACACAGGATCTCAAAGGAATTCTTGACAGAGCTAGAAAAAGAACCTTAGCCCCCTGACTCCTAGATCAGCAGATTTGGGTTCCAGAAAATGTTTCCAGGATGCCCAGCTCTCTGAATATGACTCACATTGGTCCCAAGGAATGACAGCACTGCACATGGCTTCTGCCCCAGGGCTCTGGAACTGCGCTACTTGGCCCCTGCGGTCACAGGGATTCCTTGCTCCTCTTTACCAGCTTCAGACCAAGGGACTCGAGCTGGAGAGGCTGTGGTTACTGTGCTGTGTGGGTCTTGTTCTGGAGACCTTGTGTGATTCATCTTTGTGTTCCCACAGGGACTGCCACTAAGACAGGGCTGGGTTAAGACCCTTGGATGTTCTGAAAGATCAATCCTCCCTCATATGAAATTCAAAGAAAAACAATTCTAAATTTGAAAAAAATGCCACCCATCCATGTGGGCTGAACTCAAAATAGCTTCCTTCTAGAGATTTTGATTGCAAAATCCTGGATGAATGCAATAAAGCTGAACTTTTTTCCTTGGCCTAGGAGTGGGGCAAGGGAGGGAGGGGTTTTGCCATTGGTCTAAGCACCTACTTGCTTTGCTTCCTGAGTCACCCAGATTGCCAAGGGGGGTCTTGTACGTGGTAGATGTCAGCCCACGTCTTCTACATTGAATGAAGTGTGCCCACTTCCCAGAAGAGGACTAAATCCAAGCAGTAATGTGTTAAAGTATGGGCACAGAGTCTGAGCCAGCAAACACACACACACACACACAAGCCCATGCAGGCACACAGAGGGGAAGGGGAAGGGAGGGGGGAGGAAGGGGGAAGAGGGAGGAGGAAGAGAATGTGTGGGGACCCAGCAACCTTTCTCATTTCCAGTTTAAATGAACAGCAAAATAAAAACATGTTGTTCTCTCTCATAATTAATAGATGTGCTTGGAGTTTCACCTCTTGCCAGGCCCCTCCCCTGGTGCTAACTGACCCTTTACGGACAAGGTTCTACAGAAGGATCAGCTACTAGCCCTGAACCACACGGCTGGAAGGCTGGGCCTGGAACCTTTAACTTCACAGAAGATGCAACTCCACAAAGGGATTTTAGAATTTCCTGTTGCAGCCCCAAGAAGATGAATGCATTTCTACCTAAAACGGGCTTAGATCTGCTTAAAAAAATAACAGCAACGGTAAAAATACAGTTAATGAATGTGTAACAAACCACAAAACCACAGAATGTGGGGTTTGAGGGGGAGTGCATAATTGTGTGTATTTTAGACATTAAATTAAGGTAACATGGCCTCATTTGGAAAAATCTGAGGGGAGGAAGGAAAGCACCATGAAAATATGAGCTCCATGCTGGCTGGGAGTTCAACTCCACCGTCCCCAGTGAAGCGTCAAGGGTGGAGAGTGTTCCTTTGTTAGTGTGTGTGTACATTTGTTTTTCATTCATTCATTCAAATCTTTACTGAGAGACTACTTTGTGCCAGGCCCTGATCTGGACACTTGGCAACAGAGCCATTTATTAGATATAGGAGTTCCTGCTCTGGCTACTCATGTCATTGGAAACAGAAATGATATTTTTGGGTTCTTGTATTAAACTAACTGCATGCTACCCAAGGGCAGCAGGCCAGGCTCTTCTCTTGTAGCATTTCTTCTACAAAGCACCCTGAAGTGTGTGCCCACAATGGATGCTCAGGCAATAGGCCCAATGTGTGTCCTGATGCCCTGATAGGCACTAGACTTCCTTTTCTCCTATCACCTCCTCTCCTGCTCTTATCTCCTAGACCTCCTGGGTGGCCTTGGCAGAATAAGGCCCTGAGAGTTTAGCTGATTAAAGCTGGCAAGAACTTGAGGTGTTACTCTCTCATGGTCATTTGCATCTAGTTACGGGAATTAGGTCAGAGCTAGGAGAGTCTCAAAGGCAAAGAGGTTTCAGCTAGAAGAGTGACAGCTCCATGGCAGGGTGGAAAGAAGAATTCCAAGGCAGAGAAGAACCCAGTAACTGAGTAGCAGTGTCTGCAGTGGGTAATGAAAGGAGGGCACTGAGTCATGTATTTGCAGCTTGCAAGGCCAGTCTGCTCCCTTCATTTTACAGATGAGGAAGCTGAAAGTAGGAGTGTAAATAGCTTGCAAGCTGGGAGCAGGTCCATTGCTAAGACCTGGGCACTCCAGTCGGTCCATTAATCAGGTCCTTAACCAGTCTTCGAGAACTTCAGATAGAGTCAGGCACAGTGGCTCACGCCTGTAATCCCAGAACTTTGGAAGGCTGAGGCAGGTGGATCACAAGGTCAGGAGTTCGAGACCAGCCTGGCCAGCATGATGAAACCCTGTCTCTACTAAAAATACAAAAAATTAGCCAGGCATGGTGGTGTGTGCCTGTAGTCCCAGCTACTCGGGAGGCTAATGCAGGAGAATTTCTTGAACCTAGGAGGCGGCGGTTGCAGTGAGCTAAGACTGAACAAAAAAAAGAACTTCAGATAGTTTTCAGGCAAAGACACTCCTTCCCCAGGTTGCAGCCATCCTCTTCATCTGTAAGTGAAGTCAGCTCTGATAAAGGGCTGTGTATCATCCAGGACCATGCGCCTATGTTTCCTCTGGTCTCTGTCATTTCCTAGTAATTATCTGAAGGCAGTGAAATATGGTACAACTAAAACTGAAAAGAAACCGTACAAGAAACAGCAGGATTGTGATCCAAGTCACCTAAATTTTAGCAGCTGGCACCTGAAACCAATCTTCACTTATATCTTTCCATGCATACACTACAGATTAGACCTATGACATCACCTGACCTAGTGGCAGGATGAACACGGGACTGAGAGTCTGCAGTGTTAGTCCAGAGGCCAAGTGTCAGTTATGAGACTTTGGGCAAGTCAGTTCATTTTTTTTTTTTTTTTTTTTTTTTTTTGAGACGGAGTCTCACTCTGTTGCCCAGGCTGGAGTGCAGTGGCCGGATCTCAGCTCACTGCAAGCTCTGCCTCCCTGGTTTATGCCATTCTCCTGCCTCAGCCTCCCGAGTAGCTGGGACTACAGGTGCCCACCACCTTGCCCGGCTAGTTTTTTTGTATTTTTAGTAGAGACGGGGTTTCACCGTGTTAGCCAGGATGGTCTCGATCTCCTGACCTCGTGATCCACCCATCTTGGCCTCCCAAAGTGCTGGGGTCAGTTCATCTTTCTAGGCCTCAGTTTTCTCCTTCTTCTTCTTCTTCTTCTTCTTCTTCTTCTTCTTCTTCTTCTTCTTCTTCTTCTTCTTCTTCTTCCTCTTCTTCTTCTTTTTGTTTTTGATGAAGTCTGGCTCTGTTGCTCAGGATGGAGTGCAGTGGCATGATCTCAGCCCACCTCCCAAGTTCAAGTGATTCTCCTGCCTCATCCTCAGTAGCTGGGATTATAGGTGCCCATCACCACACCCGGCTAACTTTTGTATTTTTACTAGAGACAGGGTTTCATCATGTGGGCCAGGCTGGTCTTGAACTCCTCACCTCAAGTGATCTGCCCTCCTGGGCCTCCCAAAGTGTTGGGATTACAAGTGTGAGCCACCATGCCTGGCCCTGAGTTTCTTGATGATTAATCAATTCACCTGCCAAACATTGATTCATCATCTTTGATGTACTCGGGTACAGGTGTTGAGGGGAAAAAAGGCAAGACAAGGTCCCTGACCTTAAGGGGCTTAAAATCTAGTGTAATGGATCAGTTCAGTAAACAAATAAATGTACTGATGGGTATAGGTATGAACTGGAATAGAGGTCTGAACAGGGCTGAGTGGGGCTCAGTCCTTCCCTGGGAGTCCGAGAAGAAAAGGCTTCAGGAAGGGGGTAATGCTCAAACTAGTCTTGAGCAGAGGAGGAAGTGTTCATCTGGCTGAAGAGGTGGCATGTGAGGACTGAAGGGATGGACAGGCCCCAGAAGGCAAGATGGGAGGGGCCTAAGCAAAGGTACAATGGGTGAAAGAATCGGGAGTATTTGTGATTTTCCTGGAGAGAAGATGTGATGTGGGACATAACAAAAGGGATGAGGCCAGAGGTAGCGCAGGTCGCATCACCCAGTGCCTTCTATTCCATTTTGAAGGACTAGGGCTCTAGTCTCTGAATCTGTGCTGTCCACCAAGGTAGCCATTAGCCACACATGGCTACAGTGCACCTGAAATGTGATCAGGCCAGATTGAGATGTACATGTGAAATACACAATGGATTGCAAAGACTTCATATGAAAAATAATATAAAACAGAGATAACTTTTTTTTTTTTTCCCTGAGACAGAGTTTTGCTCTTTTTGCCCAGGCTGGAGTGCAATGGTGCCATCTCAGCTCACTGCAACCTCCACCTCCCGCGTTCAAGCGACTCTCCTGCCTCAGCCTCCTGAGTAGCTGGGATTACAGGCATGCGCCACCACCCCAGCTAATTTTGTATTTTTAGTAGAGACGGGGTTTCTCCATGTTGGTCAGGCTGGTCTTGAACTCTCGACCTCAGGTGATGCACCTGCCTCGGACTCCCAAAGTGCTGGGATTACAGGCGCGAGCCACCGCACCCGGCAAACAGGGATAATTTTATATTGATTACATGTTGAAATGGTAATGTACTAGATATGTTGAGTTAAATAAAATAAATTATTGCCGGGCACAGTGTCTCACGCCTGTAATCCCAGCACTTTGGGAGGCTGAAGCAGGTGGATCACAAGGTCAGGGGTTTGAAACCAGCCTGGCCAAGATGGTGAAACCCTGTCTCTACTAAAAATACAAAAATTAGCCAGGTACAGTGGCGGGTGCCTGTAATCCCACCTACTTGGGAAGCTGAGGCAGGAGAGTTGCTTGAACCTGGGAGGAGGAGGTTGCATTGAGCCGAGATAGCGCCACTGCACTTTAGCCTGGGCGACAGAGCAAGATTCCATCTCAAAAAA
>NW_016814470.1:4495456-4506161 GCF_001698545.2 Rhinopithecus bieti | reverse complement strand
AATATATATAATTAAAATTAACTTCACCTTGTTTTTTCTTTTTTAAATGTGGTCTCAAAAACATTTTAAATTACATACGTCACCCCTATTATATTTCTATTGGACAGCACTGCTGTAAATAATGGCAAATCGCTGAAAGCATACTTTCTTATTTTAAAGCAAGAGAGATGCAAATTTAACTTGTGCTTTAGAATGCTCACTCTGGCAGCAGGTAGAGAACACAGACAATTAGAAAATTATTGTAACAATTGGTGGTGAGCAGTGATGGGGGCCTGAATTAAGATGAAAGCTGGGTGTTGGGACGGTGAATTCCATGGTGCTTGGGGTGTGAGAAAGGCGGAGTCCCCAGGCTGCTGGCTTCTGTGACTGTAAATTTTGGTGGTGTCCCTACAGGAGGGAAGGTCGAGGAGGAGGTTCATGGAGAAAGATGACAAACTCAGTTCCGAACCAACTTTGAGTTGACTGTGGGCCACCAAACGGGAGGTCCAGGTGATTTGGTCTGATGTCTGAGCCTGGAGAGGAGTCTGGGCCAGATACTTGGATATGGGAGTCAGTTTATAAGGTTAGGTGAGACTCAAGGATGAGTGAGATCACTCAGGGAGAGGACAGAAAAGAAAAGAGGCAAATACTTGGCTCTGAGGAACACCAATACCTACAGGAGGGCAGGTGAAGAGGTCTGAAAAATAGAGCCTTTTACTTCCTGACAGCAATGACATCCTATGATCCCTCACCTCAGGGTAGGCAGCTCTCTGCTGGGAAGTCCTTCAGTGGAGCCTGGTTTTCATTTGTTGATTTCAGAAAAGACAAAGTCACAGCTAAAGCTGAAGCTTTCTGGTCCCCTTGAATGGAGCTATTGATGATGAAGTGAGGCAGTGAGAAAAGAATCTGCCCCAGGTGCAATGTCACTTTTTAAAGCTGATGTGGCAAGACTAAACTGGTGTAATCACTTTTCAGAGGGCCATTTGGTAATGGCATAAAAAGTAGAATTCTGCTTCTAGGGAATTATTCTTAAAAAAATAATCAGGGATGTACACAAATGTATATACACAAGAATGTTTGAAACAGCACTTTTAATAATACCAAATAAAATTGGAAAAAACCTCACTGTCCAAGTGTGGGAAACTGATTTAATAGTTATGGTAGGCTGGATGCAGTGGCTCATGCCTCTAATCTTAGCACTTTGGGAGGCCGAGGTAGGCAGACTGCTTGAGCCTAGGAGTTGGAGACCAGACTGGGGAACGTGGCAAAACCCTGTCATAAGTTAAAAATATAAAGAATTAACTGGGTGTGGTGGTGTACGCCTGTAGTCCCAGCTACTTGGGAGGCTGAAATGGGAGGATCACCTAAGCCCAGGGAAGTCAAGGCTGCAGTGAGCTGAGATTGCACCACTGCACTCCAGCCTGGGCAACAGGAATGAGACTGTGTCTCAAAAAAAAAAAAAAAAAATTATGGGAGATCCATATGACAAAAAGCTCTACAGACTTTCAAAACAATGTAGGAAATACGTATGTATTGACATAGCAAGATATTCACAATATGTTAAATGAAAATGCAGGTGAGTGCTATATGATTATTTCTAGTTAGTGGCTGTTGTTTGTCTTCATTGTGATTAAAAGCAAGGACTTAGGTCTAGCAGGCTGCCTGGATGGACTGGGCACAGCCACTCACTGGTCTGACCTTGCCATGCTCAGTGCCATCTTCCGAAAAGGAGATGATAATAACATGAACCACAAGCAGTTGTGAAAACCAAACAAGTAAATTTAATCCATGGAAGTGTTGAAAATGGGGCCTAGCACTTGTAAGACTTCAATAGGTGCTAACCTTCATTATTTTTTAAAACATCGTTAGTGAGATGTAATTTACATATCATACATTTCAACCATGTCAATCAGTGGCAGGAAGTTCTCATGGGCTGCAGATGCTGGGCTGTAAGTCAGGTACAGAGTATTCCAGATGTGATGTTATTGTAAGAGGTCAGGATTCTGCTCTTTCTCCCGTCACACACCCAGAGCCTGACTACACTGAAGCACTAATAGGCCCTCTCTAAAGGCCAGCAATATGTTCACACCTGATTTGCAAATCACCATTGTCTCCTTCTCTGCAACTCTACAACCCACGTTTCACACACTGGAGACACCTGACACTGCTTTTGCCCACATTTTTTTTCCTTCTCTCTCTCTCTTTTTAGATGGAGTCTTGCTCTGTCACCAGGCTGGAATGCAGTGGTGCGATCTCGGCTCAATGCAACCTCTGCCTCCTGGGTTCAAGGGATTCTCCTGCCTCAGCCTCCCAAGTAGCTGGGACTACAGGTGCCCACCACCATGCCCAGCTAATTTTTGTATTTTTAGTAGAGACGGGGTTTCACCATGTTGGCCAGGGTGGTCTCGATCTCCTGACCTCATAATCTGCCTGCCTTAGCCTCCTAAAGTGCTGGAATTACAGGCGTGAGCCATTGTGCCCGGCCTCCTCTTTTTAAGATCTGTTTTTTCATTGGGTTATAACTTTTATACAGTATACCCTATTTCCTTTTACAATTTAATTTTTTAAAGTCTGGCCCAATATACATAATAAAATTTACCATGTTAACCATTATGAAGTATACAGCACAGTGGCATTATGTATATTCATCCTTGTTCTGCTCTCATCACACCATCCACCTCTGGAACTCTTTTCATCTTGCAGAAGCTCTGTATGCATTAAACACTAACTCTCATCACCTCTTACCCAACCCTCTGGAAACCACCATTCTACTTTTTGTCTCTATGAATTTGTTTATTTATTCATTTATTTTGAGACGGAGTCTCACTCTGTCTCCCAGTTAGGAGTGCAGTGGTGCAATCTCCATTCACTGCAGCCTCTGCCTCTAGGGTTCAAGCTGTCCTTGCACCTCACCCTCCCGAGTGGTAGCTGGGATTATAGGCATGCACTACCACACCCGGCTAATTTTTGTACTGTTAATAGAGACGGGGTTTCTCCATGTTGGTCAGGTTGATCTCAAACTCCTGACCTCAGGTGATCCTCCCGCTTTGGCCTCCCAAAGTGCTGGGATTACAGGCATGAGCCACCATGCTTAGCCTGAATTTGACTACTCTACGTATCTTACATAAGTGAATTCATAGAACATTTGCTCTTTTGTGACTGATTTATTTCACTTAACATGGTCTCAATGCTCATTCACACTGTAGCATGTATAAGAATTTCAATCCTTTTGAAGGCTGAACGATTCTCTATTGTATATCTATACCATATTTTGCTTCTTCATCTGTTGATAGATGCTTGGGTTGCTCCTGCCTTGTGGCTACTATAAATAATGTTGCTATGAACAGGGGCATACAAATATCTGTTTAAGTCCCTGCTTTTAGCTCCTTTGGGTATACGCCTCTGTTGATTTTTTTTTTTTTTGAATGGAGTTTCGTTCTTGTTGCCCAGGCTGGAGTACAATGGTGCTATCTCAGCTCACTGCAACCTCTGCCTCCTAGGTTCAAGCGATTCTCCTGTCTCAGCCTCCCGAGTACCTGGGATTATAGACATGCACCACCATGCCCAGCTAATTTTGTATTTTTAGTAGAGACAGGGTTTCACCATATTGGTCAGGCTGGTCTCAAACTCCTGACCTCAGGTGATCCGCCTGCCTCGGCCTCCCAAAGTGCTGGAATTATAGGAGTAAGCCACCATGCCGGGCCTCTATACCTCTGTTGATTTTAATGTAAAATAACAGGCCTCTATTATTTTTAATGTAAAAAAAATTAAAAAATAATTTAAAGTCATACACTCTTGCTGCATTTGTACAACTCTATTTTCATTTCAATGCATCCTCTTTGATGGCTGTTCATATGCAGGTATTTTTAAATGTAAATGATATTATAATGAACCAACAATTTTCCTACTACTGTTTTTTAGGTCGACATTGCAAACAGAACCATAGACCATGGGCCTAAGCCAAAACTGATTTGTGACTTTATTATCTTGGAAAATAGGAAAGGGAAAACACAGCGACCTCTATAAACATATATACGTACATACAAGATGTATGCAAGGACGGAAACATATGAATTCAGAGAGGAAACTCATACAACATGTCCTTAAACAACCAGTGCTGGACTTTGAAAGAATGAGATATGAACAAGACCTCAGAGGCACAGGCAGAGACGTCTCACATGCACACACATGTGAATCTCAACAACACCCCTGTATGCCTAGAGAGTGCAACACACCAGGACACACATAAATGATAAAAAATAAACTCATACACATACAAGCTCACACCTACCAGGATCTTCTCCTGGCCCCCAAACTCCCGGACTGGCAATTTCTGAAGGCTGGGAAGGAGATCCTGCAAGAGAACTCAAAACAGCTCTGTGAACCCTGCCCTGGGCTCCAAGTGCCCGCCCACAGGCCTGTCCCATGCTCCCAGCTCAGCCTTGGCCCCACACCTGGGTCTGCGCACAGCCTCAAGTCCAATCCACTGCTCCAAATCTTTCCGAGTCAGACCTGCTCCCTCTTAATACTTTCCTTGGACAGTACCTGTATCCAGCTCCTTCTGTCATAGTCATTCTCCCAGGGACACTGTGTAATCCACACCAGAAATTCTGCTGTGGGCTTTGGGGGTATAGGGACCCACACTGGGCTGGCAGTAAGGGGCCAGCAGTCCACGGCCAGTCAGGCTTGGGCCAACAACAGCTGAACTGCCTGCCTCTCTGGTCCCTCCTCCATAAAGCAGCAACGCAACAACCAACTTGTAGACACTGAGAACTTTAAACATGACCACATCCTTGAAGTCCCGAGCCCAGTCCTGGCATAGAACAGTCCCACAAATGGTGTTAATCTCCTGCCCTCTGTTCCCTAAGCTGTCAGATAGGGCAATGCCTAAGCCTGCATGTTTTAGGGGTTGCTGTGAGACAGGAAATTTTTAATAATTTTGACTAAGTTCTCCACATGTAAAATATCATGATCACCGAACTGAATAGTACTGGAAGCCAAAGGTTGTATCTTTTGAACAAACTAGAGAACAGTTGGTCTATTGACTAACGTATGTTAAACACTTTGAAATGCTGTAGCTCTAGAGCAGTAGGGTAAAGTTAGCCACACTCCTCGGTTACACACATCAATCATACACACCTGAATGCATTTATTTATTTTCCCTCTTTAGCCTCATCCCCTATTCTCCCATACATCCAACTCAGACATCTATTCTACTCTGTTCAATATGTACCATTTTATTCCTACTTTATTTATTTATTTAGAGACGGAGTCTCGCTCTGTCACCAGGCTGGAGTGCAGTGGCACGATCTCGGCTCACTGCATCTCTGTCTCCTGGGTTCAAGTGATTCTCCTGCCTCAGACTCCCGAGTAACTGGTATTACAGGCTCCTGCCACCACGCCTGGCTAATTTTTATATTTTTAGTAGAGATGGGGTTTCACCACGTTGGCCATGATGGTTTCGAACTCCTGACCGCAGGTGATCCACCTGCCTTGGCCTTCCAAAGTGCTGGGATTACAGGCGTGAGCCACTGTACCCGGCCTATTCCTACTTTTTTATTATGGTAAAATATACATAACAAAATTGACCATTTTAACCATTTGAAGCGTATAGTTCCATGGCGCTGACTGCATTTACATTGTTGTGCAACCAACTCCACCATCCATCTCCACCATCCATCTCCAGAGATTTTTCATCTTTTTCCCCTGAAACTCCATACCCAGTAAACAACAATTCTCCATTCCCTCTTCCCCTGGCCCCTGGTAACCACTATCTCCTTTCTGTCTCTAAGAATTTAACTATGCTAGGTACCTCTGTAAGTGGAATCACACAATTTTTGTTCCTTTGTGGTTGGTTTATTTCACTTAGCATAATATTCTCAAGGTTCATGCACAATGTTTCATGTGTCAGCATTTCCTTCCTTTTAAAGCTGAATAATATTCCATTGTACGGGCTGGGCGCAGTGGCTCATGCCTGTAATTCCAGCACTTTGGGAGGCTGAGGTGGGTGCATCACGAGGTCGAGTTCAAGACCAGCCTGGCCAACATGGTGAAACCCCATCTCTACTAAAAATACAAAATTAGCTGGGTGTGGTGGCACATGCCTGTAATCCCAGCTACTCAGGAGGCTGAGGCAGGAGAATCACTTGAATCTGGGAGGTGAAGGTTGCAGTGAGCCAAGATTGCCTCACTGCACTCCAGCCTGGGCAATAAGAGTGAAACTCCATCTCAAAGTAAATAAATACATAAATAAAATGTAAAAATTCCATTGTATGGCTACAATATATCTTATTTTTCCACCCATCCATTGATGGACACTTGAGTTACTTCCACCTTTTGACTGTTGTGAACAATGCTGCTATGGACATGGGTGTGGAAATACTCTGAGTCCCTGCTTTCGGTTCTTTTGGGTATATCCCCAGAAATAGAATTGCTGGATCATATGGTAATTCTGCTCAGTTTTTTGAGGAACTGCCATACATACACCATACCATTTTCCTCAGAGGCAGCACTATTTCACATCTTTACCAGCAATGTGCAAGGATTCTAATTTCTTCACATCCTTTCCAACATGTTATTTTCTGTTTTTTAAAAGCTAATAGCTGGCCAGGCATGGTGGCTCACACCTGTAATCCCAGTACTTTGGGAGGCAGAGGTGGGAGGAATTACCTGACATCAGGTGTTTGAGACCAGCCTGACCAACATGGAGAAACCCTTTCTCTATTAAAAATACAAAATTAGCCGGGTGTGGGTGGCACATGCCTGTAATCCCAGCTACTCAGGAGGCTGAGGCAGGAGAATTGCTTGAACCTGGGAGGCAGAGGTTGCAGTGAGCCAACATCGCACCATTGCACTCCAGCCTCGGCAACAAGAGTGAAACTCTGTCTCAAAAAAAAAAAAAAAAAAAAAAAGAAAAGGAAAAGAAAAAAAGATAATAGCCATCCTAATGGATGTGAAGTGGGTCAACGTGTATCTTTTTATTAGTTTAACTTCTTTCAAAATATATGTAATTATTTTGTGTATATGTAATTTGTTTTACATAGTAGCATTATGCTATTCATTTCCCTCTGTGTCTTACTATTTTCTCTTGGAACTATGTTTAAGTTCTATACATTTGTTTTATGTACATGGAATTCATTGCTTCTCACTTTTGCATAGTACTTTATGGTATGCATGAATCACATCCATGTATATTGAGAACCTACTATGTGCTTGTGCCAAGCTTCCTATATGAGTGATTGAATCTGATTCCATACAGCAATCCTAAGAAGGTGTTGCAATGATCACATTTTATGGATGAGAAAACTGACACACACAGAGTTACGGAACATGCCCAGAGTCACACAGCCGGAAGTGGAAGAGGTAGAAGTTTAATCCAGGTCATTCTGGTGCCACAGAAGAGCTCACACGTGTAAGGTATTACAAAGAGCTATAGATAAAGATCTGACTGTAGACAGAGGCTCTCTCTTAGGCGAGGGCACTCTGATGAAAGTTCTAGTCCTGATTTGGCTACTAATCTTCACAGTGCAAATCACCTTCCTTTACAGACATCACTTTCTGTCTGTGTAAGATGAAGATGACTTTATATGCTTTTTCTAGATTCATTACTTGTTGATTAAATACCCTTTAGCTCATGGGAAAATAATCAGAATTGAGGTCAGGTATTTGTTTCTTTCGTGTATTTGAAGTGGCCCACCTGGGAGTCACTCCCAATACGTGAAAACCACTCCAAATACAAGAAAACCCACCTCAGGAGGTGAACTGTTCGTAGGATGGACTATTCCCAGGGAAACAGAGTCGCTGTTTCCGTTTCCATCCCACATCTCCTGAACGTTGCACTTACCATGATGAAAAACTAACTGGGCTCATGTTTCCCTCCCAAGAACAACCTCTGCAAAAGCAGGCCTGGCTGGGCCCCAAGAGACCAGGTGCCAGAACAGAGTTTTATCCATCAAGAGGGGCCCACCCATTCACTGCCCAAAGTCAAGATCAAGAGAACATGCAGGGTCTTCTCAGCACTGAGAAGAATCAGTTCCTCAGCCCTCCTCAGAGCTTTCTGAAACTGGACTTAGTGCCCCAGTGGAGGGACTTCTCCTGGAGAAACAGGCCTGAGGAGAAATAACTAGCCCAGAAATGACACTTCTTAGACTTGCAGGTGGGTCCAGCACTATTTTTCTGCATGCACAGATGTTCCTGTCACACAGATGCCAGCAGGGGAAGCGCAGGGAAGCGTGGTTCTGCCACACTAACTAGCTGGCTGCCTGGTTATTTCCTCCCCTCAGGAAAATGAGAGGGCTTGAATGAGGACCCCTTTCAATGCCATGATTTTAGAGGGTGAAGTACCTGTCAGGTCCTTCCACTACATGTAATCCTCAAATCTCTCTGAGGCTCTTCCTCCACAGTGCAAATCGCCTTCCTTTATCAGACATTGCTCTCTGTGTAACATAAAGGACTTGAACTAGAGGAGGACAGTTACAGTGCTCTTTCTGGATCCACCACTCTGCACAGTGAGAACCGTTTACTCCATTCTTACAGCAGAGAGAACACACGCTCCGCGAGGGGAAGAGGAGAAAGCCAGGATTGGAAGCCAGGCCAGTCATTGATGGATACTGAGCCCCTTTTACTTTCTCTGGCTACCTCTCAATGGTTGGACTTGTTCAGGTTAAGATTAACATTTTACTGGACGATGATGACTGCAAGGCCCCTGTCCATCTTTGCCCACTCAGTCACATCATCCCCATCCCCACCCTTTGATGCTTCTCTAGGCTGTGAATCCCTTGAAGACCTTCGTCTTTTATTTTGGAAATTCAGGAACTGAGTAGGAGGGCTGCAACATACAGCTGCTCCGTCAATGTGTGTTAAACTTATCTGACCTCAATCCACCACTTTTCATGGCATTAACAATGCAAACCTTTTCACATGAGCTTCTCACAGCCACCCTAGGAGACTGCGAGGGAAGCTACCTCTAGCCCCATTTTACAGGTGAGCAAATAGTCCTTGCAGTGTTACAATAGTGTGCTTATGTAGAGAACTGTTTTGCAAAGAGCTCGATCAATGATGCCTTCTTTTCCTTCCGTGACCCAGGCAGCTGCGTGCAGTGTCAAGATCAAAGACTGAGGCGTCAACAAAGTATTGGGTTCAAATTCCAGCTCTGCCACTTGGAACCCTGAGTAAGTAATAT
Source organism: Rhinopithecus bieti (assembly GCF_001698545.2). Taxonomy (NCBI): domain Eukaryota; kingdom Metazoa; phylum Chordata; class Mammalia; order Primates; family Cercopithecidae; genus Rhinopithecus; species Rhinopithecus bieti. Next base: position 4,497,001 of record NW_016814470.1, on the reverse strand, counting down.
AATCTCTCTGTGCCTCCGTAAACGTGAGGCATAGGAACATCTACCTCATCAACCACTGTTAAGATTGAATCAGAGGCAGGCAGGCTACCTGGAAGAAAGCAATTAATAAATGAGGATTGTGTCATCCTTGTCTCTGTTGAGGGAAGGGAAGAAGAGAGTGAAACCTAAGACCACAGCGGCAGCGCGTTAACAGGAGGACCAGCAAGGAACGGAAGTCAGGTTGACAAGCCTCAGTTGGGTTTCAGGGATTCTCCTTTTCAGGTGGGTATTTAGGAAGAGAGGAGGGTGAGGAGCACAACGCCCTTCTGCAGTAGCAGCTGCGGACTGGCTTGTGGGAGGCGGCTCTCTGGGGCAAGGCAAGGGCCCCGGCCGCTTCTGGGCTGACTTTGTGGATTCCGCCACACCTCACAGGGCTTTGTAACTCCCCACCCACTTGAGGGTTTGCAGATAACTTTTTTTTTTTTTAAGCAAAGCGGGGTGGGGTGGGGATTCCTGCTGTTAAAAACAAACAAAGGGCTTAGACACCGGCTAGTCAACTGCGGGAGGCAGCAGCAAGAGAAAGGCCAAGGGGCGTGGAGTGGCTCCATAAAGCCGCCGAGGGCCCTGCGGCCAGACGCCCCTGAATTCTTTTGGTTGGGAGAAAAGCCCCGCAGCTCCCCAATGTGCCAATTGGTTTGTTGTTGTTTTGCTTTTTTTTGAATACACAAACTCTCCGAATACTCTTGTCTTGCCCCACTTTTTTGTGAGTTCATTGCTCTGGAAACAAAACTCTTCCATTTACTGGGAACTATAAAATTTCCGATCTTTCTCTATCCGGAGATCCAGCAACACCGTGTTATGTAAATTTCTTCCAAAGATAAATTCGAAAGCACCTCCATTCATTCCTTCAAGAACTCAACAGATGTCCCTGAGGCTCATTTTCTGCCGAGCACTCAGTTCACAAGGCTCAAGGGATCCCTGGCTCCAGCCATTGTCCAGGTTGTCACTGGTGTCCCCAGCTCTCCATTTCTGAGGACCCACTTCTCCCCCCCCCCACACCCTCCTCCGCACACTTTCCCAAGGCTCTCCGACGGTGTGATCTCACTGACGAGAGAATAAAAACAGCACAGGGGCGCGGGCGCCGGCGCCGGCCAAGAGCCTTGACGGGGATCAGCCAGCGCGAGGCCAAGTGCGGGCCCCAACTTCCTGGGCCCGGGCCTTCCGCGCGCCCCCTCTCGGGCTCGGGTCCTCTCTAGGGTGCACTCCCGTCCGGACGGCGCTTACTTGCTGCGAGTCCGACCCTCTCCGGCCCGCAACTCCAACCGAGCCGCCCGAGACCAAGCCGCCCGAGTGTGGACTCCGAGAGCGGACGCCACGGTCCGCGCTCAGCCCTCCCGCCCGAGGCCCCTCTCGCCGCGCGTTTCCCAGGACTTCCTCCCCGCGCCCGCCCGACTTCAGGTCGGGGCCGCGCAGGGTCCCGCGCGCTCCAGCCAGGACTGCCGCCGCCCGCGTTGCCCACGTGGGCGTGCTGGGCGCGGGGTGGTGGCCGGCCGGGCGCCCTCCCCG
>NW_016814470.1:4439073-4494724 GCF_001698545.2 Rhinopithecus bieti | reverse complement strand
TCGCTGTCGTCCGCCCGCCCGGCCGCCCTTCTCTTCGCCGTGGGAGCCGCTCCGGGCGCAGGGCCGCGCGCCGAGCCCCGCAGGCTGCAGCGCCGCGGCCCGGCCCGGCGCCCCAGCAACTTCGCCGAGAGTTGAGGCGAAGTTTGGGCGACCGCGGCAGGCCCCGGCTGAGCTCCCCTCTGCGCCCCCGGCGTTCTGTCGAGCCTAGCCCCGCCGGGGGCGCTCCTCGCCGCCCGCGCGCCCTCCCCAGCCATGTCGTCCATCCTGCCTTTCACTCCCCCGATCGTGAAGCGCCTGCTGGGCTGGAAGAAGGGTGAGCAGAACGGGCAGGAGGAGAAATGGTGCGAGAAGGCGGTCAAGAGCCTGGTCAAGAAACTCAAGAAGACGGGGCAACTGGACGAGCTGGAGAAGGCCATCACCACGCAGAACGCCAACACCAAGTGCATCACCATCCCCAGGTGGGGGCCCGCCCGGGGGACCCGGGGACACGCCGGCCCGGCCCCCTGGCACTGCGGGGCCAACCCATTGGGGTTGGAGATGGAAAGAGGAAGAGAGAGGGAGTGAGACTGTGGGTGCGTGTGTGTGAGAGTGGGAGCTAGAGCGCGGGCAGGAAGGGGGTGGGGGGACCCCAAACAAAACCATCTCTGCATTTGCAAAGATCAGAGCCCGAGGCTTCCACACGGCACTCTGGCTTCCAGACCTCACATTCCCTTTCCATCTCCGGGAGGGGAGAGCGGGTTGTTGCGGGACTCGGCCGCCCCCACCCTGGGGAGCTGGGGCTGGAAGTTGAGGCCCGCTTTGTTCGGCTCCGCGGGCCGGAGCCCCTCCTCCGCCGCCGCCTCCCGCCCCCGCGGCCCGCGCTCGTGGAGGTGGTGGTGTCTTTGCGTTTCTTTTCTTCAGTCCGGTCTCCCCACTTTCCTCTACAGGAATGCGGTCCGTACAGCTGGGGCTGTGGGTGAGGAGCGGGAGCCTCGTGATTGACAGATTCCTTCTTCGTTCTTTCTTTGCCTTCGGGATTAGCATTTTTATCGAGTATTTTTAGACTCGGTTGTGCCAGTCTCCCGCCCCCTGAGCACGCACGCACTTTGGTTGCAGTGCAATGCTCTGACTTCCAAATGGGAGAGGCAAGTGGCAGAAAATAGGGTCTTCTCCCCCACCTCCCACTCCCCATCCCGACTCTTTTGCCCTCCTTTTGGTCCAAGAGATTTTGAGTCCGTGCAGAATGAGGGAGAGGGGCGGGCTGGAACCGGGCAGATAACAAAACACACCCCAAAGTGGGCCTCGCATCGGCCCTCGCATTCCTGTAGAGCCCTCCTTCCCAAAGCGCGCTGCCATCTGTCTGCATCTCCTTTATCCTTCCCATTGCGCGCTAGCTAGGTCGGGCGGGAGCCCACAGATGGCTGATAGAAAGGGTCAGTGACTTCTCTCCACTCCCCCAGGGCCTTCCTTAGCTTAGCTGTGCCTGGCTGGGAATTGGGGGTGGGGATACCTTGACTTCCTGTCTCTACCTCTCAGCCTCCTTTGATTCTGAACCAAGGGAGAGAGTATGTGTATTGGGGTTGGCTGTTTTGGGGTCCCAGGCTGCAGAGGAATGAGTAGAAAGCACCAGGGACTGTAAGCCAAAAAAGGGATTGTCATCCCTGCCCCTGGGCCAGGGTGGACTCCATCCTTGGCCACCTGCTTGGGGCAGTTGTACAAGGGCTGCCAGGCGAGTCAGGCAGGCACAAAGCAACATCTGTCCACGGGAACCCAGGGCAGGCCTCCCCTGGAAATAAATGCCACATATGGTGGGAGTGCAGACTTAAAAATTTTTTTTTTTCTTTTTGACTGGGTGGATCCAGTCAATAAAGGGGGAGGGAAGGCGGTGTGCTGTCTGGGGAAGTCTCTGGCCGTGTGATCGGGAGCCAGAATTGACTTCAGAGGAGGTGGTGTGATGTGATGGTCAGAGAGACCTCGGATTTGGTTCCAGCTCTGGTTCTTAATTCTTCTGTATTCCTTCGGTGGGGGTGGAGAGGGTAGAGTGGGTGAATATGCTACTTCTCTGTCTGGGAGGGGGTCTGCCACACCTACCTTCTTCTTATCTGCCTGGGTGCACTGAAGACAAGTGCTTTATGCATAAAACAGAAAAAAAAAAGTGGTATCAATTATAAAACAGGCAGCTGTGAAAAGTGTTTCACAGTTTACAAAGCACTTTCACATGGTTGTCTGAGGTCCTCAAAACAAGACAGAAAGCAAGCAAGCAACCAGCCCTGGAAAGTAGATAAGGTTGTTAGGCTTAAGATTATCACATTTTAAAAGCAGAGAAAACTTTAAAAGAGAGAGGTGAAAAGGCTTGAGTTGTAGACGTGGGGTTCTGACAGAATGTGCTCTTTCTGCTGACCCATGCTGCTTTATACTTTGAAGATCCTGAATACATTCTTTGCTGAATGCTAAAGCTGTGTTAGCTTGGGGAGGGCCCTGTGGATCTTTGTATGTGCGGTTGCTTCTTTTATCTTTGGGCTGGTGATAGCTTGGCAGAGAGGCCTTGCTTTCCCTTGCCTTGGTAGGAGTTTGTCCTCTGTGGGGCCATACCTTTGGCCTGCCTTTTCCTCTTCCAAAGTCCTGCTGAGACTTTGAAAGCCTAAGACATGTGAGCGCTTTGGATGATTCTGAGGGTTCAAGCCGACCTGCCCTGTGGCCTTCTCGTGACTTTGCTAGGACTGAGGCATCTTCTGCCTGCCTGGATAGGACTGAATGCAAAAGCAGATTTTTTTTTAATTTTTTTTTTCAGTTAGGGAAACCCAGTTGCTTGGGTGGATCCAGACAAAATGGATTTTCATCCTTGGATTTTGTGCCCACGCCTCTGGGTCACCTTGTGTCCCTTGGCAACAGCTGCTGCTGTTTTGGTCGTAGGCAGAAAACTAAAGGCCACGTCTTGGGGAGGTGGCTGGTTTGGCCCTATGCTGGTGATATCGATGTGTCTGCTAAGCCCCATAGATTGCAGTGTTGCTTGTCAAATTGTCTGCTTTCGCCACAACTGCCTTTTAGTTTGGAAAGTAGAGAAAGGAAAACGTTTAACTTAGTCATTCCCCCTGTGTGTGGGGGGTTGGTCACTGGATGCTTAAAAACACTCTGCAAGATCTGGACTCTGGGGTTTAAGGAGCCCTCAGTCTAAGGAGATTAAGCCAAGTGTGTTTTGGCTAATATATAATCACGAGCTGCAACAGCAACATTTGGCAATTAGAGCTGTATACCGGGGACTTCCAGACCACAGGCTTGCTTCTCTGGGACACCAGCTCTAATTTGTTTCAATTATCAGGGGAGCTGGAGTGATACACACTTATCGACATGAAGAAGGTAAAAGAGATTGGTGCCGAGGAAGTGGTAAGAGCTTCATTTAGATACACCAACAAAGGGGCTGTCAGGATACTCTGAGGTCTGGCAGGATTGGCAGAATTTACACAAGTTTTATAACAGCCTCTCATGCCTCACCTGCTTGAGTACCTGAGTAAAACTGCAGGTATCGTCCTTGCCAGTGTATAAGAATGGAATCAAAGCATTTGCCACTGAATGAGAGTTGGTGTGTGAGCGTTATATGAGGAATAAGGAGCTCGGCACACTTAAAACTTAGTTTTCTGGTAGACACTGGTAGCTTGTGCTTCCACCAGGGAATCCATGCCTTGGCCTTGTTGTTGGGAGCTACACCAAGCTTAAAGCATTGCTTGTTTGGAAGGGAATTTGGGCTTTCTTGTGTCAGAGCACCCAGTCCAGTGGAAAATTGGAGAATTGAAGCAAACGCTAGATCTGACACACAGCATCTGCTCCCTCCCTGTGAATCTGATCTTTTTGTTTTGGAAGCAGATTCTTGCCCTGTTGCCCAGGCTGGAGCGCAGTGGCCTGATCTTAGCTCACTGCAACCTCTGCCTCCCGGTTCAAGCGATTCTCGTGCCTCAGCCTCCTGAGTAGCTGGGATTACAGGCGCCCGCCACCACCTCCAGCTGATTTTTGTATTTTTAGTAGAGATGGGGTTTCACCATGTTGGTCAGGCTGGTCTTGAACTCCTGACCTTGTGATCCGCCCACCTTGGCCTCCCAAAGTGCTGGGATTACAGGCGTGAGCCACCACGCCCCACCGAATCTGATCTTTTATTGTTGCCTCCTCTTATTATCTCCTTGAATTTTGCCAGGGTACTCTCACTATGAGAAAGGAAAAAGATCTTAATCTTTAACATTCCTTTCCCAGATTTCTGGGGATAGACCTATTACTAAGGCTGTAATAGGTCTCTTGGCTGCAGCTCAGAGCACCGTGTGGCCCATTGGAAGCAAGCCCCCTTCCAGCTGCTAGGGAGGTAGTCCCTTGTCTCTTTGCTCTTGTTAACTTTGATTAGGGGAGCTCCACGTAGGGCCTGAGAAGAGGAGGTCCCTGCAGGACAATAGGTAGCTGATGAGGGAACTGACTCAGCTGCAGCTGAACCTAGGCGCCACTTGACGTTCCCTGGGAACATTTAGAACCTTGCAACATGCTGCTTGCACCTGGGAGTGGAATGTTTGCAGACAGCCCCTCTGTTGAGAATTGCCAGTCAAATGTTACAGGGCTGGATTGTGTTGATTTATTGATATTTATTGGACCCCTCCCATGTCTGAGTCAGTTTTTTAGGTACCAGAGGAGGATGTAGAGACACATTTGAAAAGTTCCCTGCCTGTGAGGAGCTTACACATCAGTAAGGGAAACATTAATAGGGCATTATTTGAGTATCTAACTGCTATCTCTTTCTCATTCCCAGTTACCAGTAGAAATATGAGCTCTAGTATGGATGATTTTTGATGGGGCCGGGCGTTGATGTGCCTTTTAAATATTGTAGAAGTCACTATGTTAGAAAATAAAATAATGACAGGCGTCTGTTTTCTCTGGAAAAAAACACAAGATTCAGGTCCTGTACCTATCGTTTTACTACCTGCAAGGATTTGGGAATCCATTTAAGTTTCACAGCTTTTATGTCTGCACCTGTAAAGTCAGGATGAGACAAGTCCTGTGGAAGTGTTTTGTGAACCAGAGAACTTGACAGGTATGTTACGTTTAGCCTTCGTTCTGCATCATTCATTCATTATTGAATTATTCAGTCCTTGATTGAGCATGTACTACAATGACCCCAGAAGAGTCCCTGTACTCCAAGAGCTCCCTGTCTAGAGCGGGAGACAGACTTGCTCAAAGGTGTAGCATGAGCTGCGGCTGAGGAATGTACTAAGTACCAGCAATGTGGAAACACAGTTAATTCTGTGGAAGGAGGTGTAGACAGGAGGAGAACCCATGAGAGGTGGAAAACTAAGAAGGGGACAAGAGTTATCCAAGTGAAGGTTTTTGGACTGCAGTATGATGTTGGGAACTTTTTGGTACATGGGGATAGTTCCCTACAAGAATGAAGACATCTTTATCCTCTGTCTTTTACTAAACTGTGTGCTGCTATAAATATATGTTATCTTGTAACTGGCACTGAATGGCTAGTGACTTGGGTGCTATATTTTACTCCACTGTAAACCATTTTCTCTTTGAAGTAAAAAGTAATTTAGTACTGCAAACCTGAAATTCAGGTTTCCTTGGTGGGAACAGGGACTTCAGATATATCAGCTCAGAATATGACAGGGAGTGTTAATAAAAAGTGGACAACTTGGCCGGGCACGGTGGCTCACGCCTGTAATCCCAGCACTTTGGGAGGCTGAGGCAGGCGGATCACAAGGTCAGGAGATCGCGACCATTCTGGCTAACATGGTGAAACCCCATCTCTACTAAAAATACAAAAAAATTAGCTGGGCATGGTGGCAGGCACCTGTAGTCCCAGCTACTCAGGAGGCTGAGGCAGGAGAATCACCTGAACCTGGGAGGTGGGGGTTGTGCCATTGCACTCCAGCCTGGGCGACAGAGCGAGACTCCATCTCAAAATAAATAAATAAATAAATAAAAAGTGGACAACTTGCAGATGGTTGCTTTGAAATTCAGAGCTTCAGTGTGACCTAGCTTCTTGTTTCTCTGGTTAACAGTTGCTGAGAATAAATCCTAGATACCCGAGTTTCTGAATGAACATAGGCGCTCTTAGTGGTATGTTTTTAAAAAAGTCTTTGCAAGGGCGAAGTTTTAAATTACAGTTTTAATAACCGAAAAAAGTCTATGAATACCGTCGCATTTAATTCTGATGAGAAATGCAAGAAGTTGATTAAATTGATAGAATTTGTTTCAGGCTTATCACATCAGGAATCTAGTTAAATGAGTTAAAAAATAAATATTGGTTTAATAATGTAGACATGTGATTGCTGTATTATTATAATGGAAATAAAATTAACACAATTTAATGAACTGAGCGACCATTAATTTTTACTTGTTAATTTATTAGGAGATTTTAATGCCATTTGATGCACAGTACAGCCATTATTCTGCGTGAGCTCCTTAATGAAATAAATAGGACCAAGCAGGGCTTGCTTTAAATTGAAATCAGCTTTCATTCCCGTTAACCTTATTCTCCCACCTTCGTCCACCTCTTCTTCAGCTTCCTGTAATTGCAATTAAGTTCTCTAAGGTTGGAATGCAGCTTTCTTAATCAGCAAGTCTCATCAATAGTCCTAATTGACTTTTGCCCTTTTCTCCTTTGCCATATTGACTGATTAAAACAAAAGCAAAACTAAAGGAAGATGCCATTCCCTCCCCCAAATCCACATCTCATAGAGTTGGTTGGCTGGCAAGAGGACTGCCCAAGAAGGCTGCTCCTGATGGCAGCCTGCTGAACATGCAGGGGATGGGAGATTCACCAGCCATGTGCACACGTGAATGGCTGGTGCAGTGTTGGATGGGACTAGTTCCTCCCTAAGGAGGGGTATGACCTTCTGTTGGCCTCTGACAAGTCCCTGAGCTATGGAACCTTCAGTCTTCCCATCTTCAAGCACAATGGTTCCTAGAAACAGTGGGAAGTTGCCATCCTAAGTCCATGCTACAGAAGTTTGGTTTCTAATTTTACTCTATTCTAAGTTTTAGAACAGAGGCCATTCCAAGAGAACGTGTCCAGTTCATTTTTATGCCTTCCTTTAATGCTCCTACCAGGTGCTAATTTCTGTGCCAGGTAATGGGGACAAAATAGTGAATAAGGCAGATACTGTCCCTGGCGCCTTCTGTAGCTTCTAGTCCACTGGCTGTGAAACACAGGCTCTTTGGAGTTGTAAGAATGCTGTATGTGTTCACTCTTTAGCTAATTTGTAAATACTGTTTTTTGGTGCCAAACAAACCAAGTCCCCCAAGCTCTGCAGTTTATTGACTTGACAAGGATCTCTCTCTCTCTCTGTATAACATTATCCTTTGTTTCGACTTAATTAACAGTTGGAGAAATAAACAAATCTATAGCACGAGTCATACTATCCACTGTTGGTTATCTAAGGCCCTTCCTATAAACAGCAGCCTGCCACAGTGGCAACTGCTGTAGAATGTTTTGACAGAGACTCAGTTTAAAATGAAAACACAGTAGAAGCCTATTAATTAAGAAGTTTGGCTAATTCTGGACTAGGTGAAAGTTTGTTTAGCAGGCCTTTTAGCCCCATAAATGCTGTCAAAGAAAAATTACTAATAAACAAGGGTTTGGGGATTATTTTGGAGGTAGGAGTCAGCAGACCTCGGTAGGTTCTAGATGTGGCTCTGTTTCTGATTAGCTGTGTGACCTGGGACAAGTTACCTTACTTCTTTGGGCCTCAGATGTTCTCAACTGGAAAATAGGCTAGATAAGCTCTATTGGAGGGCCTTTCTAACTTGGAATTGGTATTCCTACAAGCATTTTATTTTATTTTTTGGAAGGAGTTTCGCTCTTGTTGCCCAGGCTGGAGTGCAGTGGCGTGATCTTGCCTCACTGCAACCTCCGTCTCCCAGGTTCAAGTGATTCTCCTGCCTCAGCCTTCTGAGTAGCTGGGATTACAGGCGTGCGCCACCATACCCGGCTAATTTTCTATTTTCATTAGAGACCAGTTTCGCTATGTTGGCCAGGCTGATCTCCAACTCCTGGCCTCAAGTGATCTGCCCGCTTCGGCCTCCCAAAGTGCTGGGATTCCAGGCGTGAGCCACTGCGCCTGGCCACATACAAACATTTTAGAAGCTCCCAGTTGCACGCATCTAGTTCATCAGTGAATGACAGATCTTTAATTATCAATGTTCCAAGACTCTGTCAGCCTGGTGTCAACTAATTTGCATAAGTGGAATAATAAAATTGTAATTCAGCCTTTAATTTTGGTGATTTCCCTCCCTCTTCCTTTCCTCTTCCTTACTCTGTGAGTCTGAATCAGTGAAATTTAACTACAAAGGAATGTAAAAATAATGCTAGGATGAAGACGTGGAGGCTGTGCCTCTTGAAATGCAGTGAACAGTTTTCTTCTTTTGTTGCTATTTTTGACTATTCTAAGAACAGGAAGTTTACTTAAACTAATGACCACAGATGCCTAAAAATGGTTAAATGTAAGAGGTAGGCATTATAGAGGATACCTGTGGAAAATGTTTGCTCATATGTCAAAGTTTACCCAGGAAGCTTCCTTTATTTATTTGCAAGCATCTATATAAAGAAAGGCTGCACTCGCTTGCGTAAGCATGAGCCTTTTGTTAGGCAGCGTGGATGTTGCAAGTTTAAACCCCAACTAGGAAATGAAAAGTGAGTTTCCACCTAAATAGTTCTTTTTCAGTATCACGTGGCTCTCCCAGCTTACATCTGGCAAGTTTTTCTCTCGAGTGCTTTGCGGGTATTTAGGACTCCAGTATTGTTTGTTTGTTTGTTTCTTGCTTGCTTGCTTTTTCTTTTGACAGTCTCGCTCTGTCGCCCAGGCTTGAGTTCAGTGGCACGATCTCAGCTCACTGCAGTTCCAGGTTCAAGCATTTCTCCTGCCTCAGCCTCCTGAGTAGCTGGGACTACAGGCGCCCGCCACCACGCCCGGCTAATTTTTGTATTTTTAGTAGAGCTGGGTTAAGACTCCAGTATTGTTTAAGAAACACTGTGTATGGCTTTGCCTTTGAAACCTACAGAGTATAAATCTGGTCCCTTTTGTGGCTAAGTGTTGCATCACAAACTGCCAAGCCAAGTTGTAGCTCTGAGATGTCACCAATTTTTTTTTTTTTCTTTTCAACTGGACTTTTAAAATAGTAATGCTTTTGGGTGTGTGTTTTTTAAAGGTCTGTTTTACGCTGTCACAGCTTAAAATGCCAAAAGGCATTTTTTCCTTAAAAAATCACCTCTGGGCTAAGCCCAAATGTGGAGTAATGAATCCAGAAAGGACTTTTTGAGTAGTTACAAGTGGCTGAAAGCAGGCACTGGTGATGGAAATTGGATTTTTCCTTTTGCTTCAAATCTTCCTGGTTGTAAACTTTTTCTTACTCTTATTGAAGTCAGATTCAAGGTGGGTCTAATTTCTCCTAGCCCATGGGAGGGCAGAGTGAATTACTGTTTGTTGTGCCACCCCTTTACATTTTGTGTGTGGCTGTTTGTTTCTACCCACACAGGTTCTTCACATATTACCTGGGGAGCAGGAGAGGGGGAGGACAGGAAGAGCACAGTTGGACCGAAAGAGCAAAGCCTCTCAAGTCTGATGGATCTGGGTTTGAGTCTGACAGTTATCAGCTATATGGTGACTTTGGGTACTTTGCTTCAACTTATTGAGCCCCAGTTTCTGCATCTGTAAAATGGGTATGAAACTACCTACTTCATAGAAATCAACCCAAGTGGCCGGGCACGGTGGCTCGTGCCTATAATCCTAGCACTTTGGGAGGCCACGGTGGCTGGATCACCTGAGGTCAAGAGTTCGAGACCAGCCTGACCAATATGGTGAAACCTCGTCTCTACTAAAACTACAAAAATTAGTCGGGTGTGGTAGCGGGCACCTGTAATTTTACTACTCAGGAGGCTAAGACAAGAGAATTGTTTGAACCTGGGAGCGGGAAGTTGCAGTGAGCCAAGATTGTACCACTATACTCCAGCCAGGGCAACAGAGTGAGACTCTGCCTCAAAAAAAAAAAAAAAAAAAGAAAAGAAATCAACCCAAATGAGATAAGATGTATCAAGTACTTTGCCAGTATCGATCATAGTACACAGTAGGTGCTCAGTAAACACTCATTTTCCCTTTCAGAGGGGAAATTTGGCAGATGGTGTCCATCGACTCCAGTAGGTACTCCCCTTCCCACCCCGACACCCTTGCTCGCAGGGCATTCTCCTTTGGAGAGTCTCAGTTGATACAGTAAAAGGATCTACTTCAATACACACAGAGAACATACAGACATGCCACTTGTTGATGTAAGGCTTGGCAGGCTATTGAAAGAGAAACAATTCATATTCTTAGGTGGTTCTGCCCTCCCCCCTCACCTTCTCTATCATTATTTTTAAAAATTCGTTTGGTGGACCAAAATAATAGTACTAAAAACAAACTGATGAATCAGGCCTCCTGGGGTGGGGGATGGGTAAGATCCTGAAGCAGAAACGCAGTGACTCACGCGCCTGTCACTGATAGTTGCCCGTAAGTGCATGGAAGTGCATGATGTTTATTGTTGCTGGTGTTTTTTTGAGGCCCAAGTTGGAAGGCACTTCCGGCTCTCCCTCAAATACTAGCTTACTGGTTAGCTTAGCTGTTGAATGAGAATGGTCAGGTCCAGAAACTCATGGCTCTGAAATGACCCAGACGTGGTGGCTGTACCGTTGACCGCCCTCAGATACGTGCAAGAGGGAGCTTAGGCTTAAAGAGTCATGCTTTGGCATTCCACCTGGCTGTGCTACTCTTCTTGGGGCAAGGAGACTGTAGGGCCAAGGGACAGGCCCATCTAGAGCCAGCACTTCCTTTTTCCAGATCCTGCTCAGAGGCCTGGCCCTTCAGTTCCCTGCCCCAGTGTCTTGAGCCTGTTTCCAAGTCCTGGGTGGGCCTCTTCCGCAGGTCTGTTACTTGAGGGCAGACTGTGTTGGCCATGGACAGCACATGTACCCGCGGGCCCAGTGGCTGGGCAAGGGGTGCAGGGGTATGAAGGAATTGGCTAGAGCTTGGACTTGTGACCTGGGGACTCTATGTGGGTGTGCACCAGGCCTCTCAAAGTTATGGGTGGTGCTAGGGGTGGGCTGAGATCTGGGGCTGGGTCTCTCTGAGCTTCCACATTCCATTGTGAAACCAAGGGGTCAGGGAATCCTAAACTCAAACCTGGACTTACTAAAGTATTGGTCAAGGTAGGATGATAGAAAGCGTGCTGTGTAACCGTTTGTTACCTTGATTTCTGTCTTTAAATACTACATACAGGCCGGGCGCGGTGGCTCAAGCCTGTAATCCCAGCACTTTGGGAGGCCGAGACGCGTGGATCATGAGGTCAGGAGATCAAGACCATCCTGGCTAACACGGTGAAACCCCGTCTCTACTAAAAAATACAAAAAAACTAGCCGGGTGAGGTAGCGGGCGCCTGTAGTCCCAGCTAATGTAGTCCCAGCTACTTGGGAGGCTGAGGCAGGAGAATGGCGTAAACCCGGGAGGCAGAGCTTGCAGTGAGCTGAGATCCGGCCACTGCACTCCAGCCTGGGTGACAGAGCGAGACTCCGTCTCAAAAATAAATAAATAAACAAACAAACAAATAAATAAATAAATACTACATATGGTGTGTAGGCCATCCTATGTATTCTTGCTCTGTAGGGACAGGCCTGCCTTTCTTTCCTTCTTTTCTTTCCTTTCTTTTCCTTTTCTTTTCTTTCTTTTATTTTTGTACCATCCGCTCAGTTGCGTGGCCACAACTGAATCCCAGCCCAGGTGGCACCATTATATTGGTAGGATTTTGGAGATGTTCACAGGAATTGATTTCCCTCACCTTGAACCCAGGCCAGAATGAATTTCATGCAGATGAGGGAGAAGGTGCTACATATTGTAGCTGCTCATTCAAAAAGTGGAGCAGAGAACTGGACCACTGAATGTGCATTTGTTTGCTGGAAATCTTTATTAAGCACCAGAGGTACAGAGATGAAATCGTGTCTCTGAACTGCTCAGAGGCAAAAAGGGACACCAGTAACCACAGTTATGGTGGGCTCATGGAAGAGATACTATAGTGAAGGTCAAACAAAATATTTGGGAGCCTAGAGGAAGAGCAGATCTGTTTCTGCAGGCTTCACAGAGGAGGCATGCTCGAATGGGGCCGTGAAGGATGGATAGGAGTGTAGGAGTGGGGTGGGAGGCAGCACAGAGCACAGACCAGACTGTGGAAGGGCCTGATGTCTAGGGAAGGCAAGACAGTTTAGGGTGGCCAGAGTGTGGATGAGGGAGTGGCCAGAGAGGAGCTGGAGAAGGATGTTGTAAAGGGCTTTGGTTTGCCAAACTTGGTACTTTATGTTTGGACCTTGCTCTGTAAGCATCCAGGAGATTTTAAAGCAGGGGAGTGGCATTGTGAAAGCCACCATTCTATCGTTTCTTATTTCATTTCCTTCTCTTACCCAGTGGCTGTTAACAGCAGGTTTTCTGCCCGAGTTATCCAGGTCAGAGTCATAATCCTTTACAGTACCATGTGAACAGCTTTAGGCTATGTCTGGACCAGGTTGAAAACAGTGTTTTGTTCACTGTCAGGAGAGAAGACATGTTGTTCAGCCAGGAAGGCTCAGGGAGCCCAGGCGTTCAGGTAATTAGCCAGTGAGTCATGTCAGCCTTTTGATATGGATTCCTTGGGAAACTAAGTGGGGTGTTAGTGGGCTCCATGCAGATGCCTGGTCCACCCAAGCACAGGCCCCCCAGTGCGTCTGCTGGGTCTTCCCTGTGCCTGACACAGTGCCTTCATATGGACCATCTCTGGTCAGTATTTTTAATTTGTTGATGATCATCAAGGCTATGCTTTCCAATTCTGTACCACACTGCAATCAGTGAAACTACCTAAATTCTGTACTGCAGATTCATAGCATGATGTAAGCTTATTACAAACAGATTATATTCCTTAATAAGAGAGTAAAATAGCATGTTTAAATCAGTATTCTTCATTCATTTTATCATTGAGAGATTGGGTATGATTTACCTCTCCTGTATAGGGTCAACTTGGTGGTGGTAGTGGTGGTTTATGTTGCTGGGTTTTTAAAAGATTGAGTTTCATGTTCAAGGACTGATTCTAGTTCATGGGCTGTTTTTGAAAACATTGCTAGAAACCTGTCACTAGAGGCAAGACCAGGGGCAGCCTGTTGCTGCGGAGTGCCCTGGGTTCAAATCCTTGCTCCCCAACTTACTGCAGTGGTGACTGTGGACATGTTGTTTAACTTCTTTGAGCCTCCTTTTCCTCATCAGTAAAATGGGAAAAACAATGACCTCCTTCAGGAGGGACGTTATTGAAGTTATGTATTTAGATCGGATTAGATTTATTTTAGATTAAAAGCTTCTTGCAAGCTGTGAATTGTTTTGCAATGTCACATATTATTTCTTTCTTTCTTTTTTTTTTTTGAGATGGAGTTTCGCTCTTGTTGCCCAGGCTGGAGTGCAAAGGCATGACTGTGGCTCACGGCAACCTCCACTTCCCGGATTCAGGCGATTCTCCTGCCTCAGCCTCCTGGGTAGCTGGGATTACAGGCATTCACCACCATGCTCAGCTAATTTTGTATTTTTAGTAAAGATGGGGTTTTTCCATGTTGGTCAGGCTGGTCTCGAACTCCCGACCTCAGGTGATCTGCCTGCATCGGCCTCCCACAGTGCTGGGATTACAGGCATAAGCCACTGTGCCTGGCCCCCACATATTATTTCTTTATGGTGTAGAACTCACTAATACTGCTGAAAACCCTTTCTGACAGAGATGGGAGTTAAGGCTTCCAAGTTCACACCCAGATTTCCCACAGAGGCTTTAGAGACAATCATAAATATTCACAAAATTATATTGGAATATGAGCTCGGGGCACACATGCTCTGGTGCCTTGTACTAGAAGCTTAGGTGAGCTGTTACTCTTGGCCTTGTCCAAGCATTTGACTCAGAAGATGGTCGAGTCAGCAGTGTTGACTTGTTAGCAGATCACCTAAGCCCACTCACATGGGATGATCCTGGTACGTGCTGCATGGACTGAGTGTCAACTGCATGCTGAGTGTATGCCAGAGTGGGTGATCTCCTTGATCTTATTTACTTACCTACAGTACTCTGGGAAAGATGGATTATTTATGTTTACGGAGGAGGAGCCTGAAGAATTGAGGAGTCGGTGGCAGAACAGGAATCTCAACTCAGGTCTCTGGTTCCTAGTTATCTGCATTCTACCCCATAGACCCTCAAGAAGGGATGGCCATTCTTGTCCTCATACAAAAAGGCGTGACTTTGCTATCATTATTCCCTTTTGGTAAATGACAGAAATAGGGTTCAGATTACTTAGGTAAGTTGCTTCAGGTCTCAGGCTAAGGGCTGGAGCTGGATTTGCTGCTGAAGCTCTACCCCTTCTAGAATCGAGGATGACTACCTAATTTATCAAACCAAGACATTTCCAAAAGTGAAAAGGGGCAGCATTATTAATTATGGCCACTATGAATTATGGTCCTTGGCCACAAACCAGGACTGTCCAGGCAAACCTGGGTAATAGTCACCCTGCCTCTGGTCTTGATACCTGACCAAGGTGATGGAGAATTGGATCCGCCAGCTCCTGTGCTGTTGCTTAAGTGAAAGGGAATGTGCAAATTATATCCTGCTATTCTAAGTGAAAGGACTTGCCCAAGGTCATGCAACAAGTTGGCAATATAATATTTTAAAACTGGACGAGACGTTAAAAACATGGTAAAGTGAGCACCAGAGCTTAATTAACTGGAGTAGGAATTGGGGAACATTTGGCTACGCTGATGTCTACTACTGAAGGGAAAGGAGGTGTAGAGGTCAAGGTCGGGTGTGTATGCAGTAGGTGGGGGTGGCGGTGGCAGGGCATTCGCATGGCTCTGCTATGTCGGCACCATCATCAGGCCCTGTCCCTTTGAAGCCCGGGAGATGCCACTAGGCCCAGTGCAACTTGGATGATATTTAATGGCCAACAGCAGAGACTTCTGGGACTTGACTTTTCCTGCTCTGCGCTTCACTTTAGCTGAGGGCTTCAAAGGGACTATTGGCTGGGAGTGGTGAAAGTTTAGTGGATAATCCTGCTGAAGAATTTTGGAAAGCCTTGAGGAAGGAATTAAAAATAACAGTAAGCATGCCTTTTCTTTCTCTTTGATTGTGGTCAGTGCATGGAATGTGCTAGGGCCGCTGCGGAGTAAGCACGTGGTCCTGAATAACCCCTCCCCGCCAACGGAATTCTGCAGAGAACATGTAAGGGCTGTGCTGTTTCACTCCTGCTTCGGGCTCTCAGGGTTTGTTTCTGCGATCATCCAAAACTCATCCTCCTCCTCTTGCCCCAGATAATTTATTGGAAGTCTGGAGAGGGACTTGAGTTCTCTCCACTCTCCAACCAGACTGTTGCTGCGGGCGAGGCCCTGTCGGGTGAGCTCCAAGGAGAGCAGTTGGAGTGACAAAGAGGAACGGTTACAGGCTGAGAAACGCGAAATATAAATTCAAACCAAACTTGGCACCTGTTTGGAGAACTTCAGCTGACACTACAGTGCCCCTGTCGTTAGCCTTTGTGGCTCAGCTGGGTCTTATAAATAGAACAAGATGCATTTCCCCTTTTGCTACCCCACAGACACACGGAGGCATGTGTGGGGGTGGCATGGACACAGTATTCATTACTTATGCTCCAGTGCATCAGGTAGTCATCGTGGGAACTGAGCCCTGGTGACACGGGGATGACTAGGCCATCTTGTGGGTAAGCCTGGAAGCGGCTTTTGAGTCTCCTGAGTTGCAGCTCTCCTTACCTTTGCCAGCCTCCCTTCCCCAGCTGAGGCCCTCAGTCCTTCATGCCTGCGTGCTGCAGTAAGGCAGTTGGCCCCTTCCGTCTCCAGTCCATCCCACATTCTGTATCAGGGGCCAGCATCACTGTATCAGGATGCTTTTGGCCAAAAGCGACTTGAAACTCAACAAACAGCTTTAATCATAAGAGGGCTTATTATCTCCCCTAAGAAGGCTAGAGGCAGGAAAGCTTCAGGCATCAGAAGGACTCAGGAGCCTGACATCTTTCTTCCTGGCCATCTTCTCTTCAAGCTTGTCTCCTTTTGGTCCACAGGTGGTTACAGCTGTTACAGATATTACCGTCTACGAACAATTGCATCCAGGGTCAGAAAAGGGCTCCTATTCCTTGGGGGTCTCTCTTTAGGAAGAAAACCTTCCCCAGGAGCCTCCTGGTATCTTGTTGGTCATTATTGTATCACATGCAATCAATGACAGAAATAATGGACCCTCAGAAGCCTCTTGAGGTCAAGGGCCCAGGCTATTCCTTTGACTCATCAGGGTAATTAGTATGGAGGTAGGTGCTTAGTGAATTTTATTTGGGTTGGTGCAAAAGTAATGGCAGTTTTTGCCATCGAAAATAATGGCAAAACTGCCATTGCTTAGGCACCAACTAACTAACTGATATTTGTTGGTTGCTGGTTTTCTTCACTAAGAGACTCCTGAACACTTACGTCTTGCTGACTTCTGAGGATGTGATGGTAAGTCTGCCCTCATGGAGCTTGTAGTCAAGGTGGAGAGATGGTGCTGTAATTGTGTTTGGAGCATCTCCCGAGTAGACTGTGGCAGTCTGGTAGCTTTGGAAGAGGTGTTAAATTGAGGCCCAAGGAGACAAAAGGACCTGAGAAGCACAGAGGGGGGACTGTCTGGGCCTCTGAATGCCATACCCAGGGCCACACAATTTGTGATGCAAGACACGTTGTTTCAGGTTTCAAGCAGTTGCCATTTCTGTCTCCACCCCTCCACCAGTCTTATTTTCCTGTTGACAAATGATAACAACTTGCCCTAGGGTTTGGAGTGGGGGCAGGGCACAGCGCTGAGAGCCTCCTCCCCCAGGGGAAATTTTCTAAAGGTTCTTGCGGTGTTCTAGCTTCAAAACCATATGCAGTTTAAGTGCATGTTTAGATCTTTGTGCATCTCTCTTGCTTTGAATCTGCTGGAAACTTTCTCTGAAAGCATGTATATGTGAAGACATAAAAATTCTGTAAATGTTTAGTGGTTAAAAACAAAGTCCTGACCAAATTATATAAAGTTTTGCCGTCTTCGGATGGAACTTTCTGCAGATAGGGAATACCCTTGAGTCTTCCTGTCGCAAAGAGCTAGTAACTAACTTCAAGTGTGTAAGTGCCCTTTCATTCCAATTCAGAGAAAACAGAGCCTGTCCCAAGGCCTCATGTTTTGTTTTCCTATTGATCTAGGAGCTGGGATAACTTGGAACCCCAGGGAACATCTCAGAGTTAATTAGTTTTTTGAGGTCTTCCTGTTTTCTTGCTTGATTAAAAGAGTTGCAGTTTTGCTTTGATTGTTTAAAAAAAGAATCTATCGCTACTGAACCAAGAGGTGAGGGTTGGCATGGGGTGCGCACTCCAGTAAATATGTAAGTTGTCTTCCTGCCCTCTTGTCCTGATGGAGCACAGAGAGGCGCCTTTGAGCATGGGCCTGGAACCAACAGCTACTTTCCTGGAAAATTCTTTAGTTTCCAGAAGCAGTGGCCAGGTGAGCCTGGGCATGAAACCAGACGAAGTTGCCCCAGTGCGAGTCTGATTCTGTTTGCCTCAGTTCTGAAATTAATGGTCCGAGTTCACTACTCAGAGAGAGAACGTCAGCATGTGGGGGAGACAGAGGCCCTGACGGCCGTGCCAGGGTGCCCCCAACCCTTTGTTTAACCACGGCTGTGGACCAGTGGTCTCAGATGTTTACCGTCGCCTGTTTATAAGAGGGAAGTGTGGTCATATTTCTATCTCTCTTGTGGGCTGCACGGTTGCCTTACTGGGGTTCATGTGGGAAGTGGTTACCGTTAGGAGGAGGATGAAATAACAGTACTCACAAAAAGGCTTTGATCCAGGGATCTTTTTAAATGTCATCTTTTGGCCACTGTGTTTTTTTTATTTTTATTTTTTGCTATCTGCTTTAACTTCAACGATGAGAAAATCAAACCATATACTGGACATCATTCTACCCAACTGGGCTGAGTCAGAATTGCAGTTCAAACTACTTCTGCTCTCCCTGGGTTTCATGTGCTTTCATTGTGGGGTATCTTCCAGATCTGCAGTTCTCCGGAGCTAGGGACCCCTGAGCTCCAGCTGCTCTCTGGACAGTACCTCCACATCCCTACAGTATCTGAAATGGAATTTTGCCATTTCTTCTTATTTCTCCTCCCACAGCCTACTCTGATGTTCATGATTGCTGGAGCCCCCAGGTTCTAAAAAGTATTGAATCAGCAAGTGAACAAATAAAATGAGACCCAAAGAAACTGTGATCTTAGCGTCTTGTATTCTGGGTGAGGTTGAGACCTCTTGACCACTCTTGCTAGTGGAGATAGGCTTTATGACTTTGGGGAAATCAGCTTGACTTCCTGGGTGTTGGCCTTCTCTTCTACAAAATGACAAGCTCAAAGGGAGAATCTGAAAGAATCTGTGTATCCATTCTCGGTTTTCTTTTCTTTTCTTTTCTTTTTTTTTTTTTGAGACGGAGTCACGCTCTGTCCCCCAGGCTCGAGTGCAGTGGCGCGATCTCGGCTCACTGCAAGCTCTGCCTCCAAGGTTCACGCCATTCTGCCTGAACTTCCTGAGTAGCTGGGACTACAGGCATCCGCCACCACGCCCGGCTAATTTTTTATTTTTATTTTTAGTAGAGACAGGGTTTCACCGTGTTAGCCAGGATGGTTGAGATCTCCTGACCTCGTGATCTGCCCGCCTCGGCCTCCCAAAGTACTGGGATTACAGGTGTGAGCCACCGCGCCCGGCCATTCTCGGATTTTCATGATAGACCTCTGAACTCTCCTTGGCTTCTTGTCTTTGGCTGTTTTCTCAATGCATATGTTTTCCTGGGGGACAAATCTAAGTTTTCATCTGATGGTGTGCCTTCAGAGGTGAACCATTCCTTAATGACCTATTTAATTGTATTATCATTGTTGTTTAATTCATCAGATATTTACTGAGCTGCTTTTGTTGGGGGTGGTGCCATCAGACACATGGTCCAGGAGCTGCAATGCGCTGCTGATGAGGATGATCACACATAGCTCTGCCCTCATGGAGCATCCCAGGGTGAAATGAGACCTCACCTGGGATCCGATTCCCAGGCTAGGGGAAATCAGTCTGCAGGCAAAGAGGAATTCAAATTTAGCCTGAAGCACAGGTTTTTTGTGCTTCTAGGCACCGACTGGGTTCCAACCGTAGTGCCATAAAAATACAGGAAGGAAGGGAAATGTGTTCACAGGTTGGTTAGAGATTTTGAAACCAACAATCAGCTCTCTCTTATCCATAAGAAACTAGAATCTACTGCTGGCTTCAGTTCCTCAGACCCGCTGCTCAACAGAGTGCCCTTTCAAAACTGGGTTAGACTCTGTGCTAATGGGTTTTTCCGTGAACCTCGGACAGCCGACAAGTATATTTTTTGAGGATTATGATCGACTAGGATGCTTGGGAATCTTTAAAGAGAAGCACTCTCTTGGCTATCTTTACCCTTAATTGTTTTAAGACCGGTGAGGAGACAGCCTTTCAGAGATGAAGCATTCAGAGAATGGCCTCTGAAAGCATATGGCTCAGTAAACAACTGACCGGTCCTTTGTCACTATTTTTGTCCAGCGGCTGTCACCATAGGGGCTCCTCTGGTGTGGAGGAGAGAGAATTAGAGGCAGCAGGCCTGGGTTCTTGGTATGCCTCATTGTGAACCAGCTTCAGGACCTTGGGTGAGTCACTTTTCTGCCCTGGCCCCTGGCTTCCTCTTCTATAAACTGAAGGTGTTGGCTTAGCAGGATTTTAAAGTTTCTTCCACCTTAAAAATTCTGATTCCTGCACTTGCATTCAAAGAAATGACTTGATTACTCATTTGAATAGTTTCAGAATCACTGTGTAGTCAACTCTGGACTAGAAATGGGGGCCTACAGTTGAGGACAGGATGGAAAAAGGTTTGGGGTTCAGGGTGAGCTGTGGGGGCTAGGATTCTTGATTCCTCATGATTTGCAATTTGTTGTTGTGTTACCATAGAAGATTCTCAACCATGGCTGCTTTTAAAACTTCTGATGCTCAGACCACCCCTAAGACCAGTGAATTTCGCATTTCTACAGGCCAGGCTGGGGAAATCCATATTTTTTAACTTTCCTAGGTGATTCCGGTACGTGGCCGGGATTGAGAATCCCAGCCATAGATGCTTATGTAAAGCTGTGGTTCAGTGTTACGGTGTCTATTCTGGATGGAAAGCGATAGTGGTTGGTCAAAAAAATAAAAAACGCGTGCGCACACACACACACCCACACACACATATACACAGAGAAAGAGAACAGCTCTAGGTTCTGGAAGTGTGTTGATTTGGTCATCACGAGTGCTGGTGGTGAGTAGTTGCCCTGAGGTTTGGAGTCCCAGTTCCCTCCTATCTCTGGGTCAGTGGTTTCTCAACATCTTTGAAGTAGTGAAACCATCTGTAGTTGGTTATTTCTGCTCAGAAACTCACAGTACTAAGTGGGGGGGTGGTGCAGGGGGGTGGAGCAGGAATGGATTAAACAGGCCCTTACACATGCCCACAATTTTTTCATGAAACTAAGTTAGAGGCCTTCGCCAACTGCAGCATACCTTAGTGTCAGATCCTTGGCATTGCTCTGGTGGATTCTAGGGGCTGTGGATTCTAGGGCTTGCGAAGGCTGTAGGGATGTGTGTTGCTCCCTGCTGCCTTGGTGAGAGAGTGTCCCTGTCTTTGGCTGAGAGCGTCCTGTCCTGCCACTTCATCAGCAGTAGCATCTAAACAGCCCTTGAAGGGAATCAGTATCCACAGCCTAAGAAATCTGGTGGGACACAGCTGTCTGCATTAAAATATTAACAGAAAAGGTCAAACTGGAAAGGGGCAGCTAGGTTGGAATATCTCATTTGGGTAAAGAGATGGGCTTGTGGATCCTTAATTGGTGTGAAATGAGCCCTAGGAGGGGAGACTATATCAGTGCTGATTAACCTCGAGGGCTTTCACACATGAAGGGGGATGGTATGAGAAGCTTTACATATAACAAGGTTTGAGATGCAGTTGTAGACACATGCCAGATGTAGGTTGCTATTTTCTCAGATCAATGAGGAATCTGTCAAGGCACTCAGAGAAATGGAAAATATAGCTCCTGCCCTCAGGAACTATAGTGTCAAATGATAGCAGTGAAGACCTTCTGTGTCCTGGCCATACAGTGAGGATCAGAAGACAGAGCATGGAGAGTAGAGTGGGACACATGGATCAAGGAACGTGGACCTGAGCGAGCAAAAGCAAGTCACTCAGATCCCACTATCACATTACATATCTTTTTTTTTTTTTTCTGAGATAGAGGTTCGCTTTTGTTGCCCAGGCTGGAGTGCAATGGCACAATCTTGGCTCACTGCAACCTCCACCTCCTGAATTCAAGCGATTCTCAGGCCTCAGACTCCCGAGTAGCTGGGATTACAGGCGCCCACCACCACACCTGGCTAATTTTTGTATTTTTAGTAGAGATGGGGTTTCACTATGTTGGCCAGGTTGGTCTTGAACTCCTCACCTCAGGTGATCCGCCCGCCTTGGCCTCCCTGAGTGCTGGGGTTACAGGAATGAGCCACAGCGCCAGCCTCTTCTCCTTTCTAACATGATGTCAGTGTCTCTGGGAAGCGGCCCTGGGGGGCACCTCATTGGTAGCAAGAATGACTTCATGTTCTTGCTCCCATGCAAATTCTCTACTTTCAGAAATAAATTTTCCTCTAGGATTTTTCTTTGTCTGCAAATGGGGGGTCTGTTCTTTGTCAGATCCCTGCTTTGATGATTACCATCTGCCCACCTGAATTTCCTGCATAGTTTCAGTTGGAAAGTCTTTTCTTTTTGGACTCTAAGATACCGTGTAATAGGATTGGTTTTGATTTCAGTAGGCACCTGGCACCCTCTCAGCTGTGGCTGCATTTCGGGTATGTTGGGAGTGATTATCTGTGCATCAGAAAACTCAAGTTTGTCATGTGAGCAAGTTGTGTGAGCATCAATGCAGGGCTGGCTTCGTTAGGCCCTGGCTGTGGCCATGGCTTTCCTTTCCTGGCGGGTGATTATTCCAGATTTCATGGTCACTAGCTGAGTGTAATCAGGAGCAGATAAGAAAGCCCTGTATAGAGCAAGGTATGAATTTCTTCAAGTGTTGAGGGAGTTGGCAGAGGCATTATATAGATGTGTGTGTTTGTGCATGTGTTTAAAAGAAGACTTATATTTTCTGGGCAGCAGAACTTAAGTTTCCAGTAAACATCTCCTCCCTTTTTACTTTACCTTTTAATTTTGTGTTTATGGTCTCTGTGCTTTGAAATTGTTTTTGCTGTGATGCCAGCCCTGCCTGAAATGGGTGGAGAAAGCCAAGCCCTTTGGAAGCCATGGTTTAGATCAGAGTTCTTGTATTGACATGGCCTAGCTGATTGACAGCTCAGACGTGATCACTCCATCTCAACTAGAAGAATAAAAATAAAAACCTTGAGCTGGAGCGCGGAGGGGCCCGCATTTGTTAGTTTATCCCCCACTCTCACCTTTATCACAGGAGGGGTAATAAAGTGCTGCTGTGTGTAAGTCTGGTCTGCGGTTGGTTTTCTGGAGCCCCAAACCTGGGACTAATTCTCCCTGGAGCCCATGGCCCAGAAGATGGGTGCACAGTAGGGTTCCTTGATGCTAAATGGCTCTCCCGATTGACTTGAGATCTCACTGTTCCTGTCTTAGCTTTACTTGTTGGGTTGGAGGAGGTGAGGTGGGTGGGCAAGTGGCCTAGGGAAGCCCACTATAGAAACACTGGGGCAGAGAATCCAGCCTAGGCCAGGTGGAGAGCGTCAGCCAGTGTGAAAACACGTGGAAGGGAGGGAGGCAGGCAAGAAAAGCTGTGGGAGAGAAACCCACAAATGCAACAAAACTGCGTAGGGCCCCAGCGGTGGGGCGGCAGTGAAGGAAACACAGTGGTGTTTGGCTGATGCTTCACGCCACTTTTAGTTCAGCGCTGCTAGGAAGGCTATTTCAGAATGCTCCCAAGTGGGAGGGGGCAGCTGCTCTGGGGTAAGAAGGGGATGCTAAGGCCGGCTGCGGTGGCTCACGCCTGTAATCCCAGCACTTTGGGAGGTCGAGATGCGCGAATCACAGGGTCAGGAGTTTGAGACCAGCCTGACCAATATGGTGAAACCCTGCCTCTACTAAAAATACAAAAATGAGCCAGGTGTGGTGGCGGTCGCCTGTAATCCCAGCTACTCGGGAGGCTGAGGCAGGAGAATCATTTGAACCCAGGAGGCAGAGGTTGTAGTGAGCTGAGATCACACCATTGCACTCCAGCCTGGGTGACAGAGCAAGACTGTCTAAAAAAAAAGAAGGGGGTACTGGGAGCATGTGGGTGGATAGGGCTGACTAGGGCTGATTAGGTCACCTTTGTCAGGGTGACCTTTCTCCAGAGAGCCCAGTAGGCTTAGAAGGAAGGACCCTCAGCACCCTGGCCCACACAGTTTCCCAGGAGACCCCAAATAAAGCATTTGCACAAACAGTCCTGAGTGGAGCACACCTAACCACCTTCTCTTGCAAAGTGGGCCTTTTAAAAAAGGGGTGTATGGCTGCTTAGTTCTGAAGAGGCCAGGCTAGGAGACCCCAGAGGGACACCCAGAAAACCCAGACGAAGCTCCTCCATCTGCTGTCCCTGTCAGATGACCCTTGCTGCTTTACTGTTTTTTTCTTTGAGTCTCTTGGTGATCTTGAATAGCAGAAAAATGAGCCAAATTTCCTTCAATCTATGCCAGTCTTCATCCCCAGCCTCCCGGTGGGGCGATGAGTCACACCAGTGGGAAAGTGCTCTGTATACTTGATCATGTGCAGAGCACTTTCCCATTGTTTTATCTTTATAACCACCCTGGGTGGAGACACTGGCAAAGTGGTCCTATCCCTATTTTGTAGGTGATCAGGCACAACTTACAGTTAGTGCAGGAGCAGGGACTGAGGCCAGCCCTCAGTTCTTCGACAGAGTTCTTTGTCTACACTGTGTTGCCTCAGAAAGAAATGCCCATGGAGAGTGTGTGTGCGTGGGCATTGTGCTCTCCTTGTGTCCCTCAGAAAAGAATGAATTCTTTTCCAACTGATGTCACTGGGAAAGGGGGACACCACTACTTTCCTGCATACTGCACTTTACAGTTTACAAAGCACTTTCCCACACGTGATTCCGTTTCATCTCCGAGACAGTCCCTGGAAGTAGGTGCTAGTCTGGATGAGCAGGCGCAGACTTGGAGAGGCTGACTTGGCCCAGGGCATATAGCTAGAAAGCAGCCAGGCAGTAAGTGGGTAGCACCTCTGGATGCTGGGGGTGGGGAAGCATGAGCTGGATGGAGCATTCGGTGGTCTAACCAGTGGCCAGCAATGGTGTTGGGGTTTGCTGCCCTCACCTCTGAAGCCACACAGGCTCCTGCTTCCTGAGGGTCACCCTCTCCTGGAGGGCTGCCCCCGCGTGGGAGCGTGGACAAGTGTGCACAAGGGGGAGGCACACCAGGTACACCCACCCCTAAGGGGGTGGTGACAGGTGGCACTGGGAGTGGCTGGAGTCGGGGTTCACCTTGCTCGGGGTCCAGCCTTCCCATTTTGCAGGACTGAGAGGCAGACTCTGAAGGAATGCAGTGCTTAGAATCTTGATGCCTATCCTGGGGTGGTGGGAAGAGCAGGGAGTCTGGAGTCCAATTTTGCCGAAAATTCCAACTTTGCTGCTGAGTAGCTCATGAGACAGGCATTTCACCTCTCTGAACTTCAACTTGGGGGTACTCAGATTTCCTTCAGAAGCTGTGAAGGAGTCCCCTGCCACAAGTTACTCCCCTGTTCAGAAGTGACTTGACTGATCGTCTAGTCCAACCCCATGATTGACAGCTGGGGAAACTGAGTTTCCTGAGTGGGGCAGTGATTTGCCCAAGTCACTTGTTGGAAAGAATGGGGCAGGATGATGATGATGATGATGATGATGATGATGTCCACTTCTTGGGGAGGATGGGGCAGGGTGGTAAACATTTCTCAATGCTTGCTTATGGGCTCTGATGTGAACCACTCATTATTGGCTGAATCCTGGTTTTCTAAGTGTTTAGAGGCTGAGCTGAGGCCCTGGGGTTTTGGAAGGTAGACTCACATTTCACTGAAAGCCCTAGATGCTTCTCCTTACTGCAGTTCCCCTCCCCAGCACTCCCGCCTCTCTGTTTTCTGGGGCTTTAAATCAGCTTTGGCTTGGGTCTGAAAGTAACCCATGACAGCGGTAAGCCTCCCGATCTGTTGTGTGCAGTGTTTCAGCTAAAATATTACAAACAGACCACCAAACTGTGTTTGGTCCAAGGCCAAGCCCCTCCCTCCTCACTTGAGCACTTGATTACCTGCTGTAGGGTTGCATCTTGAGCTCCATGGAGGAAACTGTTTATTTCAGGGCTGTTAGAGTGCAGTGTGGGAATCCAGGAGAATTTATTGTATTGTTAACATCTGGTTTCATGGAGTCTGTTTCTTTTGATTTTAATTGTGCCCTCGGGAGAGAAAGATCCTCAAAATGGTGGAAAAAGAAGATACCACCTTGTCGTGGCACACACATTGCTGCTGTGGTACATGGTGGACATGGCTGAACCAAGTCCCCTTATTCTTTGAACGTCCTTGCGTATTATTCCTGCTTCCTCAGCTGTCTCCAGGCCCCAGTCTCCTCTGGAGGGATTTCCCGGATGGCTGCCAGGCCAGAGCCTGACAGGAGAGATAGGACCTGCCTCCACGGTAACAAATGGCTGAAGGCGGTTTGGGGTGTTGCCAGTAGCCTTCTCTTTCACAGTGGCTGAGGATCCGGTGTTGCGGTGATACATGATGTGACCTCTTCAACCAGTGAGTCACTCACCCCCAGATAACCACCCGGTACTTTCAGGGGAAACCGTTGTATCATTGTGGCTGTGGCCATGGTTTCTCCAAAATAAGGTGTTTTTAGAAATGAAAGTACAGGGATTGCTTTCCTTAGATTTGTTGTCATGGATTCATAGATCCCCAACCTTTTTCACGTAAAGACTCACCTCTGTTTCCTTTTAAATTGTACACTTGGTATCTGTTTTATATATTGATAACAACTGGCACTCTTCTAAAGTTTTTTGGGGAAAGAAAACATAAGTTTAACTCTTAATTCTAGAAGGTAAAAGCCTTCTAGAATTGTCCATTTGCATAAGCATTTTTATATTGCTGTAATCAGTGTATTAGTCAAACGGGAAGGAGGAACTACATCAGGCATTTAGCACAAAGGGAATTGAATACGGGACCTTGGTTACATAGGTGGTACAGCAGCTGAGAAGCCACACATGGGAAGGTGAGGTGACCCAGAGCTTGGAGGAGGCCGCTGCCGCCTTTAGGCTGGAGGGACAAAGGGAACAGGTGGTGTTCCCAGAGCCCAGGGTCTGTCTAGAGCTGTTGCAGCTGCTTCTAAAAATGCTGACCCAAGGTAGAAAGGGAGAAGGGGGAGAAACACCTTGGCCTCTCCCTCCCTCCTGCCCTGTGCTTGCCATGAGAGCCTCCTATTATTTAAACCCTGCCTGAGGCCTCCTGATGTGGAGTCTGCAAAGTCAGGGCTCAGCCCCAGGGAGGACACGGCAGAGCACAGGGAGATGAGGGGTGGATCAGAGGGCAAACTGGACCTGGACCAGCACAGGGTGCAAGCCTGATGCTCTAATTTTATATTTTATCAGCATTTTCTTATATGTGGCTTTCATAATTACACATATTTTATCAAGTAGATGAACTGCATTTAACCATTCCCCAGCTGTTAGGTGAACACTTTAAGTTACTATACATCAGCAGTTCTCGAAGTGTGGCCCTGGGCCAGCAACGTCAGCATCACCAGGGAACTTACTAGGAATGCAGAGTCTCAGACCCCGCCCCCAGGCCTCTTGGATCAGAAACCCTGACTGCGGGCCCAGCAGTCTGCATTTTATACACTCTCCGAGGGCTGCTCATGTGCATCTGAGCTTGAGAACCTTGATTATAGACAACGATGCACCATGTGGAAGCGGGTGGTGGGATACTGAGGGTGCTGGGGGTAGGAGTGGTGGAGGGAGTTTATTCAGAGGAATGTGGTATAGCTGAAAAGGCATAGGACTCCAGGGCTGTTCTTTAGGCCCAAGCCTGCCTTTGCTCTTAACCTCTTAATGGGTTTCTTCTTTTTTCTGTTAAACAGCTAGAAATATCAAATCATGGGGTTGCTGTGAGGGTTAAATGTAATAACAGGCATGATGTTCCATATATGTTGGGTCTTCTGGAGCTTTGGGGAAGGAGGCGTGGCAATAACAACCAGCTTCTGCGCCATGGAAAATGGCCACCATGCCCATTCCTGAGTTGTGTGGTCTGAAAATCAGTGATGAACACTTAGGAGGCTCATAGCCTGCTTTGAGTCAGTAGGAAGACTGGACTTGAGAGTTTGGAATCTATAGTCTAACTTCCCTTCCCCACCCTGTCTTTGTAAATGGTGCTCATCTAACCCTACAGTTAATACTGTCTTGTCACTCATGTCTGGCCACTTGTTAGAGGGGAAAGAACCCTGGTGTCAGGACAGGACTCCTGGCTCCCCGAGCTGGCTGTCTATTCCGGGGCATATCCTTAACTTCTCTGAGCTGCACTTTTCTGATCTGTCAAACCTCTACGTTGATGCAAGTCAGGTGCGATGATGGACACAAAAACTGCCTTGAACCCTTAGCAGGCCTGTGAAGATAAAGCCTGCAGGATCCACACCTCTGCCAGGGCCCACGCCAGCCCCGCCACCTCCGTGAACCTCTCATTCCACTGCCAGTGCAGGGGTGCATAATCAGGATTTGCCAGTGGAGGTAGGAAGGGTGGCTCGATTGTCATGCTGCTGGCACCCAGATGATACTGGTAGCAGACTGGGGTCATCTATGCACTTTGCTGTCTCTCAGTCTTCCCAGCAGCCCTGTCCAGCAGGGAGTCTAGCAAGAAGTGGCCAAGGCGCAGATTGTTTAAGAGGAAGGATGTGAGCAAACTAGATCCCAAGAGGACAGACGGAGGCCCACTTTGCCTCAGAGTCCAGAGAGCTGCTGCTGCTAAGAAGGGAAAGAGGAACTGGGTCAGTGCGCCTGCTGACTTGCAGCGCTGTGTTGGCATGCGAGGTAGCGCTGGTTGGGAGGTGGCTACCTGAAGGAAGCAAAGGCAGCTGGTGGTTCCTATCTTTTTGCCTCTGGCAACACCTAAAAGAAGCCTCTTGGGCCAATAGGAGGATGGACTGTCCCCCACCTGCAGAGTTCTGTGAAGTGCTGTGGACATGTTCGTTGATCTCATTTGGTGCCTGCCTCTGTTGATGGCTCAGGAAGCTGAGTCTCTGAGAAGGCGCATGGTTTACCCAAGGGAACGGAGGCAAGGAATCTGAACCCAGATTGCATTTTCTGGTCTAGGACTCTTTGTGTGACCACGGTGCTTCCCAGACCCACACTTCTAGTGTTCCAGGCCCTTGACCACCCATCCTGTGGCGGGGTCCTCAGGGCAGGCAGTGGGACCACCTGAGGCCTGTGTGGGGTGGCCTGTGGTGTGAAGGACCCAGGAAGTCAGCCTGAGTCTGGGCAAGTCAGAAGACGTGGCCATCCACCAGCCATCAGATGTTCCCCTACACTTAGGGCTGTGACCAGAAGTGGCATCAAGATGGGAGGTGAAGCTTCTGGGACCAGAGAACCAGCTGCTCCTATTCACCCTGCTTTTGGCTCCCTCATCCCACCATCCCACCCCGTGGCTCCTCCTGAGTAGGGCTGAGGGCATTTACCTGGCTGCCTTCTAAGGCAGACTCGGCACGAGACAATCTCATTCAAGCTCTGCTCAAAATTGCTACCCTGAGGAGAGGGCTGTGACCAGGAAGGGCGGGGTGTGATAACATGGAATCCAGGGCCTGCTGGAGCAGGCCCTGATGATTGTAAATAACTGTGTTAGAGGCAGGACCTGAGCTTTTCACTTCATAAATATACATTACTTCTAATGTGGCCAGGGCCGAGCTGAAGATCATAATTATGTGAGATCTGCTTTACAGGCATTTAGGGAAATGTGTGGGACTGCACTGATGTAGGCACAGATGGGGCCACATACATTTAACATGTGTCTCAAAGGAGCCTTTGCTTTAACCCTTTATCAGACCCTGCCAGGGTGCTCCTGACTTGATGTCCCAGAGCGTTTGGAGTCAGAGTTGCGCTCTTTTTTCTTGCATTAAATGCACTTGAGTTTTAACCCAGCTTCTGGGCGGATGGCGGGGCCGCATGAGGGGGTCTCCATGGGTGGGAATAAGTCCAGAGAAGTCAGCTGAGCTGACTGGGCAGGTCTTGCGTAAGTCACGCCACTTCTCTGAGCCTCCGTTTCTCCAGCAGTAAAATGTTACCTGTCTCTTAGGGTCGTTGTAAGATTGAGTTAACGTGTGTACAAGGCATTGCTTGGTGTTTACCACCTTGCTGTGAGCTGGTAAATGGTTGATTGGTCCCTTCCTCTCCCCTTGATGTTAAGCATATCAAAAGATGGCCGCATGCTCACCTCTCCTGCTTTACTGTGTGGACAAAGGAGCTGTCACACAATGTGGCAGCCTCTGAAAGGTTAAAGAAGGCCAGTGAAGTTTTCCAGCTCATCTGGTCCTGAGGCAGGTGAGCATTAAATCCAGATCCTTTTTGTGTTTCAGTATTGGATCCTTTGGCCGTCATATCTGAGACCCAGGGCCTCGGAGTGTGGGGTCCTAACCTAATTTGGCTTTGGATGAACTGGCCAGTAAATGGAAGGACAGTTGTGGAAGTGTGTCTTGAGCCTGCCCTTACACAGGTGTGGCTGGCATCAAGGCCAGCTTCATGGGCACATGACGAGTGCAGTCACATAGAGTTCATGCTCAGGAGGGCCCTATGCTTGGTTTAATGCTCTGCTGTCACCATCTTGAAATTCTTTTTTTCTTTTTATTTTGGCTCTTGTTGCCTAAGCTGGGGTGCAATGGCTCAATATCGGCTCTCTGCAACCTCTGCTTCCTAGGTTCAAGTGATTCTCCTGCTTCAGCCTCCCAAATAGCTGGGATTACGGATGCCCGCCACCATGCCCAGCTAATTTTTATGTTTTTTTTTTTTTTTTTTTACTAGACATGGGGTTTCACCATGTTGGTGAGGCTGGTCTCAAACTCCTGACCTCAGGTGAGCCACCAGCCTTGGCCTCCCAAAGTGCTGGGATTACAGGTATAAACCACTGCATCTGGCCCATCTTGAAATTCTTAATAATTTTATCTTTGACGTAGTGTTTTGGAGCATGTGCATGGGTAGAGATGTGGGCAGTATGTGAACCTTGAGCCTTCTGCTCCATTCACATGTAGCATTTGAACACAGACTTCTGCTGGACCTGCAATGTGGGGGAGTTGAGTGAGAGTCAAAGCAAGTATGAGATGTCACATCTGCAACTGAGTAGGCGGGGACCCTGGCAGTCCTGGTCCTGATGCTTTCCATCTGAACTGGAGCTTGTCTTGGACATAGAAAGAAGGCGATGACATTCTAAGAAACATCAATGACCAAAGAGCCCCATCATATCCTTTATTAATCATGTCACTTCCCTTACCAACCACTTATACTGCAAATGATGACGGAAGAAGGAAGAGGAAAGAGAGGGCACCCATAATGCCTTTTCCTCTCAGATCTTCCTCTCCCCAGGAAGCATAAAGAGTAATGGTAGAATGGACACTATCGAGAAGCGAAGTAAAAACAATTGAGTTAGCTTTATGGATGTTTCTCTGGTTCTGGTACGTCACAAAATGCATATCCAAGCCCTAAAATACAATTCATGTAATGTTGGTGATTCCACATACTGGTTAAAGGCTTTTTATATTTGCAGTTAAAACTGGCATCACACAATATAAATAGGAGTGGTAAAATTCATGCTAATTCATGCAATTTAAAATTTTAATGTTGCTTTACTTAGAATAATATTAAATAGCAAATTAAAAACACCATGACACATCAAGAGAGAGACTGTGAAAGAAAGAGAAAAAGCTTTCTATTTTAGTACCATGATTGGTACTTTTTTTTTTTTTTTTTTTTTGCCTTTTGCACAAAGGGTTCCATATTTTCGTTTTGCGCCGGGCCCCACAAATTATGCAGCCAACCCTGACTGGCATCCTGGGCCTGGAGGTCTCAGGCTGGTCTTGCACGGGCAGCCTCTAGATCCCTGGTCTGCTCACATTGTCTCCTGGGTTGTGGAGCCAAGAAACAACATATAGGCAAGTGAGCATGTACGCTTGCTCTGAAGATTCCAAGCTTCCAGGTGGTGGTGGTTCTGTGGATAGAGAGAAAAGGTGAGGAATTTCAAAGGCTACAAACATACTCTTGTTGAAGGTGTTTTTGGGGTCTCCTGTGCATTTACTCTTGTGAATTTTTGGGCAGCCTAGTATAGAGGCATGAGCCAGCAGTGAGCTGAGAGAGAGGCCCTAGTTTGACACTTAACTCAGGCATAGTCTCCTTGGGTGAATCATTTCTTCATCAGGCAGTCCTCAGTCTTTTGGTTGTAGTGTAGTTGTTAAAAATGTGGGCTACGTGGAGGCTAAATTCTTGGGTCAAATCTTATCTCCATCTCTCTCTCCTTTTTTTATTTTTATTATTATTATTTTTTTTTGAGACAGGTTATTCCTCTACCACTCAGGCTGGAAGGCAGTGGTATGATACTGGCAAACTGCAGCCTTGACCTCCCAGCTTAAGTGATCTTCCCGTCTCAGCCTCCTGAGTAGCTTGGGACTACAGGCATGCACCTCTGTACTGGGCTAATTTTCATTGTTTCCTGTTGTTGTTGTTTGTAGAAACAGAGTTTCACTATGTTGCCCCAGGCTGGTCTCAAACTTGAGAGCTCAGGCTCTCTGCCTGCCTCAGCCTCCCAAAGTGCTGGGATTACAGGTGTGAGCCACTGCGCCCGGCCTTGTCTCCACCTCTTAACTAGTTGTTTGATGTTGGGCAGGTTGTTCAAGCCTCCTGGAGCCTTGGTTTAC
The DNA here is from genome assembly GCF_001698545.2 of Rhinopithecus bieti. NCBI lineage: Eukaryota > Metazoa > Chordata > Mammalia > Primates > Cercopithecidae > Rhinopithecus > Rhinopithecus bieti. The sequence continues at coordinate 4,462,725 of NW_016814470.1, read as the reverse complement.
CCGTCTATAAAATGGGTATAATGGTAACTACCTTATAGCATGGTCATGAGCATGAAATGAGGACAGAGGGAGGAGTTAATATTGTGTCTAGTCGATGGGATTGAATCAATGCTAGCAAGGGTCATGATGGTGAAGAATGAGGGGAGGAGGAAGAAACAATTCCTGTGGGGGCTAGGACCAACAGTAGTATCCTCTAGGAATCCTGACCTTCAAGGTCTAACTTCCGAGATTCTGTGAGTACAGTTCTAGGGAGCTTCTGCCTCAGACTTCTAAGTAGTTCTTCAGGCCGTGCTGTAGAAGTTACTGGAATGAAAGAAAAAGTGTAGTGTTTGAAGGTCTTAAAGGATCCTGGTCCTCTCACCCTGTCACTGTCAGTCACATGACCTTTGACTGTCCATTCCCCACTAAGCCTTGGTTTACACATCTGTCAAATGGAGCGGCCATGGGTGTGCCTGCCTTAGAGGATGAGACCCAGCTGAGATGACCTGCGGAGAAATCTTTTATAAACTTAAGTACTGGTGTTAGGAAGAGCTAACATGGTGAGTCTTCAGTGTTTATTTAAATGCTGCTCACTACTGTCCTGAGAGACTCCAAGAAGGAGTTACTTTGTTTGGGCCTCAGTTCATCCTCTGTGAGATGAGAGGATTGTGCCATAAATGGCCCACCCCCGCCCCCCAAGGCAGATTAAAAAAGAAGGAAGGAGGGAGGGAGGGAGAGAGAGAAAGAAAGAGCGAGCAAGCCAGCAGGATTTGGAATCGTCCTCTAATTGGAACCACAATCGCAGGTTTCAGGGACTCAGGAAGGGGTGCAGCCCAGCTTGTGGTTGAGAAATGAATGTCAGATGTTAGGAAGAAAAAGGCCTATCTCAACGTAGCAGGGGTTTCTTACTGCCCCTGCCTCCTCAGCCCCGGTAGCCTGTCACTCCCTGGCGAACAGCTTGGCAGCACAGAGGCAAACCACAGAGTACATTTGAGGCCCAGATCTGCTTATTTCAAGGGTGGGGCTGCGTTTTTCTCCTGCCACAGTGAGCTAATTAAAGAAAACAAGCTTGGGGAGTTGGGAGAGAACTGTCCGCAGGACACTTGGGGAGGCTTGCATTGGTTGTGGAGGCCTCCACAGCCCCCGGAAGGCAGGTGGAAGTGGGCATGGAGGATCCCACGCATCCCCGGTGGGGGTCCGAGGGCCCACTGTTGCTCAGCTGGGAGACTCGGGGACGGTGGGAGGGCATACATGGATGGGAGGGTGGACTCCGCTCCTGAGAGGGCCAGTGTGGAGGAGGGTCAGGCAGCCCATGGAGATGGGACAGTGTTCTGAAATGCTTCACAAATGTGAACTTTTGCCCCAAACTGTGGACAGAGCCTGTGTCCTGAGTGAAGGTCCCTGTGAGTACCCATGATAATTCCCCTCTCTGTGGTGCTGCTCTTTCGTTTCATGTGTCAGCCTTAGAGAAAGTGGCTGTGACTTCTGCATTCCTGAGAGTACGCTGACATGAGAAGTAGCTGCTCTTGTTCAGAGTCACAGGGCTGGGAAGTGGGATAAGAACTCAGGACTTCTGTCTCCGGATTCAGCATGCTGATTATGGGGAAAAGCAGACACCAGTTCATCATTTCTTGTAAGCATCACTGTCCTCCGTATTGGAGCCCAGCTCAGACAGCTGCATAGGATTCTATAGAGAAGGTGTGTTGTTGAAATATTGATTGTGCAAATTGAATTGGGTTTTAAGACTACTGGGAAAACTATTTAAAGGAATCCTGTTGTGAGTCATTTTGAAAAAATGGAGAATTACACCACTTCCCCAAGGATTTTCTATTTTGGTAAATTTCATGTGGCAAGATTACTTAAAGAAGGGTTCCTATGTTTTGCTACCTTATACTGGATACTGCATAAGGAAGGTTTACTCGCCAGAGGTCCACACACATTGGAGAACTGGGGGAATATGTAATACTTGTGCAGAAATGTTTTGATTCATGTACTCAGAAGATGGGATCTGGATGACACCTCCAGCCTATTGGTTTCCAAGTAAGGTGTGATGATGCCACCGCCAGCGAGGTGTGCTATGAGGAATTTTTGTTGATGATGAAAAGTGGATGCTAACTGATTGCATACCACATGCCCCATACCTTACATAGATTATCTTATTTAATTATTACTGATAATAGTACTACAGTCTGTGAATGATTTACTTAGCAATTAATTCAAAAGCATGTTCCGCTCTACAGTGGAATATTTTTTGAGCCAAGAAATGAAGTACGTGGCCAGGTGCAGTGGCTTGCATCTGTAATCCCAGCACTTTGGGAGGCCAGGGTGGGCGGATCACTTGAGGTCAGGAGTTCAAGACCATCCTGACCAACATGGTGAAACTTCGTCTGTACTAAAAATACAAAATTAGCCAGGCGTGGTGACACATGCCTGTAATCCCAGCTGCTTGGGAGGCTGAGGCAGGGGAATTGCTTGAACCCGGGAGGCGGAGGTTGCAGTGACCTGAGATCGCGCCCTTGCACTCCAGCCTGGGCAACAAGAATGAAACTCCAACTGAAAAAAAAAAAAAAAAATGAAGTATGTGCCACAACATGGATGAACCTTGAAAACATTATGCTGAGTTGAAGAAGTAAGACATCAGAGGCCACATATCACATGATTCCATTCCCATGCAATATCCCAATAGGCAAATAATTCATAGAGATAGAAAGCAGATTAGTAGTCTCCAGGGGTGGAGGAGAGGGGAACGGGGAGTGACTGCTTCATGGATACAGGGTTTCCTTGAGGGGTGTTCTGGAACAAAATAGTTGTGGTGGTTGTACAATACTGTGAATGAACTCAATGCCACTGAGCTATATACATTAAAATGGCTAACATGGTAGATTTTTGCTACATGTATCAATATATTAATGTATTAATGAGTGCATTAATTACAATATTAATATATTGTGATAAATATATCAATATATTGTGATAAACATATAAATTGATTTTAATATATATTAAAATCAAATGTATTCCTCTAATGGTGTCCATTTCACTGACTTAGTTTCTGATATGTTTGTGTTGGGTGGGACAGAAAGGAACGGGTCATGTATGTGTGCATGGAGGCTGAAGAAAGAATGGGACTTTCCAATCCAGGCTCTATCTTTATGAGGAACCAGAGACCCAGAGAGGGCTAGTGACTTGCCCAAGGGCACAGAGCAGCGTACCAGAGTTGAGCTTTGGCTTCTAGCCTCCTCACTTTCTGTTGGGGAAGTCACAGTGGGAAAGTGGGTTTTAGCTCCTTTATGCCTTTGGGTATGTTCTGGGTTACTGAGGATCAGCTGTGTTCCACCTGGCATTTTGTGCAGCCCTTGGGTGCTCAGGGAAATTGTCTGTCTCACCCTGAGGTGAGGCTCAGGAGGCTCTGGGGCTGTGTAGCAGAAATAGAAACAACCCAAGTCCTGGGTTGTGTCCTTGTGGATGTGTCTAGAACAATTCCAGTCGTGCTACTCGCTTTGGGCAGTTAGCGAAAGGGCCCAATTATGTGCAGATACATACGTTTGGTGTTTGATGGGAGACTTGCCATGTGACACTGCTTCTTCTTTTCTTCTCTTTTTGACTATAAACATCTGACACTACAGGAAATAAGAAACTTTCCAGTACCTAATTTATGCTCACTCTACTTTCAAACCCTCTTGGCCCCAGCACAGGGTAAATGAAACTGTAGCTTATAGTAATATTTACATATGGGAGTCAATGAGCTGTTTAAATACTTGGATGTCAGAAAAAGGTTTCAAATTTAGCGAGCCCCCTGACTCTCCCACCCTCTGGCATGTAGTGGGTAGGCCTGCCTGCTCTCTGAGGTCAAGCTCTGGTATCCTGCCCTGGTCGGTGGCAGTATAGCAATGATGATGATGGTGACGATGATGCCACCGGAACAGGCTGAGCAGTAATTGAATTAAATATCTATTTAATCCCTAGGAGAATCTGAATAAGGTTTCAGGATCTTGGAAGTTCAATTATACTCTCAGTAACTGGGGTGAGATCCGTAGGCAAGGAATGACAAGATCGAGACTGATTAGCTACATGACCTTAGGAAAGTAATCTAAAGCTTGTTCACAGAGTCCTCATCTTTGAATGTGAATGATATTTCTGGCCTCTCCTATCTTACAGAGTTGGTGTGAGCATCTGCATGAGATGATGGACGTTAAAGTGCTTAGTTAGCTGTTGAGACTCTACTGAAATGAAACCCAAGGGTGGGTGCCACTGAAATAAATAGGAATGAATGCAAACTGGTTTGTGTTGGGAGTTGTACTTGGCACAGCAGAATTTGCCTTTGTCTGTAGGAGAGTCTGAGCTGTGGGAAGCAGGGCTTGGAATGCACTGATATTTATTTCTGCCATCAAATCAGGATTATGAGGCACCTGATCTGTTTAAGGCCGTGTGAGTGGAACCAGGTCCTGCCTTCCAGAAGTTCATGGTTAAATTGTGTTTTCATGGGTCACCTGGAAGGCGAGCTTGTATGAGAGTGAGGAGAATTGACCCAGTGAATCCTTCCTGTCTCGAGGCCCACCATGTTATTCAAATCAGTCTTGGGGGAAATGCTGTAAAAGAGAGAGAGTGTGTGTGTGTGTGTGTGTGTGTGTGTGTGTGTGTGTGTGGCGTGCATGCTCGTGTGCGTGAGTTTATGTTGAGAGAAAGAAAAAAGCCAGGAGAGTAGGATGAGTCAGATTTAACCACTGTTTTTTCCCTTTTGAAACTTGTTATGTTCATACACATACAGCAGTCATACACTTGCTCAGAAATGTGTGAAAACCACTTAAAATGTGTGAGATGCGGCCCTTTAGAAAGTGTGCCTTCCACCACATTCTCTTGAGCAGTGGAGTAGGTTTGTGAGTGTTCATATCTGTCCTCATCTGTGGGAATTGTATGTCCAAGGTGCTAGTTCAAGGCCATTCTGGGCCGATGTGTGTGTATAGACTTGTCCTGGCTGTGATGGGAACAAGACCATCCAATGTATGATGGGGAATTCTGTTAAACAGGTAGAATTCTGAACCTCTTGGTGGTCCTGGCTGGTCAGTTGCAGGGAGTGACCTTGAATGGACTGGGAAGATCTGGATATACCATGTTTCTGTAGACAGGATACCCAGTCCCTTAGCTTGGTATTTAAAATTCTCCGAAGTGACCACTTTCTGGATTTACCTTTGTGTGGCCCCGCTGCTCCTCCCAGGTGAGGCTCATCATAGCTCCTCTTCAACGTGCTTTCTCCACAACTGCTGCCATGTTTTAGCTCCCCTTCACGTTCATGGGACGCTCTCCCAGACTCTTCTGTACCTTTCTTCTGTCAAATCCAGAACAGGTCCCATCTCCTTAGTCTTAACTCTGAATGGTCTGTCGCCGTACTTCCCAGCTCTGGCATGTAGTACGTGCTCAGTACACATTTTTGAATGCATTAATTGGGCTCTTCTCTGTGAAGGCAGCTTGTCCGTGTCATTCATCTGCCCAAATTTGATTGTCAGCTTCCTTTGTACGGAGGTGTACCATTCTTTGTGTTGTTTTTCATAGCTCCTTCCCCTGCCTCCCACCACCCCAGTTAGAAGAGTTGTAGTCAAGGTCGTGTAGTCAAGGTCATGCAAGAGCTACTCACTTGAACCTTTTCCATATGATTTCACACAAGGCACATGACCTCCTTGGGACTCACTTTACATTACTTGACGAGGGGATAGCAGGACCCACCTTGGCTGTATTGAAGGCTGCATGATGATCAGGAGAGAGTGAGGGATGGGAAAGAGTTTGGAAAATAGCAGAGCACAATGCAAACATGAGTTATTCATGGTTTGGTGTCCATGCTAACTGTGCCCTGACATTAAGGCTGGGTGGGTCTGGTCCAGGGCTTCCAGGGTAGGCGCTCTGCTGGTGTCTGCTACTGACCTGGAGTCCAGGACCCCTGAGTCCCACTCACCCTCCCTGGGCTGCAGTTTCCTCAGCTCAGCTACCCTTTCCAGCTGTGTCTGCTGGTTGTGGAGCGGAATGTGTGTGGGGCATGGGCCCGTGTGTGGACTCCCCACCCGTGTGGTTTTCCTAAGCTCGCAGTGCAACAAGGAGCTGGAACAGAGTTACAACAACAAGGAGGGTTTCCTCCAACTATCAGTGCTCCTGGATCCACCGTTTCGGCTTTGACATCACCGGGAGTGACCACCCTGGTCCTCTTTCTTTGTGCCAAGCTCATTGCTAGATCACCATAAACACTTACTTGGATTGATTAGAGAGGCTATTTGCAGTATTGAAGGTGGCAGAATTATTTCACCTTTTCTAGAGGTGTTGACGTTCAAGGGTAGTTGGTGGTGACTGTACAGAAGGGAGACAGGAAGCCTGGAGGAAGGAAAGCGGGTGCGTAGCCGAGAAAGTGCACAACGGGCCCTACTTTTAAAAGTGCCTGCCTCCGCTGGTTTTGTTGTGGCAGCGTTCAAAGGCAGGAAGACAGATAAGATCGGATTTCAGGATTTTGTCTGCCCCCTGCCTCCGCCCCCAACTTTTGACAACCAAGAGCTTTTCCCCAGCAGGAATGGGTATATTTCAACTTCTGCAATCCCTGCGTCTCGCACAATACTTGGTATTACAAGGTGTTCAATGAGTGTTTGAGTGAATGAATGCCTTCCCAGTTCTCATCACAGCTATAGGGTGTCCCTGTGTACATCAAGTCATGGTTAACAGCAGGTTTGATCGGGTAAGAGACACTAATCAATGTGTCTGATTCTAGAAGAAGACGGAGCTTCTTGGAAGAAGGGCCTGCCCTCTGAAGCTGTCCTCTGTGTTCCCCGGCATTCTGCATTTTGCGGTCACCCCTCATTATCCCTGAGTCCAGGAACACCTGAGATTGGAAAGGATTCCAGCCCCGTAGGGCCTTTATTGTGGCCCCCAGTAAGTGATAAATATTCATACTAATTTTGGGCAGTGTCCTTTACCCAGCTGTTTTCCCATGAGTGCCCTCTGTTCCGTCAGGTGGCCGAAGATGGATAACTTTGGCAAAGGGCTTGGCACAAATGGCCAAGTTTACACTGGATCACTGTACTCCGTGTTATCTTGTTTCCCTGATGGTCATTGCCACACAAGAAAGTACTTCCTCTGTGGGCTTTGCCCACCCCCTTCCCTTGACAGAGACCTCTGGGCCTAGTTAAATGTATAAACTGCATTGCAGGAGTGAAGCGGTTTCCATTAAGAACTGGGATCTATGTCCTGGGATCCAGTTCTTCTCCACCCTTTTAATACTGAAAGCTGCTTCCCATCTGAGAGTTGTCTGGGGACAGACACGTGCAGCTGCGTGCAAACTTCTTTGAGAGTTTGATCTTGCAGGCGTCCCAGTGGCTGCTCTGCCTTGCCTGCTTCCTGGGGGTCTCTCAGTATCAAAGCCACCTGTGGCTCCATCTCACCTCCCTGAACAGGAGGCGCCATTTGTCAGGAGGCCTTGCCACCTTTGGCCCTTTCTTTCCAAAGAAAGAGCCCTGGCCTGGAGTTTTTGTCTCAGCTCTGTTGTGTGACCTTAGGCAAGTCAGTTGACTTCTCTGAGACTCAGTTTACTCCTCAGTAAACAAAAAGATTGGATGAGGCGCTCCTCAAAGTTCCTGCCGTCTGTGTCCTTCCTCTGCATTCTACAGGGAGGGAGGAGCTGCCTCTGTTTGGTGGTGGGGACTCAGGCAGGATGGGTAGGGAGGGGTAGGGGAACGAGATCATGGTGTACCTCCATGGCCACAGTGGAAACTTTGAACCTTGAGCTGTATGCGATGAGTCCAGGATGCTGAGAAGATGCCGGGCTGTTGGGTAAGCAGAGCCCCTACGGGAAGCAAAGAGTATTATTCAGCCCTGTGGAATGCTGAGGCAGGGCTGAGCTTGGGCAGGGTGGCTGAGAGAATTGTGGCTCTAGCTGTGGGCAGAAATTCACGGCCTTGAAGAATGGCTACTGTATATACCAGTGATAAATATTAGTCACTCTGGCAGCAGAATGAGTTTCCTGTGCTGCATTTTTGGCACTTCCAGAAAAGGGAAAGCCTTTCTCTCTGACAGGGCACAGGAGGGAGAAACAGGAATGTGTCTCTTACCCTGATGCCCTGGCTGGAGATCCCATGGGGTTTTCAGCCTGCCTGAGGCAACACAGGGCCTGCTAATGCCTCCTGTTGCCCTAGGTCAGGCCAGGGCCCATTGTTGACATCTATGCTGTGCTGCGTCTCCCGGCCTTGCTTGAGCATGTCTTGAATCGAAGCCTTCATCTGCGCTCATTTCCCTGCCCTCCCTGCCATCTGCACAGCCTCCTCCAGGTCTCCCCTTCCCAGTGAAAAGCACCACCATCCAGACCTCAGGAAGCGATCATTTTAGCCTCTTCTTCTCCCTCCCCATCCAGGACATCACCGAGCCCTGTCAGTTCTGCCCCCAGAATATCTAAGTCCATCCAATGCCCCATCTCCACTGCTGCTTCCTCACCCAAATCAGGGTGTTTCTGGCCCCATCTCCCTCCTACCTGGTCTCCCTGCCTGCACCCTCGTCTCCACTGGGCCCTTTCTACACCAGCAGCCAGCATGATCTCTAAGAAATGTACATCTGTCATCGGTCATATCTGCTGAAAATTGTTCAGGGCTTCCTGTTGCCTTGAGGATAAGGGTCTGAATCCCAAACAAAGGTTCACATCTCAACCTCTCAAGCCTACCCTGACCTTACGTTTGTTTCCTCAGGGCGTTTGCACATGCTGTTCCTTCTGCCTGGAATGCTTGTCCCCATAGTTTTCAGCTGGTGAATGTGAGTCAGGTTTCCCCTTAAATGTCATCTAAGAGAGCCCTTCCTAATTCCCCCCTTCATCCTAACTATCCTCAGTACACGCTCTCATACAGATTCTTCTTTTCCTTCTGAGATCCTGCTCCAGCTTGTAGTTCTAAATCTGTGATTATTTACTGTCTGTGTTCCTCTTGAGGGCAGGGGCCATTTCTTTTGTTCTCTACTATGCTCGGGGCCCAGAACCAAGGAGCTCAGTAAATATTTACAGGCGTGCATCATACATGGAGGACACTTATGCTGTGACGGCCCCACACCCGGCTTCCTTTGGGGTCTGTCCCCTGCTCTCCATTACCCGCGGAGTAGTCACTGAGCACTGACTCTTCCTGGCTTCACTCTCTGGCATCAAAACTTATCAGTCCCACATCTCAGTCTTTTGCAAGGTGACACTTCATCTGATTACCTAATTCACACTAAGGTGTTAATGGTGCTAATGACATAGTATTTATTACCCCAGGGGACCCAGAGCGGTGGTATCAAAACATATCATTCCCCAGTGGTTTAAAACTCCTTGGTAGCTTTCCAGGGAGTCCAAGTAGAGTCCAGTCTCCTTAGCTGGGTTCACAGGGCCCCGTCTGCACGACTCGGCTTCTGTCGGCTTCCCTAGCCCTGACTTCCTAAGCCTTAGTCATCGCCCTCTCTCCCACCCAGGGCTCAGCACAGTACCTGGAACAGCCAAGCCCTCAATAAATGTTTACTGAGTGCATTAAAAAAAAAAAAAAAAAAAAAAAAAGATTTTAATGAGTCATGCTTAACTGAAGATTTTGGTGTAGTCAGTCGTTGGGCCTTGGATGCCAAAGGAATGACAAATGGTGGGAATTTCAGGCACAGCGACTGTGACAGCCCCAAGGAAACCAAGAGAGAAGTATCTTTATCTGGGTGGAGGGGAGTGGGCCTTTCAGAGCCTCGAAATCTCCTCACCTGCTGCACCACTCCCGCCACATAAGCACCCTACCCTTCTTCCCAGGGTGAGATTTATCAGCTCTGCTTTCTGATGTGCCAGACGAGGGGAGAGCCGCATTGCCATGCCTTCCTGCCCTCCTGATGCAATCTGTGGTCACCTGCAGGCAGAGACAGATGAAGTCTATCATTCGGCTGAGAGTAATTTCTGATAGGAGAGGGGCTTCCCCCGGCCCTTTCCGCCTCTCTGAGCCTTGCCAAGGTCACTTGGGTTGCCCAGCCTAAGTCACTGCCTGTCACCGTGGTTACTGTGTGGACAAGGCCTCCCTCTGTCACTCCACTTCCCCTCCCTGCCCCATACTCTTGCCCTCACCCACCCCAAAGCCTCACCCTTCCCTTCCATAGGGATATGGCCTGAGAAAGGAGGAGCCATTTGATTTTGGTTTAGTTTAGGAAAATCTTCCTTTTTGATTTGTTTTAGTGTTAGGTGCAGAGTGGTGACTATTGTTGAAAGTGAGTGGGGGATTTTGGCTTCGTTTAGGTTTTGGAAGGGAGGATTCTCTGAGGCTTCTGTGATACTGACATCTGGTGTGGAAAGTCTTCCTCCTTCATCGAGGTGGCTGGGCCTCCAGGTTACTTCCCCAGCAGCCTCCCTGGATCTTCTCTCCTCTCCCCCCGCCCCTGTACCATGCCCAGGGTGATCCTTCTAAAGGACAAATCTTTTTTTTTTTTTTTTGAGACGGAGTCTCGCTCTGTCTTCCGGGCTGGAGTGCAGTGGCCGGATCTCAGCTCACTGCAAGCTCCGCCTCCTGGGTTTATGCCATTCTCCTGCCTCAGCCTCCCGAGTAGCTGGGACTACAGGCGCCCGCCACCTCACCCGGCTAGCTTTTTTTGTATTTTTTAGTAGAGACAGGGTTTCACCGTGTTAGCCAGGATGGTCTCGAACTCCTGACCTCGTGATCCGCCCGTCTCGGCCTCCCAAAGTGCTGGGATTACAGGCTTGAGCCACCGCGCCCGGCCTCTAAAGGACAAATCTTGATCTAGCACGTCCCTGGTTAGAACCCTTCCGTCCAGTGGTTCCTAGTGCTTCAGGGATAACTCGCCTTGTCCCTCAGTGTCTGCACAGTGTCCTCTATCTCCTCTCACTTGGCTTTGCCATCGGGGCTCCGGTAAGAAGCTTTCCAACCTGGCAGCTACAGACTCTGTGCAGTTGTATTATTGCTGTAAATGGGCAGGGATGATGCGTTTGTGGAGTGACTGATTTCAAGTACAACGGCTACCACGGGAGAGGTCTGTGAAAATCACTGGAATTGAACATTGTCATGCTTTGCCCAAAAAGGTTGAGAATCCCCACTCTGATGATACTAGAAGCCTGCTTTCCACCCCACCCTGTGCCAAGCCATTTCTTGCCTCCTTGCTTTGCCCATACCAGCCTGGAATGTCCCAAGCCTATTCAACTTGCTTCCTCCAAAACGTAGTCCCACGTTGGTCTCCAGGAAGCAGCCTTTAGATGCCCCCTCCTCCTGGCCACTGCAAATGTGTCCCCCAGCTGCTGAGGCGCACGCCTAGGTCTGACACACACCATGATATGTTGAAAACGTTGGTTTCTGGGTTATTCTTCTCACAGTCCCAGGCAGCGAGCCCTCAAGGACAGGGGCTCCATGGGACAGGTCTCTGGGTAGGAGGCCAGGACCCAGGTCGCTAAGGGCGTGTCACTCATCTGGACCACAGCTCCCTGCCTTGTGGTGTGGGCTCTGTTCTCTGCACTGGACTCATTCTAAAACAGAGCATTTGGTCCTTGCATCCTGCCTTGTGGTTTATGACTTAGTAGATTGAAAATGACAGTTATGCTCCATTTTCATCTGGAAAGAAAAAAAAGAGTGGAAAACCAGAGATTGCACTGATCTGGAGGTAGAGAGAAAACTGTGGAGATCAAATAATATATTATTTATTATGAATGTTACATAGATCAAGACATGTTTGAAATAGGCTTAATTTTCCTCAAGTTGGCTTTTGTCTCACAATTGAGTTCTTGTTGACAAAGACCAGTTATTATTCATCTTTGTGTCTCTGGAGCCTAGCATGGTGCCTGATAAAGCGTGGTCACTTCACAAATACTTGTCGAATGAATGCATGGGATGAATATGCATTTGGGTATTTTTAATGCTTGATGATTAGAACATTCTCATGGCTTGTTAACTTGTAAGACATAATTTTCATTGTAAGTTCTTTGTGTGTGCAAATGCTTTTGTGTGGAATGCTTGCCATGTACTGAAAAATGCTTTGTGATAGCAGTTTTGAAAAATTGAGTCATTTTGCCCTGATTGAAGCTGGGTGACCTTGTGCAAGTCCATTTAACCCTCTGGGACTTGTGGCCCTCATCTGTAAAATGGGTAGAAGGTCAGAGTGGACCTCGTGGCTTGAGAGGCTAGTACCCTCATGCTGCATGTAACTGTCACATCCTCCTCTTTGGTGATTGGACACTGACCCTCTCCCCAAGGGTTCCTGCACAGAGCTGGAATTCTCTCTGGTGTCTTTGACTGCATTCCAGTGGGTGGAATGCCTTGTTTCTCAGTAGCAATGAGAAATGTTAATGTGGGGTTATGAAAGCAAGCCAAGAGCCATGGAATAATTAAAACACACACGCACACAAAGAAGGAAAAGCGAGAGGGGAAAACATGCTTAATGGACAAGGGATGAGTAAAACCCAGTGGACTGAGAAAACCCCAGAGCTGAACTTCACATGACCCCGTGTGCTGCCTGCAGTTGCGACACCCCGTGCCCCTTGTGCCCCGCCGGCCTCTCAGTGATGTCAGCGGGCCATGGGCCCCACAGGAAGCAGGGACTGCCATCAGCCTGGTGGAGCGTGCCAGCCCGCTCCTCCTCCGTGGCCCACTTCCCACCCACCTGGGTCTCCAGATAACATGAAGCCATAGCTCCCAGGCTCGTCAGCGAGGGAAACCAACTCAGTGCTTCTCAGAAAACAGAACCCCAACCCATTAGTGATGTCCACGCAGGCAAGAGATGACCAAGAAGAATGTTTGTCTTTTAGGAGTTCTCTGCCTGAAACCAGCAGGTTTCCTTTAGGGGTAGGGTGACTGTGCTTGCTGAACACCTCTAGGTCATCAGTGAATGAAATAATTCATTCTGTGTTTGAGTGTCTAAGACCCAGGGGGTTTAGGAATAAGTAAGGTATTGGCTGTGCCCTTGGAGTTCTGTGCTGCTTAGGGGATAAAACTCAAACTCACAGACATCCGTGGCTCAAATCAAGGCATATGGATGCAGTGACTCTTGGAACATTCAAGAGAGAATCACCACCTCTGCCGGTGGAGGAAAGACCAGGAACTGCCCATCTAGTTTTCCCATGACCCCAGCCTGTAGCGGGATATGTCAGAAGATTTGGACTTTGAGGAACTTGGGTTTGACAAAACAGAAGTGTATGTATATAAACAGAGAGAGATGGGAGTGATGGGGGATAGGACGCTGACAGCGCCTCGGTAGTCCCTCCGCCTAGGCGACAGCATTGACTTCATAGTGTTGTTGTGAAGTCTGAAGAAGATACAAGAGGGAAGAGGAGCCTTCCTTGCTGTGCAGATGCAAGTGCTCATTGTTACTTTTTCTGCCTCTCTGTGTCTGTGACATCCAGCCCTGTGTGGGCTGCCCCTGGTTGCAAAGTGGGCCTCCTGCCGTTGAGCAGCTATGGTCCAGCGGGCAGGTACGCCACAGTCATGGAAGCCTAGTTAAATCATTACATAATAGTTAGCTCTGTATGACCAATCTTTTCTTTAAAGAAATTCTTCCTTTTGGAATAATTGTAGATACACAGAAAAACCGTATACAGGTAATACAGAAAGTTCCAGTGTACCCCTGACCCAGATGTCCGTAATGTTAATGTCTTACATTACCACGGTACACATGTCAAAACTAAGAAACAACATTGGTACATTACTAGTAACACAAGTCCGGACTTCATTCAATAAACCTTTTGAAAAATAACAGCTTTATTGGCATATAATTCATATACCATAAATCTACTCTTTTAAGGTATATGATTTAGTGGTTTTTAGTATATTAACGGAGTTGTGCAACCATCATCACTATCTAATTTTAGAACATTTTCAACACCACAAAAAGAAACCTCATACCCATTAACAGTCACTTCCTGCCCATCCCCCTTAACCCTGGCAACTTAGTCTACTTTCTGTTTCTCTGGATTTGCCTCTTTTGGACATTTCATATAGGTGAAATCATACAATTTGTGGACTTTTGTGTTTGACTTCTTTCACTTAACATATTTTCAGAGTTCATCCATTTGTAGCATGTGTCAGTACTTCATTCCTTTTTATGGCCAAATGGTATTCCGGTGTATGGATATACCACATTTTGTTTGTCCTTTCTTCAGTTGATAGACATTTGAGTTGTTTTCACTTCTTGGCTATTGTGAATAATGCTGCTATGAATATTTGTGTACAAGCTTTTTTTGTGGACATGTGTTTTCATTTATCTTGAGTAGATACTTAGAAGTGGAATTATGGGGTCATTCGGTAACTTTAACTTTTTGAGAAACTGCCAAATTGTTTTCCAAAGTGGTTGTACCATTTTAGAGTCTCCCCAGCAATATATGAGGGTTCCAGTTCTCCCCATCCTTGTCAAGACTTGTTGTCTCTGTTTTATTTTAGCCATTCTAGTGAATGTGAGGTGGTATCTCATTATAGTTTTGATTTGCATTTCCCTATTGGCCAATGATATTGATCATCTCTTCAAGTGCTTTTTGGCCATTTGTGTTTTTTGTTTGTTTGTTTTTGAGATTGAGTCTCATTGGGACATCCAGGCTGGAGTGCAATGGTGCCATCTCGGTTCACTGCAAGCCGTGCTTCCTGGGTTAAAGGGATTCTCCTGCCTCAGCTTCCTGAGTCGCTGGGATTACAGGTGCGTGCCACCATCCCCGGCTAATTTTTGTATTTTTAGTAGAGACAGGGTTTCACCATGATAGCCAGGCTGGTCTCAAACTCCTGACCTCAGATGATCCATCCGTCTCAGCCTCCCAAAATGTTGGGATTACAGGCGTAGCCACTGCACCTGGCCTTCCATTTGTATATCTTGTTTGGAAGAACATCTACAAATCCTTTAGCCATTAATTTTATTATTTACTTTTTTCTTTTTTGAGACGGAGTTTTGCTCTTGTTGCCCAGACTGGAGTACAATGGTGCGATCTCAACTCACTGCAACCTCTGCTTCCTGACTTCAAGAAATTCTCCTGCCTTAGTCTCCCAAGTAGCTGGGATTATAGGCGCCCGCCACCACTGCTGGCTAATTTTTTGTATTTTTTTTTTTTTTAGTGTAGATGAGGTTTCACCATGTTGGTCAGGCTGGTCTTGAGCTCCTGACCTCAGGTGATCCACGTGCCTCGGCCTCCCAAAGTGCTGGGATGACAGGCATGAGCCACCACGCCTGCCTAGCCATTTCTAATTGGGTTGTCTTTCTGCTGTTGAATTATAAGAGTTCGTTATATATTCTGGATACAAGTTCCTTTATCAGATACATGGTTTGCAAATATTTTCTTCCATTTTATTTCTTTCAGTTCTGTGGGTTGTATTTTCACTCTCTTGATGGTGTCTTTTGAAGCACGAAAGTTTTTAATTCTAATGAAGCTAAATTTGTTTTACTTTTACCACTTTTGCTTTTTGTGTTGTATCTGAGAAACCATTGCTTAATCCAAGGTCACAAAAATTTACTCCTTTGCATTCTTCTAAGAGTTTTATAATTTTAGCTCTTATATTTAGGTCTTTGATCCATCTTGACCTAATTTTTGTATAAGATGTGAGGTAGGGGTCCAACTTCATTCTTTTGCATGTGAATATCCAGATGTCGACACTCTGTTGAGAAGAATGTGCTTTCCCCAGTGAGTTGTCTTGGCACCCTTGTAGAAAATCATTTGACTGTAAATGTAAGGGTTTATTTCTGGACTGTTAAGATTCTCTTCTATTGATCCATACATCTATCCTCATGATAGTCTTGACTACTATAGCTTTGTAGTATTAATCAACTTTTAAAATATATTTTTCTTTTTTTTTTTTGAGACGGAGTCTTGCTCTGTCACCCAGGCTGGAGTGCAGTGGCGCGATCTTGGCTCACTGCAAGTTCTGCCTCCCGGGTTCACACCATTCTCCTGCCTCAGCCTCTCGAGTAGCTGGGACTACAGGCGCCTGCCACCATGCCTGGCTAGCTTTTTTTTGTATTTTTAGTAGAGATGGGGTTTCACCGTGTTAGCCAGGATGGTCTCGATGTCCTGACCTAGTGATCCACCCGTCTCGGCCTCCCAAAGTGCTGGGATTACAGGCATGAGCTACTGCGCCCGGCCTTGAAATATATTTTTCAAAATCTGCATTGTTCAAAAAAAGAATCTGTGGTAACTCTCAGAAATACAGTAATTACAAGAGTAAATCCAGTAAATACAAATAAAGATAGACAAGGAAACTAGGGGAGAAGACAAGAAAATCAATAGGAAAATAAGATGACATCAGAGTTAATGTTAGCACACAGTATTATGTGTTGTAAGGTTTTGTGAGATTGTTGGAAGTAGCCTGCAAATTTGGCTTTGAGCTTTCTAGCAGCCAAGGGTAAAATGGAAATGCGGTTAATGACAAGATTAACATAGATGTCTGAAAGGTTTTTTTAAAAAATGTCCCACCTCCAGTATTTTCAGGGATTGAAAATAAGCATATTTCTCCCATAGACCCTAGGAACCTGAGCTTCTCGCGCGCAGGATTGGTTCATTTGTGTTGGTTCTTTCCCTTTGTACCAATAGCTCTTCGAGGACAGTAACTGTCTTATTTCCCTCACATCTCCCTGCAGTGTTTAGGACAGAGCACGGGAGATGCTTACAAAATCTTGATTGAATTCTTTTTAAAATTGGGAATGTTTATTACATCCTTTGGCAGCATTTCTGCCACCAGGTTGAGGTTAGTTGGGACCAATTTGGTGGTGGAGAAGTGGCAGGGGCTGCCCTCCTGGCTGCATTTTAGAAGTGTTTTCTTGCATCATGCTTCCTGAGCGCTGGCTAAGCAGTGGAAACATCGAGCTGTTGCGGTCGTGTGCCCCTGTCCTGAGAGATGGCGGTCACTTTGGAGTGAAGGTAAGCGGCATTGCTTCACTCGTGTGGAACCCACCCACCTTCCCACTTCCTCAGCGCTGGAGGGTCCTCTCTCTCGCTCACGCCCTCTGACGTGCCTTTGAGACTGCCTGCCCAATGGAACTATCCAGTATATGTGAGGGGGGACCTGGCTAAAACTGAACAGCTTCTCATGGAATTGGGCCCCTCATCACCTACAGTTGTGCGTAGCACAGAGATGGCCACTCTGCAAAGAGGCCTACCCGGATAGCTCCCTCACTGGGGGCAAGGAACAAGCCACCTTCAACTGATTACATGTCATACTGGGTGGCCCTCTTTGTCCCACACCCAATGAAGGGTTTTACCATTTTTCAGTAGCATCCTTTCTTAAGAGAAACAAAAAATAGATTTGAATACCAACCTTTAAAGGGGTAGTTGTCATTGCTTCACAGTTGACAGATGAGGAAATGGGGGCTCAGGGTGCGTTACCTGCCTGCTGTAAGTCATATGGTGAGTGGGATGTGAAGACCTGACTCCAACCCAGAGAATCTTGACTTTGACTTCATCCTTCCCTCTTTCCACCTGCCAGCACCCAGTCTTTATCAACATTTAGGGGGCTTGAGAGGCCATTCTTTCTATTTTAGGTACCTTCAAACAGGCAAGCACAGTCTTCTTTGAAGTTATCTCTGCCTCCATGTGGGAGACTATCAACAAATAGCTCCGCCTTACCCTCGCAAAAGCACTCTCTGCACGGTCACCCCGGTGCCAGGAGCAGCCTTGTAATATGCCACACATCTTGTTACTGCCTGTGGCTTTTCACACCTCCTGTCTCAAATATTGGAGCTTTTTTGGCTACAGCCCTGTGAGGAAGACAGTGTGGGTGCTGTTGAGCCTATCTTACCCATATGGGCACTGCATCGTCTAGGGTCGCCCTGTTGGTTGGGATCTGGAGTAAGCCCAGAGGCCAGGATTCTGACTTCTGGTCCAGTGCTCTGCCCTAGCCCTGGAGCAAATGTGTATCAAGTTGCACTGACAATCTTTGAATTCCTGGAACTCATGCCATGAGCACTTCCAGGAGCACCTTAGCGCTTCATTACAAAGATGATGAGACCGTAGGAAAGTCTTCTTCTTTTCCCACGGAAGTAGAATGTCACCCACACCCACAGATTTTGTCGTGTCCCTTCAGCACTGAGCTGTGTTCTCAGAACAGAACAGGTAGAATACAGTCAAAATGCAAACAGAATAGCCTCCCTCCACAGTCTGCTTTGATGGAAATGTGATGCCAAACAAACAGAAAAGTTGTTTTGGCTCCATCTCTGAGGTCATTTAGTTGCTATTTCCATCTACTTGGAGTCCACATCTGCTGTGTGCTCAGAGCTGTGCTGGTTGCCAAAGAATCCAACAAGAAAAAGGCATGGCCCCCGTTGGGGCGCTTAGTCCCATATGGCAGTGCCCCAAGCCCAGGTGAGAGACATATGCCCTCTGGGCCGTGATTTCCTCATCAGTAAAGCAAGGAAGATAATGTCTGGTTAACTACCCTCCTGGAGTCATGGCAAGGCTGATACAGATTCAGTGGCATTAACTCATTTGTTCATTCAGCACATTTTACTGGCAACTTAACGCTGTGCTGGGCTCTGGATATAGTAGTGAACAAAGAGGAAGCACCCACAAGGGTAACATTGCAAGTGGTAGGAGCCATGCATGAGAAGTCCAGGGAGCCTGGTTCCATTTGAGCAAGCAGTAGTGGTCTGGGAAGGTTCCCCCAAGGAAAGGACATTGGAACCAATTCCAAAGGGTGAGTAGGAGTCATCAGAAGAGCATGTCTCTCATCTCTGGACTTCTGTAGAGAGACTTCTGTAACCACCGTACCCTCTGGAAGTGGGTACAGAAGTCCAGAGATGAGAGAGATGTTTAACAACAGAGAAAACCACCCGAAGGACTTTGTACATCTCTCTAACATCTCCTGTTCAGTTTATCTCAGCTGGCCTTTGCTGAGCACCTGTTAGTTGCCTAGTGCATCCCCAGGTGATGGATTATGGAGTTGGCAGTGGTTGACACGGTCTGAGAGCAGCTCCCGGGTAAACCAGCGCACTGTGGTTGATGGGCTGCCTCCAGGTAGAGAGTGAGGCCCTCCAAGCACAGCCTGGCCACCTGCATCTTCACATTTGCAGTGCCTAGCACACACTGGACAAAAGCGATCACTGGACACTTTGTCCTAGGATGCAGATTCGTACCAGGCCTACAAGGCTTGTATAAATCTTCCCTAACACTGATCATGTGGCATCCGGTAAGGGACCTAAGCTTTTGAATCTTGGATCCATCTCCAGCACAGGGATAACGGTGGCGCCCATCTCATGGCGTGTGTGGACATTGTCTCAATAATGACTGTGATGTGCTGAGCAAGTGCCTGGCTGGAGAAGCGCGTGGTAAAGGGGAGCAGCTGTGATTATTATGGGTATCATTCCTAGTGGTTCTGCAATTAGTCTTGACAGTACGTGCCGCAAGACTTCATACAAGCAGAGGCTGCAGGTGTTGGAAGTGCTCCTTAGAGCCTGTGGGACCTAGATGGGCACAGCGAGGGAGAGTCTTAGGTGGAAGCAAGAAAACTGAGCATCAGGAAAGGAGCAAATTCCCTTGGTGATGGGGGTATCTGTTCTGCATGGAGAATAGATGACTTCGTAGCCATTGGGAAGCCAGCTAACCAGCTTTCTGCTTGATGGTTGTACAAAAATCCCGTGATTAGTGACAATGGCATGCCAAGTTTGAAGAGCAAAGGTCAGGAGGTGAGAAAGCAGATAAATGCAATGTTTATCTTGAAAGAAGTTGTCAACTGCTTGGAAATCCCCAAGCTTACTTCCTCCAGGAAGCCATTCTGGACTACTACACCCAGTTCTCATAGCTCCCGGGCCCGCCATCTTCCCAGCACTGAAGCACACACTGAAAAAGGCGTTTTTCTGAATATGTCACTGCTTCCCCTGTTGGAGAGATGTGGCTCCTTGAGGTCTGGGGTCACGGCTGGCATGTTTGGTGGCGTAGCTAGAAAGAGTAATAATCCTTTTTGAATGCACAACATTGACAGAGGCCTCACAGGCTGAAAATGCTAATTAGGACACACAGTCAGGTGTTTTGGCCTCCAATCCAGGTGTTTTCCCACCCTGTGGGCCTCACTCGAATGATGACCCCAGGTTCTGCCCGTGGTGAATGAGCAGGCGTGGTTTTGTTCTGTTATGGCGGGAGAAGAGAGCTGGTTGTCAGAACCAGCAGTGGCTTCAGATCTCGAAAGTCCAACTTCTTCATTTTACAGAGGAGGAAACCTGTGCCCCAAAGCAGGTCCCCCCAAGTTCCAGCCCAGTGCCACCCTCACTGCACAGAGCAGCTGTCTCCTTTTGATCATGAGGAAGCCAGTAGGTCCCCGGTGGAGTTCAGCAGATGTGCCGGGTGTGCGACTCTGGTGGGTGTGAGGATGTTTCCTTTCCTGCTGGGAAGTCCTCCAAGCTCTTGTGAAAGAAATGTGGTTTGTCGAGCATGGATTTTCAAACTTTCTTTATAGACAGCTGTTGTTAGCTTAAAAATGCCTGGAAACATGATCAACTGTAATGTTTTAATGATACCATAGAAGCACATAATCCTAAGCACATGCAACGAGAATGTATGGAACTCTCTAGTAAGAGTCTGAAATTTGGCCGGGTGCGGTGGCCCATGCCTGTTATTCCAGCACTTTGGGAGGCTGAGGTGAGTGGATCACCTGAGGTCAGGAGTTCAAGACCAGCTTGGCCAACGTGGTAAACCCCGTCTCTACCAAAAATACAAAAATTAGCTGGGCATGGTGATGGGCGCCTGTAATCCCAGCTACTCAGGAGGCTAAGGCAGGAGAACTGCTTGAACCTTGGAGGTGGAGGTTGCAGTGGGCTGAGATTGTGCCATTGCATTCCAGCCTGGACAACAGAGTGGGACAACAGATTGAGACAACATCTCAAGCAATAAAAAAGAGTCTGAAATTCATTCTTTCAACACGCTTGTGTTGGGTGCTCCCTGGCACAGCACTTGGTGCCCACTAACTCACAGCGTCGGGGAAGATAGGCGTGAAACAAGTCATCTGGTGTGGTCACTGCAGTGGGGGAGCCCAGTGAGGGCCTGTCCAGCCCAGCTGAGGGGAGACTGAGAGAAGGCTAGGTGGCGTAAGTGAAGATACGGATAGCGCTTTCCTCTTCAGAGTGTTTATTACCAGGGTTAGGTAAAGCAGATCTCATGTGTTTTCTGCTACTAAATAGAAGTTCTTGTTTTGTTTGATTTCTGGTGGTCTTTGATGTTTTCCAAAAAGGTAATAACTCATTGTTGAGTGAGATCAGGACTGGGGCCAGCAGACTTGGGTCCAAAGGTGTGTCATTTTTATACCAGACTAGAATCGGGTGAGGGGAGATGTAAAGAGATGGCTATTGTCACAGAAAGCACCGGAAAGAGCTCTGCATAGAAAAAATGCCTTTCTCTGCGAGGTTTTCATCCAACATGGGAACACAAAACACCAGTTTAAAATAGCTAGGTAAGGCTTCACGGTCTCTCCATGTGATGTGGGGGTCCTGAGTCATGACCATCCCATTGTACAGGATAAAATACTGGTTTCTGATCTTGTCTTTCAAGACACAACCCAAATGCTGTCTTCCTTGTGGTGCCTTCCTTGGGAACCCCAGCCAGGTGATGTTTGCCTTTTCTCTGATGTTGCCTAATTTTTCCTCTTTGTGTCTCTTGAGCTCAGGGACACGCATCCCCTGTTGTACCTAGCACAGAATCATGCACAAGCAGGTCCTTGTTAACTGTTGGTGTGTACCAGCAAACATTTATGGAGCACCTGTTATAAGGGGCACAGGCCAAGGAGCTGGATAGATGAGCATGGAGTTTGCGGGAGAGGTCTGAGCTGAGATATACATTTGTGAGTCATCATTGTATGGATGAGGCCAGGCGGGGGAGGATATGAGGGTAGAATGAGAAGGTCCAGACCTGCACCTGAAGAACAGCCCCATTTAGGCAATGCAAGGAGAGACAGAGGAAAAGCAAGATGGTGCACAGTGACATTGAAGGTGAGTGATGAGACCCTGTAGTGAGAGGAAGGGAGCAGCAGTGCTAGATGTTGCAGAGAACCCTGAATGATAAGGCCTGAAAACCAAGTGTTCAGATTCTGTAACCTGGAGGCCACTAGGTGACCTTAGCAAGGGCAGTCATGGTGCAGTGCTGGGGCTGAAGCCCATTGAAGGGAGGCCTGTAGTCAATGGGAGGTGGGCAGTAGACACAGAGGGCTGGGTTATTCCTGCCACACAGCTGTGCTGGGGCCGTGGCGGGAGGGGGGGTGCCACAGAGTGGGAGTCAGAGAGGGAACTGGGTAAGGGCTGACTGTGGATGGGGAGCGCATGCAGTGCTTTTAGAGGCCAAGTGAGTGGAAATCTCTATGAAGCAGATGGATGGAACCCTGACTGAATTGTCTCAGACTTGCCAAAGACATCCATAAAATTCAGACCCGCACACACTGGGGAATGGGAAAAATGAATTATTTTGTAAGAAGCTTGTAGTCCAAAGGTAGAATTGCCTAAGAGCTTCTGAAAGGAAAAAGTCATGGCAAGTTGGTATTTTAAAGTGAAATAACATAGGTTGGATTTTCTAGTAACTTCAAGGGGTAAAGACTTTGTATTTTTTTTTTTTTTTTTTTTTTTTTTTTTTTTTGGAAACAGAGTCTCACTTTGTCACCCAAGCTGGAGTGCAGTGGTACAATCACAGCTCACTGCAACCTTGACCTCCCAGGCTCAAGCAGTCCTCCTGCCTCAGCCCCTTAGTAGCTGGGATTATAGGCGTACGCTACCACACCTGACTAATTTTTGTGTATTTTGTAGAGGTGGGATTTCACCATGTTACCCAGGCTGGACTCAAACTCCTGAGCCCAAGCTATCTGACCACCTTGGCCTCCCAAAGTGCTGGGATTAAAGGCATGAGCCACTGTGCCTGGCCAAGACTCTGGGTTTAGTAAGCCTCTGGCAACTCACTAGGAGTGGGTTTCTAGGACCTCCCCACTTTCTTGCTTGTTGTTTCTTTTGCTAGCCATAAGTCCCTGGAGTACACTGGGTGCTTTATGGGAGAAAGAGGAACAGTGGGGGACAGACTTTGCCCTGAGCTGCTTCACGTGATGTGGGGAACACAGGTGATAAGAGCCTGTGGCAGCTCAGGCAGCCCTGCCGTGACCTGGAGTTCAGGAGGGCTATCAAGAATAACAAGACTTACACACATGCCGTGCTGTGTCTTTGGGTCAATACATGGATGATTTTTGAAACTGCCTCTATATATCAAACTCACTTTGGAGATGTAAGGCATGGCCTCTGTCCTGGTGACAGTATCTGAGTGGGAGGCCTGGTAAAATGTCTGTGTTTAGGATGATGAACGCCATAATCTAAGACTGGTAAGTGCCATGGGGTGGTCTAGAAGGGCAAATGGGCTGGCTGCGAGGAGGGTGGAGGCACTGTGCAATGGTGTTACCTGGGAACACTCCGTGGAGAGTGTGGGAATCTCACCCTGGCGCTACCCCTTTATCCTACAGGTAAGAAATTGGGCCTGGGAAAGGGAAGGGGATTTTTCAATCTTCATGGCTGCTCCAGGACTTGTAAGACTTTCCTTTAGAGAAACCTTGTCCACCCTCTGGCCCGTGGGCTGCATGTGGCCCAGGACAGTTTTGAATGAGGCCCAACACAAATTCATAAACTGTCTTAAAACATTATAAGATTTGGCCGGGTGCGGTGGCTCAAGCCTGTAATCCCAGCACTTTGGGAGGCCGAGACGGGCGGATCACGAGGTCAGGAGATCGAGACCATCCTGGCTAA
>NW_016814470.1:4416898-4438632 GCF_001698545.2 Rhinopithecus bieti | reverse complement strand
TAAAAAAAAAAAAAAAACATTATAAGATTTTTTGTTTTTTTGTGATTATTTTTTAACTCATCAGCTATCGTTGGTGTATTTTATGTGTGGCCCAAGACGACTCTTCTTCCAACGTGGCCCAGGGAAGCTGAAAGACTGGACACCCCTGCTTAGAGAAAGTGCATTTTCTGTTATAAAAGGATCTTGAATCCCCATCTGATATGTTGGGACTTTGTCTTGCATGTTTTCAGGCAGGACACGATTATATCTGTAACATCATAATATGTAAGAATGTGCACTTCTTAGCCTTTGCAGAGAGGCGGGAGGCCTGTTTCCTGCAGCCCCCGCCCCGTCCTGGCTGAGGGGTGGGAGGCAGCTTGCTGGCCAGCCCTGCTGAGTCACCCTCCGGCGTGGAGCCCGGTGGGGATTTCCACGCGGCCCCAGTGTTCTCTTCTCCTCGTTTCCTGTTGGGCTTGTGACGCAGGCTGGCTGCCAGCGGGTGCCGGTGGGCACTCCCGACACAGGCCACTGCCAGCCGGCCTTGTGGGCCCTGAGGGCATCGTCGGTGGCTCTCTCCCCATGAGTGACTGTGCCTGGCAGGATGTGCCCCGCATCTCAGTTGCACTCCGTTCTGGGTGGGCAGCTCCCAGAGGCCCCTGGGAGGGCTGCAGATGGGCGGAGGGTGGCTGCCTGGGAGGACGGGAGTTTTTGTTGAAGAGAGAGCTTACTCTTGGGGCAGTTTGTACTGGGCGTTTAGGGTTATAAAAACCTAGATTTGCTGAAAACGGCTCTCTTTTTATCTTCTGACAAGAACATTTGTGAAGAAAACAAAACAGACCTTCAGCCATTTAGTCTGTACACTGAGAGAATGGTTTCTACAGTATGCCTGATGTCTCTGGGTCTTTCTAACACATCCAGGTATGTGCTCGTCAGCCTCTAGTGCCTCCATTTCTTGATACGAGGATATTTTGCTTAAAAAAAATCTCTTCTGATAGGACCTCTGCATATTCATGCATGTTTTCCCTCCGGAACTTTGTGTCTCACCACTGTGCTAGGCAGTTTACAAATGTCATCTGATTTCATTCCTGCCACTACAGTCTAAGGCTATGTTGTCTGATACCTATCCACCACCCTCATGTGGCTATTTAAATGTTGGTTCGTTAAAATTAAATACAATTACAAGTCCTGTCCCTCAGTCACACCAGCCACATTTCAAGTGCGCGGGTAGTCTAGTGGCTACCACATCAGTTCATATAGAGCAGTACGTTTTCATCACCACCAAAAATTCTATTGGGTAGCACTGGTCTAAGGTCTGCACATATGTCCCCATTTTGTAGATGAGGAAACTGAGTCCTACAGAGGTTAAGTTGACTTGAGCACTTAGAAGAATGAACAAATGAAACCTTTTCATTTTACACATGGGGAAACTGAAGGTTATACTCCCCTTTCCTTCTTAGAAAAGAGAAATTGATCTGTAGGCTTCAGGGACTCTTCAGTTAGCCTGGGGGTGCTGTGCGAGTTAGCTCTTTTGCTGTTCCCCCCAGACCCTGTCAGCTGTGGGTGGCTGGTTTCTCTTGGTTTCCTCACCAGAGTTTGGGAATGAGCAAGTCAGGACTGCTTTCTGCACGGTAATCCTTTGGCCCATTTCCTATCGGGGGATTTATGGAGCTGGTGATCTCTTGGGTTTTTTGGCCATTTGTTAGAGCGAAGAGAGGTCACAGGAAATGATATACTAGTTTCATTGTCCAAAATACTGAGGTCCAGAGAAGTGAGGGGATGCTGAGGGTCATGCATCTAGCTAAGAGCTGAGCTGGTTCTTAAACGTGTTTTCAAGCCAGGGCTTGTCTGATTTTCTTAGGAAAGTAATCACTCCATGGACAAGGATAGGTTTTTTTCACGGAGCAGTGATGTTCCCTGTGGTCCCTATATAGGGTGGTAAGGAATAGGGCTTTGGGATCCTACAGACCAGGGTTCAAATCCTGGCCCCACCACTTGTAAGTTATGGGACTTCAGAGAAGGACTTAAACATTCTGAGTCTTCAGTTTCTTCATCTGTAAAACAGGGATAAAATACCTCAGTGAATTTGTTTTAAATACTTGCGTGTGGCCATGGTGGCTCATGCTTGTAATCCTAATACTTTAGGAGGCTGAGGCGGGAGGATCGCTTGAGGCCAGAAGTTTGAGACCAGACTGGCTAGCATAACAAGAACATAACAAGATCTCATCTCTACAAAAAATTAAAAATATTAGCTGGGCATGGTGGTGTGAGCCTGTGGTCTCAGCTACTCGGGAGGCTGCAGCATAAGGTTGCTTGAGCCAGGAGTTAAAGTCTGCAGTGAACTATGATCATGCCGCTGCACTCTAGCCTGGGCAACAGAGTGAGACCCTGTCTCAAAAAACAAAAACAAACAAAAAAAATCAGCCGGGCACCGTGGCTCACGCCTGTAATCCCAGCACTTTGGGAGGCTGAGGTGGGCGGATCACCTGAGGTCAGGAGTTCGAAACCAGACTAGCTAACATGGTGAAATCCCGTTTCTACTGAAAATACAATAAGTTAGTCGGGCATGGTGGGACACGCCTGTAATCCCAGCTACTCGGGAGGCTGAGGCAGGATCAGGAGAATCGCTTGGACCCAGGAGGAGGAGGTTGCAGTGAGCCGAGATTGCACCATTGCACTCCAGCTTGGGCAACAAGAGCAAAACTCCATCTCAAAAAAAAAAAAGGAAAAAAAAAATTCTAACATGTTTGAGATTGACTACAATTCCTAGTATAGTGCAAGTGTTAGTAAATAGTAGCCGTTAATATTATGAGCATATCGTCACCTTCTCCCAGCATTCTAATCCTATAGTATAGAATCCAGTACATAGGAGGCACTCAGATAGACGGAATGCCCCAAAATTAGGAGACAAGACAAACTTATTTTGAAATAGTCTTTTTTTGACATTTCCAAAGAATATATTCAATGTTTTTCTGCAACATTTGGCCTTCTTTTTAGGTGAAGGACCTCTACATTTAAAGCAGTAGATTCAATTGCTAACCTGAAAAGCTATAATAAAACATCCCAGAGTATCCAAAAAGCCTGGAAACAAAGGGAAAATAGTGTGTCCTGCTTTCCAACTTTTGGATATGCTATAGAATAGACTGAAACAAATCACTGGAAAATAGGTTGTTGTCAGTTTTATTTAGAAGCTTTTGTTCCTTTGGATTTTCGTTTTTTATTTTTGAGACAGAGTCTCCCTCTGTCACCTAGGCTGGAGTGCTGTGGTGCGATCATAGCTTACTGCAGCCTCAAACTCCTGGGCTCAAATGATCCTCTAGCCTTGGCCTCCTGATTAGCTGGGACTACAGAAGCAGGCCACCACGTCTGACTAATTTTTGGATTTTTCTGTAGAGATGAGGTCTTGCTATGTTGGGCAGGCTGGTCTTGAACTCCTGGCCTCAAGTGATCCTCCCACCTCAGCTTCCTGACATGGTAAGATTACGGGCATATGCTACCACACCCAGTTTTTTTGTTCCTTTGAAAGAAGACATTGCTAATGATTGCCCTGGGGTGTCTAGATGACCCCGCCAGCCATCCACCTCTGCAGTTTACACAGCTTGTTGATCTCCGCAGTGAGAATTAACTTCACAATCTGGGCCCGAGAGGCTGGAGGATTGTCAGTCTTTAGAAAAAAAAAACAAAAAGCTATTATCTTTAGAGAAAATGAACTTGTTGAGGAAGAAGAGTAGACAAATACTTTCTGGAAATATTTTCAAAGGGAATTAGAAAAAGAAAAAGATTTTGGTTGTCCTTTGGTGAATGAGAATATTCATTACTACGTCACACAGCTGACCAAGGCGTCATCTGAGACTGTGTTTGAATAGAAATTAAACAGGGCTGACAGTGAAGTTTCAGCTTTTAATTAGCTTTCAAAGGTATACCTCTACCTGTGATGTTGGAGCACCTTGAAAAACCTCACTGCTCTGTGCCTGAATGAGGGGCATCTAGAGGGCTTGGAATGGAAGATGTGGCACGGGGCAGCCGGGGAGAGGCTAGTGGCCAGAAGATGACCCTGATCTTGGTGAAGTTACCTGGCATCTGAGCCTGGCCTGAACAATTCAGAAACCTCATTTTGTCAGTCTTGGAGTCAGGGCTCCTGTCTCTTAGCAAAAATCTGAAGCACACATCAAGTGTATTTATTGACAAGTGTAACTACTGTGAGGTTATAACCAGGGCGCTATCTGCTTATGGGCACACCATCCGACCAGCCAAATGGTCAGAGGGCTGGGTGGGTTGGGGAAGGGGAGGGAGGGAGTCATGGGAAGCAGTTGTGCTGTAGCATGGGCTACAGGCCCTGGTGGCTGGGTGCATCCCCGTATTCCATCCAGGCCCACTCACTAGTGGGCCAGCCCTTTCCCTCTGGACAGTCCTTGCTTGGGCACTGACTGGGTTTGCTGCTGAACCTCCTGGCCTGGCAGCTCTGGTTGCTGATCCACCCGCTTCTTTCTTGATGAAGATTAAGAGTGGCCCCAGTGTGTGTATGGAGAGCCTCTTTGAAGCGCTGCTGCCTTTCTGTGCCTAGATCCACGATCTTCTCTCCGGGATCACCCCGTTGGACATTTGCTTTCCACCTTCTCCAGTCCCAGTGAACGCATGAATCTCTGTCCTCACTGTTACTGGCTGAGCCAGATGACAGTCCTATGACCTGGCCTCAGGACCACTCTTCTAGCCCCCCATGGGTGGATGAAGCCAATGGGAACAGGATGATAGGAGTTAACCACTTTTTAGGCCTCATCGGGCCTTTTCACTTTAATAGCTTAGCAGAGACATCTGTGATGGCTTGCATCCAGAGTGCGTGGTATTTATTTTTGATTTGAAATATGAAAAGCATTTTTTTAAGACAACTGACTCCTCTGAGTCATGCCCATGGGAGCAAACGGCCTGAAATATGAGCTTGTGCTTGCTGGAGGAGGATGACAGAGGAGCCTGCTGCTGGGTTCACTGGTGCTGGGGTTAGGTCACTGCTGGGCTGAAGTGCACTGACCATAAGAGCAACATGTGGGCAAGAGCCGCGGCACTGGGGTAATTTATTGCCGCCGCTCACTTCACCAGGAACCCCACACGCTGGGTTCCCACAGGATGGGACAACTGCATGGAAACCCACACTCGGGCCTGTGTTGAGCAACCACGTTTGAGTAAGAGTTATCTTATTTGGCAGGGTGGGTTAGGTGTGGGGTATTTGTCACTGAGAAGCAGAAACTGTGTGCTTGACAGACAGTCCCTGAGTCCTTAGGGAGTTGCGTAGTTTTCTTCTTTTCTTTTCTGGGTTCGTCTTACCAGCAGTCGTGTTTGAGAATGTGCACAGCTCACCTTCGTTCAGCCCTTTACAGTTTACCTCCACAGCCTTCTTTGCGTCTTGGCACCATCTTGCGCGGTGTCAGGCCAGGGGTTAGGATGCTCTGTTTACAGATGAGGAGATTGAGGCATGAGTTGTGATTGCTCACAATTGCTTCCTGAGTGGTGGGGCAATGCTGGGGCACTGCGCCCAGACTCCAGACTTCCAGGGGTCTGGGACCTCCTGCTGCCAATCTCCTAGCCTGCTACCACAGCTGTCTGTTTCTTGGCATCTCCCTGGACTTCTAACGGGACTCTTGGGGTACAGTCTGGAAATAGGTTTTGTTTTGTTTTTGTTTTTTTTTTGAGACGGAGTCTCGCTCTGTCTCCCAGGCTGGAGTGCAGTGGCGCGATATCAGCTCAGTGCAAGCTCCGCCTCCCAGGTTTACACCATTCTCCTGCCTCAGCCTCCCTAGTAGCTGGGACTACAGGTGCCCGCCACCTCGCCTGGCTAGTTTTTTGTATCTTTTAGTAGAGACGGAGTTTCACCATGTTAGCCAGGATGGTCTCGATCTCCTGACCTCATGATCCGCCCGTCTCGGCCTCCCAAAGTGCTGGGATTACAGGCTTGAGCCACTGCGCCCGGCCTGGAAATAAGGTATTTTAA
The DNA here is from genome assembly GCF_001698545.2 of Rhinopithecus bieti. NCBI lineage: Eukaryota > Metazoa > Chordata > Mammalia > Primates > Cercopithecidae > Rhinopithecus > Rhinopithecus bieti. Next base: position 4,432,673 of record NW_016814470.1, on the reverse strand, counting down.
ACATGCTTTGCAGCAACTGTTACAGATCATCATGTTCAGGTGGCACAGGAGCTGACCCTGCTTCAACTTTCCCCTCAGACATTAAACCTGTACCAACCACTGAAATGGTTTTGATTTTCTATTCTGTGCTTAAGGCCCGTCTTCCCCCAATGAATGCCAGCTCCCCAAGGACAGAGCCCTTTCCTGTCTTGTCCACGGCTGTGTCCCACGCCCTGGAAGGTGCCTGGCACACAGTAGGCCCTTAGTAAATGTTTGTCGGATGAGTATGTCTCTTCTTCAACCCTGTGGTTAGCTGGGAGAGCTCTGACAGTAGAGTCTGGCAGGTCTGGTTCAAGCATCCCTTTGATGTAACATGGTGTGAATGGTGGGGCCTCACTGAGTTGTGGAGTGGAGGGCTGTGTCTCCCTACGGCCTCCTGGTGAGGAGAAGATAGTCACCGCCCACACAGGCACACTCTTGAATATTCCAGCACAAGGTGGGCACTCATTAGAGGGCAGCTGTTACGGCCACTGCCTGGTGTGTCTTGGCGTGAGCAGTAGGGTCATCGTGGTGGTCAGTTTTTCCACTGCCATCAAATGGGTTCCATTTAGTTCTCAGACAGACAAGGTATAGGGCTGGACTCTGTGCCGTGGGCTAAATACCGACTGCCTCGAGCCTCAAATCAAGACCAGACACCGGCATAAACCCAGGTGGCCCAAGCCGAGGTCGCTCCCCAGGGCCAGGCTCATGAATGGATGAGTAAATATTTACCCTGTCTGAGGTCGAATGTGAACTGTCTACCAGGTGTTTTGTTTTTCTATCTCCTCCCTCTCTTTCTGCGGTGCCTCCCCCTGTAAAAAAGGAAACCAAGAGGCTGACAGGTTAAGTGACGGGCTTGACACAACTAACCATCAGAACGTCCTCCAGTCGCATCGCATCTAAGTCCCGTTCCTTCTTAGGCACTTCCTCCAGGAAGCATTTCCAGATGACTGGCCCATCCTGCCCTTTCCTTCCTCTGAGCCACAGCCTGGAGACAGCCCTCTACCTGTGCATCCATACGGGATATAGGCACAGGGGAAGAGGTTTGCTCATCCTCTCTCCTTCACCGTTGTGCATATTAATACTCACCTGGCAATTAGTCATATGCAGCTCTTGTGTTGACCTTCCATGTCCGTGTCTTCTGTGCCCATCTCTGGAGTTCCTGAAGATGAAGGGCTATGTCTGCTGCACCTTCAGACTTTTTGAAATTGATTGGTTGATTTGTACATCCATCTATTCACCCCACCCCCACATCCTACTGTACACGCTTATGGTCAGTCTATTCTGTGTCAGGCTCAGGGCCTTTCTCCCCAGAGTGCGTTCATGTCCAAGGCTAGAGTGGATGGCTAGAGGCCAGAGGACAGCTTAGGCTGAAAGTGGTAGGGAGACTATCAGTGGAGCTGGGAGGAGCTGAGCTTCTGAAACTTGGGAATATTCAGCCTTGCTGACGAGCTCCTCTGAAAAAATATCTTATCAGGCTCTCAGCTATCCACCGGTTCTCCCTTTCCAACTTGCAGCCTGCACCCTGGCCACGAAGTTCATAGGCAACAAAATAGAATCCACCTTCCCTATCACTCACCCCTTTTAAAATGTGACTAACTCTGAGCTAACCAAGCCTTGGCCAGACGTGGATATGGTTATGCACGGACTCCGTTTTGTGGTTTGTCGTTTCTGACTTGCTGGGAAATCCTTTGTTGGGGGTGGGGATGGGAAGTAGAGCATCTCTGGGGCTGGAGTTTTTCTAAGATGTGTAAGATTTAGAGGTTTTCACACTGCAAAAACAGGGAGAGTGGACTGCCTGCTTGCCTTTATGGTCAGTGGAGAAGAGCCCGGACTTGGAGGAAGAACAGCTAGGTTCAGATCCCTGCTTTTACTCCTGACCATTTAGTAGCCTTGGCCGAGTCCCTCAGCCTTTTTGCCTCAGTTTCCTTATCTGCAAAACATGGGGTTCTTGAAGGATTAAAGGAGCTGGTGTGTGTAAAACCCAGGAACATAGTTCCTGGTGTATAGTGACTTGTTATAATTCATAAATCATAATTCATTTCTTTTTTTTTTCAAGGCCAGCATAAGATTTCTAAGAATTTGGTTTTCAGAGAGTTGGGGTCTTGCTTTGTCGCCCAGGCTGGAGTGCAGTGGTACGATTATAGCTCACTGCAGCCTCAAATCTCTGGGCTCAAGAGATCCTCCCACCTCAGCCTCCTAAGTAGCTGGGACTGCAGGTGCGCGCCACACCCGCTAGTTTTAAATATGTGTTTTAGTAGAGCGAGCCTTGCCATTTTGCCAAGGCTGGTCTGGAACTCCTGGCCTCAAGCGATCCCGCAACTCGGCCTCCAGAAATGCCAGGATTATAGGCCTGAGCCACCACACTCAGCCTTCTAAAAGTATTTTGGTGTGCACCATTAGCACTGTGTCTTAAAGGCGATGTGCACCTTTAGCACAGAGTGTTAAATGCACGGTGGATGGATATCATGTGCATTTTACAGATGAGGCAACAAACTCAGGCCCAGCCACTTACCCAAGGCCACATAGTCCCAGGTAGAGTTGGAATTTGGAATAGAGCCTGCTGACTCCAATCCTAGGTGCCTTCCACTCACCTGTCCTCTCTTCCTCTGCACCAGGGGTCCCCAACCCCTGGGACCCCAGGGAAGTGATGTGCACTTAACACATCACTGTGGGAAAAGTAAAGCAGGAACTAACAGGATTCCTCTGTCAAGAAGGAATTTCAGTCTACTTGGGGAAAGAATAACGGCCACGCAGTAACTCACGTTTGTTTAGCATTCAAGAGCAGTGTTGCCTGATATTACTGTAATGTGAGCCACGATGTACAGCAGCCCCCACTTGTTCTTGGTTTTGCCTTATGAGGTTTCAGTCAGCTACAGTTTGGAAGTAGGTAAGTATAGTACAATCAGATGTGTTGAGAGAAAGACCACATTTGTAGGACTTTTACGATAGTATATTGTTATAATTGTTAGATTTCATTATTAGTTATTGTTGTTAATCTCTTCCTGTGATTTATAAATTAAACTTTGTCTTGGGTGTGTATGTATAGGAAAAAACACAGTGTCTATAGAGTTTGGTACTATCTCTGGCTTCAGGCATCCACTGGGGGTCTTGGAATGTATTCCCCTCGGATAATTAGAATTACTTCTAAAATCTGAAATCTGGCCATGTTAAAATGTAAGATGAGGGTGAAATTAATTTTACCTAATATATCTTGTTTAATACAGTATATCCCAAACCATCATCATTTTAGCATGTACTCAAATATAAAGATTGTTAAGGAGCTGTATTACATTCTTCTTTATCATACTAAGTCTGAAGTTGATGTGTTCTTTATACTTGCAGCACATCTCAGTTTGCACTGTCCACATTTCAAGTGCTGCCCTGTGGCTGATGGCCACCATATTGGACGCAGCAGCTACAGGATTTCTTCGTTAGGTCAGTTGATGTCACTTGCATTTTGGAGTGGAGTAATTGAGCTCCCTGGCTGAGTTACTAGTGAGGAGCTGGGTGGGACTAGAGCTTGGTCTTCTTCCCATTAAGGAAGAAGGGAAACTTGGATTTGCTGAATATCTACTATGTCCCAGGTGCTGTGCTAGATACTCTACCTTTGTCGTTCCATTTAGTTCTCACAGCAGCCTTGCATGGTGGTTGGATATCATGTGCATTTTACAGATGAGGCAACAGAAACTCAGAGAGACCCAGCAACTTACCCAAGGCCACGTAGTCCCAAGTAGAGTTAGAATTTGGAATAGGGCCTGCTGACTCCGGTACTAGGTGCCTTCCACTCACCTGACCTCCTTCTCCTACACCAGGGGTCCCCAATCCCAGGGGTCCCCAATCCCAGGGGTCCCCAACCCTGGGGCCACGGACTGATACTGGTCTGCGGCCTGTTAGGAACCAGGTCTCGTAGTAGATGAATGGTGGACAAGTGAGCATTAGGGCCAGAGCTCCGCATCCTGTCAGATAAGTGACTGCATTAGATTCTCATAGAAGCATGAACCCTATTGTGAGTTGCGTATTGGAGGGATCTAGGTTGTACACTCCATATGAGAATCTAATGCCTGATGATCTGAGGTAGAACAGTTTCATCCTGTAACATCCCCCCAACCCCCCATCTCTGGTGCCAAAAAGACTGGGGACTGCTGCCCTACACAGAGAAAGAGAATTTGCACATAGCAACTTAGACAAAGTATTCAAGGAAAGTGCCAGGGGACAGGAAGGACACCATGGGCTGGTGGCCTGTCCAGTAACAGCTTCAGGGCGTCAGTTCAGAAGGCCTAGGCCTGCTTTGGTTGGGGTGGTGTACATGTAAAAGCAGCATTCCGTCTAATCACAGGTTCTGCCTGAAAGGTGGACACCTGTAACCCTTTGGGGGACAGGGTTGGTGATAGCTAGTCGGGGGTATGAGGTGGGAGTGAAGAGGTGGTAGTGGACTGCAATCGCAGAGGCCAGAGATCTGGGCTGTGTTCTGCCTGCCACGCTGGGAATGCTGAGTACTTCCCTAGCCTCCAAGCAACTGAGACTTTTTGCTCGGGGAATCCCCAAGGATTTGGGGCGGCTGGAACTGAGCAAGCTATCGAATGCATGCATGGATTCATGCAGTCACTCACTTCACAAATATTCACTGAATACGTGCTTTGGGCCAGAATGATTTCAGCAGGAATATCTTGTCCTACATGCTATTGCTATGTCCTCTGAGGACCTGCTGCTTCGCACGTGTAGATCTCCCTCCAGAGTACTCGGCAGATTCCCGAAGCTGACTGAGGCTCTGGGAGTGTCAGCCCCTTGCCACAGGTCATGTGGTACCGAATGGAAGGTGTGGGACCTCAGAACCAAGAGGTTTTGACTCATTTGTCCCTCTTTCTGTTTTGCCATCGGCCGGGAGATAGGCATTGAGTTGTTTCTATTTGCCAGGCATCGAGTTGTGTTTTCAGGGGTTTCATTGTTGTTGTTTTCATTTTGAATGTGTTTGTTTTGTTTTACTTTTAAGAGCAATCACAGTGCTCCTGATACTGAATGGTGGCTGACGTCTGTTGCATGCCAAGCACTGTGCAGGGTGGTGGTCACAATTTATTCCAGGGATTTCTTCCAGTCCCGCTGTAAAGAGGAGGAAACTGATGCTCAGAGACTTGGACCTTTCTGAACATCATGCAGCTAGGGATTTCAGTCCCAGCCTCTCTCTCTAAGAGCCCTGACTTAGCCACTATACCTCACTGCCTCTTTGTGACCAGGGTTGAGTTCTGGTCCTCGAATGAAGCCCGATTTGCCAGAACTTTCTTGTGAGGCCTTACCTGGCCTTCAGTTTTGCCACGTGTTAATTGGGGGCAGGGCAGCCAGTCCATCCTCTTGTGCAGAAATCACCCTGCCCAGGAGATGGGTGCTTCTTCAGGATACTACCTGGCTAAGAACACTGCACTAACAGGACATAGAGATCCGATGTGTGTGAACTTTGTGAAGGCATCTCTCTCTGTTCCTCCAATCTCCCCCTTCTGTGTTATCATGCAGGGCAAGCTCAGGTTGTCGTCCTGCCTCTGTTGGGAGGACCCTTGAGTGGTCATCTTCCATGCCCAAGCAGACCTGCAGAGAACCCTGTCCAAACTGATGGTCATCTGAGACATGGAACTTCATGACAGGAAGGTGTCTTGGAGGATAACTAGCAAGTCTTTCACTTTATAGAGGGGGAAACTGAGTCCTCAGCGATCAGCCACGTAGATTCTGTGTTGTAGAGACCTGATGAACAGCAGGTTCCCATGCTGCGAACGTCTCACCCTGACCCTCACCGTATTTTTCAGGAAGTGGATGGGGCTTTGAGAAGGACAGCCTCACTGTTTTGCCCATTTCTGAGATGTAAAATCAAGGAACATTGCCCCATCTTCACCCCAGGAATCTATATGCCCCTCCCATAGGCAAGATGGAAGCTAGACCAGAATGTGCGGCTTGTGCTTCTTGCAGGGATGGTGAGGGCAGATGGGGCAGGGAGACATCATTCCTAAACCCAGCCTTTTGACCCAAGAGGCAGGGACTCCAAGGCTGTAGAATGGGAGGAATTGTGGGAGGAAAAGCACTGGGCAGAAGGCCTCAGTCAAATGTACCTGCAGTTATTAGCTGTGTGACTTGGGCACAGTGCCACCCGTGAGCTCCCATTTTCCTGTCTAGGACGGTGGACTCATGAATAGGTGTGAGATGTGCCCTCCCAGAACTGTTGCATGAGTTGAATGAGGTGCCTTGCATAACTGTACTGAATACGAGGGAAGCCTGCTTTAAATGGATGACAGGCCTTTTATCATTAGCAAGCTGCCGCACTCGCCACTCATCACTCCCCAAGGCAGCCGGTTGCATTTTCTTTCATTCTGATAAACTCCTTGAGTTGAGCAGAAATCAGACTCCCGTAACTTCTGCTGCACAGTTTAGAACAGCCCACCACGAAGCCTTATGTCCTTCGGTACATTCTGCCCTGTCCACTCGGATTTCTCTCCTCCCTCCAAAGCATCATCAGGTTCCTCCTCTGACCCATGTTTTGCACTTCCTTGCTCTGTCACTCCTCTTTAAACACTTGTCCAAATTGTTTGTGTCCCATCCTGTATTATGCCCAGGGCCGATGCAATAGCCCAGCCCAAGCAGCAGAGATCATGGCCTCCCTGATGTGGGCTCTGTGCTTCTTCTTCAGGCAAGTGGCTGTGACCGTCTAACTTCATGGAAGGGTGAACTCAATGACATTGGCTGAACTGCTGGTGAACACGGGAAAAGCCCTCCCGGACCTCTTATCTCTCTCTTCTTGCCAGAGGAAAACCATGTCCCGTTCGTCCCATTGGAGCACTATCAGGCTTATAGCCATAATCCTTTACACCATAACATAACTTTGCCCCAGATGCCAATATTATATGCCAATTTTTTTTTTCTAGAAAAACTTAATTGGGATTTTAAATGCATTTGGAGGATGGGCTGCTTTTGTGTTTTCCTCTAAAAACAATGAGAAGGAAAACAAAGTATGATCCTATTGCCAGAAAAATGGAGCCAAATCTGAAATTAATTTACAAAGTCATTAGTATTTTCCATTTGCGAACCCCGAAATGAATGTAGGTGCAGTTCCTTGCAATTAACTGCAAATTAGGAAAGGGTTGGGAGGAATTTTTAGGGACCAACACACAGAACTGTAGCAGAAGTGGATGGGGGAATGGAACCAAGAATTGCCTTGGTTTTCACTCAAGTCTGTGGTTTGGGAGAGTAGTGCCAACTCAGATATTCCCCAGAAGAGAGCACTTTTTCAACAACCTGAAAAGTGGCAGGGACCTTTGGAATGATCTGTTCTAACCTTTTCATTTTCTCAATGAGGCAACTGAGAGGTTCAGGAAGGGTGTGCGACTTGCCTAAAGTCACACAGCCAGGAAGATCAGAACGAGGACCAGAGAGAGCTCTGCTTCTGACTCCCTGGCCAGTGGTCCGGCCACCACTGCCCCCTCTCTCCTGGGTGCTTGTCTGCTTGTGCCTTTCATGTTCAGACCTTGAGATATTTTCACATTTAGCACCACTCCTCATTAGAGTAGAGAAAAATGGGATGATGTGGTCAGAGTCACCCGCAGTCACTCCAGGTTTCAGATGTGCTGATGCTTACTGAGTGCCACAGGGAGAAAGTAGTGGTTTCTCCCTTCCCTTAAGTAGCCTGGTTATTTCCAAGGCTCAACCCCCGCGACGCCCCACCAAGCCTGGCCCCCACCACTACACGTTGAGAATCTGCTGCTCTGTGAATGAAATCGGCCTGGGGTTAACGAGCGGTGAATGTGTGTCAGTGTTTGGTATTTGCAGCAGGAGCTTTTCCTGTGATTCCCTAAGCTCAGATGAACGGGGCCTTTAAGATGCCATCCAGCCATCAGAGAGATGCAGGAAAGGCCTTTTGAAATGCTGTTTCCCCTGACCCATTTGAGGTGAGGCCCTGTGATGTCATTTCCCCAGTGGTGTGTGAGAGAGAGCGAGCAGTGCTAAGAAAAGCCACTGCTGAGAGTCCACAGTCCTTGCTTCAGTGTTGTCTTACTCTCAGGGTGCCTTAGAAGGCTTACAGCGACCCTACCTCCAGCTTCTCCAGCTCCCTTTCCTTGGCAAACGCTTGACCCATCCCAGCCCTTGGGCTTTCTTTCCTCCTCCTCTGCTACCACATACTGTGGGTGGTGGGAAATTACTAAAGGCACGACTCTGGCTCTCAAAGACTCTTAAGTCCAGGATCGAGAAGAACTGTGTTTACACGGAGTTGTCAAGGATCGTTCTGCCAATGGTAACCCATCAGTGTGCAACTCTGTGCCAGGTCCTGGTCTGGGAGCTTTATATGTGCTGTTGCCCCTCACACTCATGGCAGAGGTGAGACAGAGTGCTGAGAGATTTCTACAGACAAGGAATCTGAGGTTTAAAGAAGCGATGTTTGATGAGCCACTGAGGGGTGGGGCTGGGACTGGAACCAAAGCTGGCTGCCCTTCAGCTCCCAGGGGCCTGCTGGAGAGATGTGCCCAGGCAGGCCTGTGCTGGGACAGTGGAAACAGGAGTGTCACTGGTGGCTTTGTCCTGGAAGCTGGGCAGGTGCTGGGGACAGAGCTGGCCTGGTTTTGGAGCCACAGGAGAGAAGATGGCCAGGAAGAGCTGTGTTTGGAAGGTTCCTTTCTGTGCCAGGGGTCAGCAGTCTGGGTTCTAGCACTGAGAGGGGCAAAACGTGGGTTTATAGGAGAGAGAGGGTGACCCCCAGTGACGGTAAGAAAGATCAGCTCCAGTGAGCTCTTCTCACCCTGGGTCGCAGCCTGCACCAAAAATCCAGGGGCAGCCCCCAGGCCCAGCCTGCCTGGGGCCCCTTGGCAGTCCCCTGACTGTTTTAGGCCATGGGCCAGTGGCTTTGCCCCTTGGAAGCTTGGTTTTATCATGTGGGACAGAAAGGGGTCAGAACACCCCTTTTCATTGTTAAGATTAGATGATTTGAGAGCCGAAACTTCTGGCAAAGTACCTGGTACCAAGGAGGCCCTCTCTAAATAATTAAATGATAGTTTTCATTTTCCCTTCCACTTAATTGTTTTTTCAAAAAAAAACTTTTCTTCCCTGTAATAACAAATTTCAGAAGACAAGTTAATACATTGCTGTGTATACTCTCAGGCCAAGAATTTCCTCAGTGTTTACATACCAGAGTAGTACTTTGAACTTCAGTTTTCTCCTCTGCCTCTATGCTGGTTCAGACACCCTCTCTAAGATGCCAGAAGCAATGCCCTGCCTTGGCCTGTTTTTGGGGTAGGGCGTGTGTGTGTGTGTGTGTTTTCGTCGTATTATAAAAACATGAAACATTTGAATTACAGGCAAAGGGCAACTTAGCCATGTACCTTCTACCAGATTTAATAAATGTTAGTATTTTCCATATTCACATCAGGTATTTGTAACATCTCTTTCTTTACTAAAAATAAGAACCTTCTGCTGAAGACCTCCTGTTATCCAACCCCCTCTCCCTTCTTCTTCCTCCTGTTTCACAGGTGTTTACTCTCTTTTAAATTGGTGTGAGTCCTTCCCAGCTAGAATTTTGTAGTGTATTATTTGTAAAGCCAAATAACCCCATTGCAATGTGTTTGAACCGCCAAAACAAAGGATCAACTTTTGGGAAAAGAAGGCTGAATATCCACGGCCAGATCAGTGACTCGAGATTGCAGAACAAACCTACCTGCTCTCAAATTGAAATCTCAAAATTATAAATTCATTGCCTTTGACTTAAAACTTGAAGCCCTCAACCCTGCATAATTGCAGATACATTAAAGATTGTGCCATCTTGAGCTCCCAGGGTCATCGGAACCTTTCATGTGAAGAGAGACATCCCAGAGTCAGTCATTCTTTTTTTTTTTTTTTTTTTTTCTTTTTGAGATGGAGTCTTGCTCTGTCACCTAGGCTGGAGTGCAGTGGTGTAATCTCGGCTCCCTGCAAGCTCTGCCTCCCAGATGCAAGCAATTCTCCTGCCTCAGCTAACTGAGTAGCTGGGATTACAGGCATGGGCCACTATGCCTGGCTAATTTTTGTATTTTTAAGTAGAGACAGGGTTTCGCCATGTTGGCCAGGCTGGTCTCGAACTCCTGACCTCAGGTGATCCGCCCACCTCTGCCTCCTGAAGTATTGGAATTACAGGTGTGAACCACCGCTCCCGGCCCAGAGTCAGTTATTCTTAGAGCAGGTGTTCTGGTTTTTGTCTTTAATGCTTCCCTCCCCACTTTAACATAACTGTAATACATAATTATTGTGGAAAATTTGGAACACTTGGAGAAGTAAAGATTGAAATTTCTGACTGCCCTATTACCCCAACCTGCACCCCCATGGAGATATTTTCTCCCCATCCCCCCAAGGGCAGAGGATGGAGAGCCCTGGGCTCCTCCAGGTGGGGAGTGGCACCGTGGTCTTTTCGGGTTTCCTAGGGGACAGGCCCCATTGACCGTCGGATATGTGTCCCCAAGGTGGTTAGAGGCCATCACCTGCCTGAGGTCAGCTCAGTGGGCAGGGCTGGGCATCTCCTGGTGGTCTACCCACCATGCCTGTTCATCAGGTTGGTGTCTGACCTCTTTCTGGTGTCTGGTGCTGATCCAGGCAAGGTGACAAGTGCTCAACAGAGGAGTCCTGGTTCCTTCAAGGAAGCTGGGAAGTGTAGGACAGAGCAGGCTGCGTTTGTGGTTTTTGCCAAGGCTTGACTTTTGAAGACTTTTCTGAAAAAGGTCAGGGGCATTTTGTTTCGTTTTGTTTTGTCATTTTTTTTTTTCCCAGTAGATGTTCCTATTTGGTTCACAGATATAAACACTTGAACCAGGCGATATCAGCACTGCAAGTCGATTTACCACCACAGCCATTCTCTAGTACCCATATGAAACTGTTCCTTCCTAAGTTCTTCCTTTTTGCTTTTTTAAACAGAAATTATTTTCATTAGGATCACTACTTTCCCATGTGCATTTTACCACAAAATTTGGTTCTAATTTTGGTGGCTTGCTTGCTGTTAGTACTCATGTTAGCTTCTGCCATTCTTTCCACTGTGTCCTGGGTAAAATTTTACATATCCGAGTTGTTGGATTCTTTCATCAGTTTTTGGTTAGTGACTTTCGTGGTCTGTAGTTTTAGCTGCTTTCAGTTTTATTTTGTGTTGAAGTTTTTTCTATGAGATTTGATTTTTATAGGGTCAGTTTTTAAATGTTGCAAGAAGGGTGCTTTTTCAGTTTGCTTATTATATTCAACACATATTTTACGTGGGTCATTTTAGCTTTGTTGGTCACCAGCTTTGTTTGGGGTGCTTGGTTTCTCTCAAGTCAAATTATCCCAGGTAATCTGGCCAGAAGGCCCGTAGGGTCAGAATGGCAGGTCAGAATGTCTTGCTGCTTTCTTGAAGAGTTTGAAACAAGCTTGCAAAGTACTGTCCTCCCTTTGGATTTCTCCTGTCTGGGTGTTGCCACGGCTCTCCTGTTAGCGACAGAGAAAAGAGGAGGTACTAAAATTTGGACTTCTAGGAAAGGTTGTATTGTCCTTATCATCAGAATCCCTCCCTCTGGTCCCTGTGACCTCCCAACTTCACAAACACATCTTGCCTAACCCTAGGCAAATGTGGAAAGGCGCAGCTCTGGTACACCGGAAAGCACGGTGGATGGGGAGGTAGGAGCCCTGTGCCGGGACATGTCTTTTCTCCTTCTTGAACTCCTCTCCACACCCATCCACAGAGTTGCTGGCCAGAGATCTGTCAGAGTTCTTCCGGGTTTCTCTTTCTCTGGGTGGAGATGTGGACTCTTAGGATGTCAGGAAGCAACTATAGGAAACCCCCCTGTGTGGGTGAAGCAGAGGTGTTGCTCAGGGCTCTCTGCCTGGTTCCGGGTCCTGGGACCCTGCTCCCCGCCCCTGAACCCCACCTCCCCCGGCCCCAGGACAGAGCTGGCTTGCCATTGCAGTGGATCTGCAGAAGAAGGTTCCTGAGTGTGGGGAGAGTGCGCTGGGGAGGGGAGCTATTTGTTCCTTTCCAGTCATCACTGTACTGAGCGGTTCCCTGGGACAGTTGAACCCAGGGGAACTGAATTCATCTGTGTAAGTAAACATCCATCTCCCCTTAAAGGAAAAGCCCCTGTGCAGCCTCTCTGGGCAGCTGGAATGCTGCTCTGTGGGTCTGGGCATTTGTTCTTTCTTTCTTTCTTCCTTTGATTTCTTGCTGTCTCCTTCAATTAGGCCTGTGACTGTTTTCACATGGGCTATTTGTGTATACAAGCCAGGCCAGGCATCATCATTTGTGTTTGTCTAGATCAATAAGAGCAGCTTTAACCAAAAAGTCCAGCTGAGAATTTATAAATACCCTTCACCCCCTCCCCTCCCTGGAAGATGTGAAAACACCATCCCATTAACCCTCCAAAGCAGTTGGTGGACTTGATCAGGGAAGATGTGAAATATAATTTCTTTGAATGTGCTTTCTCTTTACCCTTTTAGTGGAATTTGATCAGTGTTTAAGCAACTGTAGCCGATTCCCAGCCCACTTCAAAGCAAAAGCCCTTCACTGTGCCTATTTGCAAAATTACCTTTGAGAGACTGAAGTGTCGGAAATGCATTTAGACACAGATTGTGCTTTATATTAGCTCTCCGTTGCCCCATAAAATGGGCTTGGGCGTATCTGAGGCAGCTACCAAAGGAAACTTAAAAACAGATTCCGGCGGCAGCGATTCTTGTATTCTGTGCTCACTGTGGAAAAGAAGGGGGTTAGAGATTTAAGTTTATGTGGATCTTGAGGATTTTAAGAACCAGATTTCTTTTTGCTCACATTAGGGGAAAAAAATAAAGCTCAGATGCCCCGTGATATCTCGTTACGTCAGGTTTTCCTATAAAATGTCAAGACGGCAATATTGGGTTTCCTGGCTTGCTTTTCCCCACTGTGTCTGCTCTTGCCAGAATTTTTATTAGGGGGAGGGGAGCATTCTCTTCCCCTCCTCCCTCAATGAAATCATTTCTTCCCTAGCCTTTAACCCTTTAAAGTTTAGGAAGGGAGTACTTTGATTTTAGGGTTAAATAGAAAACTTCCCTAGTGACTGTGGCTGGAATTAAGGTGTACTTAAGGCTGTAGCAGCCCTGGTGGGTCCTGGGCTGGCTGGGTGCTAGGGTTTGGTATGGAAAGCAGCTTGCATCACCTACTTTTCTTCCCGTGCCTATGGCTTCCCCAGGCACCCCCTTGTAAAGTCAGGCATGATTCCAGCTGTGTTAAAAGGCCCTGGGAAGTGTTAACTGATCAAAAATGTTGAGTAACTGGAATTATTATTATTTTCACCCTGACCAACTTCAGTCAGACTGGCGTATCTGCGGTCACCAGGTACGCCGCAGGCATGGGTGGAAGCTGTGCTTGCAAAGTGAATGTGTAGGCCGGGTGTGGTGGTTCATGCCTGTAATCCCAGCACTTTGGGAAGCCAAGGCGGGTGGATCACTTGAGGTCCGGAGTTCGAGACCAGCCTGACCAACATGAGGAAACCCCATCTCTACTAAAAACAAATACAAAATTAGACAGGCACGGTGACACATGCCTGTAATCCCAGCTACTTGGGAGGCTGAGGCAGGAGAATCACTTGAATCTGGGAGGCAGAGGTTGCAGTGAGCCAAGATGGCGCCATTGCACTCCAGCCTGGGCAACAAGAGTGAAACTCTGTCTCAAAAAACAGAAAAGAAAGAAAAGGGAATGTGTTTGATGGAAGCTGTGCTTGATTAAGCGAATGTGTTTGATCCAAGAGGGCAGGGGATTCTGGAAGAGACATTAAGTACAGATTGACGGGTGTCTTGTCTCACTGCAAAAACCTCCTTTCTCTCTTCCTTCCTAGTCCCCACTGAAAATGGAGTGGTAATAGCTTAGTTCTCAGTTTGAGTTCAGGCAGGAGAAATGGTACCCAGGAGGTAGAGTTGAGTAGAGAGTCCTTTAACTCTCTTCTTTTTTCTTACTTCTCTTTATTCCACCGTTCTCTCTTTACTTCTGCCTACCTTAGCAGCATGCTGCAGAACAAACCCTGCTAGGAGGAAGTTTGAAATCTCTAGGCTGAGAAGCTATGCAGAGAGCAAATGACTTTCTGAGGGCTCTGGGTACAGAATCTTGGTATGACAGGTGGGTCTAGAGCCGACAGAGACTCAAGGCTCTAGAGTCTTGAGCCTTGATGAGACAGATGAGCCTGACGGGACAGTGAGAGTGAAAGGGAAAGCTATTAATAATGACACCAGGTCAACACATGTGAACCCAACTATCCTGAACAAACGGGGGTTTGTGGTTGCACTACAAAGCCCAGGCTCCGTTTTGATTTGGAAGGAGTGACGCCTTTCTCCCTGGAAGCTTAGGCTAGGGTTGCAAGCTGAGGTGTTCACATGGACAGACAGCGTGCAGGAAATGGGGCCTGGTGTAAGGAAACAGAGCAGAACTCAGGGTTCATTCGTAGTCTAAAGGGAGCATTGGCAAGTCGGCATCAGACAGTAGCAACTTGTTGCCAGATCTTCAGAGTTTTTTCAAGAGAAGCCAAAAATCGAGATTTACATATGAAATCTCCCAGTTTGTAAAACTTGGCAACCATTTAAAAATTTTAAAAATGTTATGCAGGCCAAACACAACATCTGTGGGCAGTGGGCAGCTGGCTGTTTTTGACCTCCAGCCCAGACCGATTAATTGATGGCTGTCTTCTGGGTCTCCCAATTCCGGCAACGGGAAGTTTCTTAAGGAAGTTGCCTGGGCTGACCACAAGTGAGGTGGGGAAGTGGAAAGAGGAGCTTGACTTGGCTTCAGTTGATCATTTGCACAATAAATATGTATTGAGCACCTGTTATGTTCAAAGTACTATCTGTGTTGTGCCATGTTTCCTAGTCTACATTTTGGGATGAGCTGTGTCTTCCTCATGCTGGTGGACTCTTTATGCCCTGCATAGGGATGGTTCGATGCTTCTCCCTGAGACTATAACCAAGATGGATGCAGTGGGAGGAACTTCAAGTGGGGGAATGTTGGGGAAAGACCTGGGTCTGATTCGCAGACCCTGCCAAAGTGAATTGTATTTCAGGTTAACCCAGTGGTAGCCCCCAGGATGAGAAAGTCTTCAGCTGAGGAAAGCCCTGGGGATTTGGAAGCTAGAGCTGAGAGAGCCTAGCCAGGGACCCTTGTCTGGCAGTCCCTGAAGGCTGTACCAGGACCAGGAGGCAAAAATCACAGAAGAACAGACTCCATTCAGCTCCATATGTGGCAGAACTTTCTAACAGAGCTCTGTACCCTGTGGCTGTTGGACCAGATGATCTGTAAGCTGTTTTTCATTACCTGGAAAGTCCGATATCTTGAGGCTGCTCCCTGCACACCCATTAGACTCCTGAATCTTAAACCTGCTCTGGTTCATGGCTTACCTCCGGCAGCTGAACTTGGGGTCCAGTGCCCCAGAAAAGCCAATATAAACTCTTAAGTTGAGGCCAACTCAGTTTGCCTGGGGATGAGGTGAGGTGGTATGGGGGAATAAAAGCTTCTCTAATGCTGTGAGGTGTCATTTGTGTTTTCCATTCTCCTGCTCTCTGAATTTTAAATTAGGGTCAGTCATACAAACCTCACAGGCTTGTTCCGTCAACAAAGGCACAGAGAGCTTAAGTCACTTGCTCAAGGCCACGTAGCTAGGCAGTGAGGAACTGGGGCCTGGACCAGCTCATCTGTCATTCACTGCGCTTTTACTCCCTTTCCTAAACTGTTAGATTTTAATTTCCTTTTGGTATATTCATTCCTTTATGTGTCTCCTCCCCCCCC